>NC_141879.1:92743863-93046893 GCF_056163025.1 Triticum urartu
TCCATTGGAGCGCAAGCTGGATCCCCTCCCTGCATGCTTCAAGTTTTGCTTCGAGCGGCGACGTACAGGACCGCAGCTCTCTGCAAGAAGAGAATATATATGATCGCTCCTGCAGCATCCCGTAAGACCATATCAGCACCTGCTGTCTCATCGTGCACGCAGAATGAGCCGTCAACGCTCAGTGCCATCCATCCCGCCGGCGGCAGCGCCCACCGGAGTCCTGGCTCTTTGGGCTGAACCACAGTTGATGACGAGCCTCTAGAATGCTCCCCACCAATCACCATTTTGCCTTTAACGTGATCAGCATGGGGGTGTAGCCGGACTGCTTCCAAGGAATTGACATAGCTCAGCAGAAAACGTCTCGAGGACTCTACTTCTGGCGGCCGTTTATCGTGAACAATCTGGTTTCTTACATGCCATACGCGCCACAGCGTCATGAGCAGTTGCAGCCTCCCCATCTCCGAGATTTCGCCGAGGATCTGTAGCAGCCATTCAGGCCTAGTTCGCACCATCTTGTTCACAGCCGGGAGGTTCGAGTGTGTCGCCATTGCTTGCCACAAGGACACAGCACGAGGACATCTGCAAAAAGTGTGGAACGTATCCTCCGGCTCGGAAGCACAGAGTGGGCATAAGTCAGTCGCCTCCAGATTTCGTCGTTTTTTATTCACCCACGTGGCAAGTGAATCGGTTATTAGGCGCCAGGCGAATACACGCATCTTATGAGGAGCAGGGCACCTCCATAATAAAGCCCAGACGGCTCGTCGCCTGTCCGGTGCCCTGCTCGCCGCGACTGAAGAAGGACGATGGCGTTCATCTAGCGCGAGTCAGTACGCACTCCGAATCGAGAAGACACCGCTTCGTTCCGGTGCCCAAGCTAGCACATCATCACCTGCTCTCCGCGATGTTTTGATCTTTAGAATCTCTTCAACATCAACATGGTGAAAATATTGCTGCAGTACGTCCACACGCCATTGTCCATGCTCATCCAGCAGGTCGGCCACCCGACGCAGCCTGCATCTACCTTGGGTGGTAATCGGCAGCCCAGCGCCACCCCGCATTATCCATTTGTCTCTCCAAATGCGGATGGCTTTACCATTGCCCACACGCCAAACAAGCCCTTTTTTAAGGAGCTCCAATCCATGCATAACAGCCTACCAAGTCGCCGAAGCACCACCTGAAAAAACTGTATCCTCCATATTTCCAGTTGGGAAGTATCGTGCTTTTAGAACTTGTGCACAGAGGCACTCAGGTTTTGTGAGAATGCGCCAAGCCTGCCTCGCGAGGAGTGCCTGGTTAAATAGGCGGAAATCTTTAAACCCGAGACCACCATGGGACTTTGGTTGGATCAATACATCCCAAGCTCGCCAGTGAGTCTTCCGTCTCCCCTTCTCCGCACCCCACCAATAGCTTCTGATCATGCGGGTGAGTTCATCACAAATGGAAGCGGGGAGTCTGAACACACTCATCAAGTAGGTTGGCAAGGCTTGTGCAACAGCCTTAATCAGTACTTCCCTTCCACTTTGAGCTAGCTGAGAGTCAGCCCAAAGCACCAAATGTTTGGTCAACCGCTCCAAAATGCTTTTAAACCGACCCTTGCTCATACGGCCGTGGGGCGTCGGGAGCCCTAAGTATTTTCTCCCCAAAGCTGATGTTTCTCACTTGCAGAGCCCGGACTACAAGCTCTTTATCTGTTTGCCTGCAACGTTCACCAAAGAGAATCGAGCATTTATCCGGGTTGATGAGTTGTCCTGTGGCATTAGCATAGGTGTCCAGCACTCCCTTAATTCGAGTAGCCTCCTCTTCTGTAGCCCGAAAGAAAAGTGTTGGGGAACGTAGCAGAAATTTAAAAAATTTCCTACGTGTCACCAAGATCTATCTATGGAGAGACTAGCAACAAGGGGAAGGAGAGTGCATCTACATACCCTTGTAGATCGCGAAGCGGAAGCGTTCAAGTGAACGGGGTTGATGGAGTCGTACTCGTCGTGATTCAAATCACCGATGACCAAGTGCCGAACGCACGGCACCTCCGCGTTCAACACACGTACAGCCCGGTGACGTCTCCCAAGCCTTGATCCAGCAAGGAGAGAGGGAGAGGTTGAGGAAGACTCCATCCAGCAGCAGCACAACGGCGTGGTGGTGATGGAGGAGCGTGGCAATCCTGCAGGGCTTCGCCAAGCACCACAGAAGAGGAGAGAGAGATGCAGGGCTGCACCAACGAGGGATCGAATCACGTGTGTTATGGGCAGCCCAATGCCTCAATATATATAGGGAAGGGGAGGGGCTGCGCCCCCTCTAGGGTTCCCACCCCTAGGGGGGGCGGCAGCCCTAGATGGGGAGGCAAGGGGCGGCCAAGAGGGGATGGGAGAGGGAGGCGCACCAATATGGGCCCTAAGGCCCATATCCCATTAGGGTTTGCCCCCCCTCTCTCTCTTAGGCGCATGGGCCTTAGTGGGGCTGGTGCCCTTGGCCCATGTAGGCCAAGGAACACTCCCTACAGCCCATGTGGCCCCCCCGGGGCTGGTGGCCCCACTTGGTGGACCCTCGGGACCCTCCCGGTGGTCCCGGTACGTTACCGATAAACCCCGAAACTCTTCCGGTGACCAAAACAGGACTTCCCATATATAAATCTTTACCTCCGGACCATTCCATAACTCCTCGTGACGTCCTGGATCTCATCCGGGACTCCGAACAACATTCGGTAACCACATACAAACTTCCTTTATAACCCTAGCGTCATCGAACCTTAAGTGTGTAGACCCTACGGGTTCGGGAGACATGCAGACATGACCGAGACGTTCTCCGGTCAATAACCAACAGCGGGATCTGGATACCCATGTTGGCTCCCACACGTTCCACGATGATCTCATCGGATGAACCACGATGTCAAGGACTTAATCAATCCCGTATACAATTCCCTTTGTCTATCGGTACGATACTTGCCCGAAATTCGATCGTCGGTATCCCGATACCTTGTTCAATCTCGTTACCGGCAAGTCTCTTTACTCGTTCCGTAACACATCATCCCGTGATCAACTCCTTGATCACATTGTGCACATTATGATGATGTCCTACTGAGTGGGCCCAGAGATACCTCTCCGTTTACACGGAGTGACAAATCCCAGTCTCGATTCGTGCCAACCCAACAGACACTTTCGGAGATACCCGTAGTGTACCTTTATAGCCACCCAGTTACGTTGTGACGTTTGGCACACCCAAAGCACTCCTACGGTATCCGGGAGTTGCACAATCTCATGGTCTAAGGAAATGATACTTGACATTAGAAAAGCTTTAGCATACGAACTACATGATCTTGTGCTAGGCTTAGGATTGGGTCTTGTCCATCACATCATTCTCCTAATGATGTGATCCCGTTATCAATGACATCCTATGTCCATGGTCAGGAAATCGTAACCATCTATTGATCAACGAGCTAGTCAACTAGAGGCTCACTAGGGACATGGTGTTGTCTATGTATCCACACATGTATCTGAGTTTCCTATCAATACAATTATAGCATGGATAATAAACGATTATCATGAATAAGGAAATATAATAATAACTAATTTATTATTGCCTCTAGGGCATATTTCCAACAAAAAGGAGTGTGTCATCTGCAAAGAGTAAGTGAGATATGCCCAGAGCTCTCGCACACACCTTGAGTGGGGTGATGCTCCCCTGCTCAGCTCCCTGCTTCAACAATGCAGCCAATCCATCAGCAATAAATAAGAATAAGAACGGTGAGAGAGGATCACCCTGCCGTAGCCCTCGTGACGGTGCAAATGAATCTGAGCAGGCTCCATTAACATTGACAGTATATCTCACCGAGGTGACACACGACATAATCCATCGCACCCACCGGTGAGCAAAGCCCAGCTATTGCATCACTTGCTCCAGGAAAGTCCAATCAACACGATCATATGCTTTAGATAGATCCACCTTATATGCACAGAAACTTTTGTTCGGGTCCTCTTGCCTGATGTAGTGTGTGCACTCGAACGCAATCAAGGCATTATCTGTTATAAGTCTGCCTGGGACAAAGGCACTTTGTTCTGGGCATATAATATCTCCAAGAATCTGCCGCAACCTATTCACCAAGCATTTTGCAATCACCTTATATATCACATTACAAAGGCTAATGGGCCAGAATTCCGTAAGTTTGGTCGGCGCGTCAACCTTGGGAATTAGCACAATGGTTGTCATGTTTACACCTTCTGGCATATGTCCTGTCTCAAAAAACAGTCTAACAGCAGCCACAATACCGTCCTTCAAAACTGCCCAATGTCTCTGAAAAAACCGCGTCGGAAATCCGTCCGGCCCCGGCGCCTTCCATGGCCCAATCTGAAACATAGCGTCCCCAATTTCCTTATCAGAGAAGGGCTCACACAATTTGTCGTTCATCTCGTTCGTAATCACACGCTCAAACAGGGAGACCACAGCTGCAGCATTCAAGCCCGGATCAGCTTCAAACAGAACTTTAAAATAGTCTACAGCCATACCTTGCATTGTTTCCTGATCTGTATGAAGGACACCCATGTCGTCAACAAGCCCCTTAATTTTATTTCTCCTAGCACGCCAAACAGCTTTCTGGTGGAAGAACTGAGTGTTCCGGTCACCCTCTTTGAGCCAATCAACTCTTGATCTTTGGCGTCATAACATCTCCTCCTTGTACAGAAGCTCATCCAAGTGTTCCATCTCTCTCTGAATCTCCTTGCGATCTGCGTTCACCAATTGAACGGTGTGACTAGTTGACCGTTGACTGTTCAAAAGATAGGTGTATGCTTTTTTGAAAAATCAGGAATTAAAAAAATCATTCACAACAAAAATTTCACAGGTTAAAAAAAGGTTGACGAATTTGAATGAATTTTTTTAAAAAAATTCAACGAATTTGAAAAAAGTTCATCATTTTGGAAAAAGTTCATCAATATTTTTAAAAAGTTCATTGTTTTGGGAAAAAAATCATAGATTTTGGGAAAAAGTTCATCGTTTTGGAAAAAAGTTCATCAAATTTGAAAAAAGGTTCATTGATTTCGAAAATAGTTCACCGAATCTGAAAAAAGTTCATTGGATTTGAAAAAAAGTTCATCAGATGTCAAAAAAAAGTTCATCGAAATTGAAAAGGAATTCATTGATTTTGAAAAAAGTTCACAGAATTTGAAAAAGGATGAGGAAAAAAGAAAAAATAAAAAGGAAAAACTAAACTGACGTGGATAATAAATAAGTGGACTGAAATATATATTAACAGAAGTTGTCATGGCAGGGTGGCTAGAGCGAAGAGCTCGCGGCGTTGAGGTTCTGGTTCGATCCCTCGTTCATGCACTTTTCTCGTTTTTTTCTCGAAAAACAGAAGAAGAAGAAAAAAAAAGAAAAATGGGCCAAGCCCAGCTAACTCGGCTGCAGGCGCCCGTTTGCAAATTGCACTCTAACGGGCTCTAGGCGCCAAATAGGAAATGCCCCACTAACCGGTGTACAAGGCAAGCCGGATCCCCGGTTAGGAGGACACACCAACATGTATCCAATCGGAGGACTCGAGTTACGCATAGATAGAGCGAGCTGGATATAGCACTCTCCTACATCGGTTATTTATAATCCACCGCCCAAAAAACAATTTTTGGGGTTTTGTTAGATGAACCAATTATTAGTCATACGCGCCCTCTTTGTGCGTGCTAACCGACCGCCCAAAAAGTATTTCGCTTTTGCTTTTTTATTTTCTATTAGTTTTTCTTTTATCCCTTTTCTGTTTTGTTATTCACTTTATTTTCCTTATATTTTTGTTTCTTTTTTATTTTGTCATTCCCCTGTTCTTTTTATTTTCTTCTTGTTTTCATCATGTATAACAAGAATAATCATAGTATTTTTAGAAATTATTCATTGTGTATTAAAAAAAGACTCATGTCATATTCTAAAAAACATTCGTAGCATACTAAAAATATGTTTACTGTTGTATTAAAAAAATGTTGATCATGTACTTTCTAAAAGTTCATGTATGGTAACATGTTTTAATACACGTACGAATGTATCTTAAATATAGAAGGAACATCTTCTTGATACTTGATGAACACTTTTTTCAATCATTAAACATTTTTTAGATACGTGATCAATCTTGTTAACATACCTTTTTTGAGTTACTAGCAATGTGCCTGTGCATTGCACGGATCCAAAGTAGAATAATACTTTTTTCACAAGCTTGAAAGAAAACACTCTAGTTTTGATATACATATATCATTAAAAATATATTATGTTTTAATCAAAATATATTAATCAAGCTGTTTTGATGAGGTGAGGGAGGGGTGTGGTTGGTTTGAAGATAATAAGGGGTTTTGTACCAATTGGAGTAGAGAAGAGGACTATTATTGTGAAAAGACCACAACTTATCTCGCAGTCGTTAGATGCAGATCTAATGATTAGAAACGACAGACGGCAGACACACCATCATCACCAACTGAGTTTTTTTTTATAGGAGTAGAGACACAATGACCATTTCTTAATATTCACTATAGAAATTGTTTTATCCCTTTCCCATCAATGTTCATCATGTATAGAAATTGTTCAATGTGTATTTAGAAATTGTTCATCACTTTTGGAAAATGTTCGTCTGTGTAATGAAAACTTCATTGTGAATATTATGTCATTTTCAAAAACTGGAAGAAAAATTTCATGCACACGCGAATGTTTCTGAATAAATTTGAAAATACCTGATGAATTTTTTAATACATGATAACCATTTTTAAATACACGTTGAACATTTTCTTGAATTCAATAAACACTTTAAAAATGTGAATATTTTTTAGGTATGAGATGAATTTCTTTAAAATACAAGTTGATTTTTTTTCGAAATTCACAATCAACATTTTGTAATAGGCGAAGTAAATTTTTAAACATGCAACAAACTTCTTGAAATACACGAAGAATAACTATTTTCAACTGCATGATGAACATATTTGCGTAGCAAAATAAAATATCACTCTAACTATATATTTTGGGGATCTGTAAAAGTAATGAAAAACAAAGAGAAAGAAAACCGGAACTTGAGCGATGTTTGGGACCGACTTGCTACTTGGTAGTTGGGCCTGGCCCATTTGCTGACCATAGAAGGGCGAGCGCTTGATCCAACTCACGTGAAGCCATATATGTACGTTATAGCCACATCTCACTTACTGGGAGACCAAAGGAGTGTCGCATTTAGCATTCCCTTGAATGGCCAGCTCAACATAGGTTCTGCCTCTGTTTTTGGAAAGCTTGTATCTAGAGTAAAACTTGTTTAGGAACCCTTCTGTATTGTTTTTTCTTCTCTATTCTGTGTTTAGGAATCCTTCCGTATTGTATCTAGAGGTCGAACTAAAGTTTAGTCCCATAGTTTAATGGAAGTTGGACCACCTTATAAGGGAAGATGCTTCCCCACATGTATGAGCATGAGAATAAGAGGGACATTCACGCTCGCTCCTCCTCCGCCGGCCGCCGCGCCGCGGGAATGAGCCGAGCCCTCATACTCTTGCGCCTATCAAAGGGAGGTCGCTTCTCTCAGAGAGACGCACCAGAACTTCTTCTTCTCGCCACTGGTTCCAATCTCTGAGCTGCTATTGTCTTCCTCATCCTGGCATGCGGCGTGCACCGCGAGTCGGAACAGTAGGTCCCCGAAACCACACATCTTTGAGTCCTGTACGGGAGAAGGGTGATAAGGTTTTTGGGGAGCGCTCCGCGCAACCACTAACTTCTTCATCACGGATGCCCCAGACTCTGAGGACTTCTTCCCCGATGTCGACAACCTCCTCGACGACATGGCTGGCGAGGACACCGAGCGCAAGTCCAGTGCTACTGCTGCTGCTGCTATCCCGTACGTGTTCTTACTCTTTCTGTTAGAGGTCCTGCCACAGTTCCTTGTTCTAGTGTTTGCCCTACATATGTTAAGTTCTATTTCATATATGCAACTTGCTCTACTGTCTGCTCTAGATATGTTCGGTCTAGTACATATTTGCATATGTTATTTTTCTTCTCTTTGTCAGATTGCATGACTTGCTTTATCTCTGCTATTTTAGTTATGCTTTATCTAGTATTTATGTTAATAAAATCATATGGTAAATTGCTCATATTTCCAACAATCCAAAAACCTCATTATAGGCAATTTACCTCAAGTGGTTTTGCTGCTTTCATGAGACCTCCTACATTTGAGGGTATCCACTATAAGAGGTGGCGTGTGAGAGCAGTCTTATGGTTTCAAACCATGAGTTGCTATGACGCCACTCTTGGCAAACCTGAAGGAGAGTATGATGCTCAACAGGAACACACTTTTCAGAAAATGTATACCCTGTTTAAGGCTGCTCTCTTGAGTGTTCTTGGTGAGAACATAGTTGATGCTTATGCGTCAATTAATAATGGAAAAGATATGTGGGACGCACTCGAGGCCAAGTTTGGGGTCTCGGATGCTGGCACCGAGCTGTACATCATGGAGCAATTCTAGGATTACAGAATGCCTAAAGAGCGCTCCGTGGTTGAGCAAGCTCATGAGATACAGTCATTTGCTAGAGAACTTGAGCACTTCAATTATATGCTACCGGACAAGTTTGTTGCTGGAGGTATCATCACTAAGTTTCCTCCTTCGTGGAGGAACTTTGCTACCTTACTGAAGCATAAGAGGCAGGAGTTTTTCGTTCTGGATCTCATTGGTACTCTTGATGTGGAAGAAAAGGCGAGAGCAAATGACAACCGTGCTCGAGGTATTGAGGGAGGTTCTAGTGCCAATCTGGTACAAAAGAAAAACTTCCAGCCCCACAAGTTCAAGAACAAGGGCAAGATTGATGGTAAAGCAAAATTTGATGGGAAGAACAAGGCTGTACAGCACACCAACTTCAAGAAGAAGAATACAAGAAGAAAGGTGTTTGTCATGTGTGCGGAGATCCTGACCATTGGGCTCATAGTTGCCCTAATCGTTATGACAAGCGTCATCTTGGGTAAGGCGGCAAGAACTGACATGAAAGATATTGGGTATGGTATATTTTCCACTATTCTTTCAGTATGTCATTCTCCTGATTGGTTGATTGACACGGGTGCTAATGTGCATGTATGCAACGATATTTCCATGTTTTTGTCTTATCAGACCGAGGGACTTCCATTGTGCTGACGGGCAATGGTTCAAGTGCTTCTGTTCGTGGTGTTGGCACGGTCGATCTGAAGTTTATTTCGGGGAAGATCGTGCGGCTGGAGAACATGCATTATGTCCCTTCCATCAATAAAAATCTTGTTAGCGGATCTCTTCTGTGTAGAAATGGCTACAAGCTTGTCTTTGAGTCAAATAAAATTTTAATATCCAAGTTGTTGGGGAACGTAGTAATTTCAAAAAAATTCCTACGCACACGCAAAATCATGGTGATGCATAGCAGCGAGAGGGGAGAGCTTCATCCACGTACCCTCGTAGACCGTAAGCGGAAGTGTTATGAGAACGCGGTTGATGTAGTCGTACGTCTTCACGATCCGACCGATCCAAGTACCGAATGTACGGCACCTCCGAGTTCAGCACACGTTCAACTCGGTGACGTCCCACGAACTCCGATCCAGCAGAGCTTTGAGGGAGAGTTCTGTCAGCACGACGACGCGATGACGGTGATGATGATGCTACCGACGCAGGGCTTCGCCTAAGCACCGCTACGATATGGCTGATGTGGATTATGATGGAGGGGGGCACCGAACACGGCTAAAAGATCAACTGATCAACTTGTGTGTTTTAGGGTGCCCCCCTCCCCATGTATATAAAGGAGGGAGGGGAGGCCAGCCTGTCGGGACCCCGATCCTAGGTCACACCGATCTAGCATGTAACACATCATATCACCTTGCGGCCTCACGCATGGTATCCCCACGGGTGTCGCCTTACCATGGCCCGAGACCGTTTGCGCCTTTTGGCTCACGTATATGATAGTGTCGCTAGCATCCATATGACAGAGAACCCGGGCCGACATGACTAGTCGTGAACCCAAAGTGGCACTAACTTACAGGGACATGCATACATGAATCAACCTCGAGCATGTCGGTCAACATCGTATGAATCCGGGCTGTAGCAACTGGGCTAACAGGACTCCGGGAACCCGGGCTGTAGCAGGCTAACAGGACTCCAGATGTCTCCGCGTGACATTTCCCCGAAGGGACAGACACAGGAACGAAGTGAATCACATGCCGGCCAGTCTAAGTGTTCCAGAGCAGTAGTGCTGGGCTAACAGGACTCCGGTAAACCAGGCTGTAGCGGACTACCAAGGCTCAATGGAAGCACTAGACTACATTTCCCCATAAGAGAGGCTACCAAGGATAAACAACTAGATTGTCGGATCCACACATAGCAATACACGTTACACGTACGCATAACATGCAAGTATGTGTTGTACAACATGGCATCACAACGTAACTCAAACTCATATATATATAAAGGTCCGGAAGAGCCACATAACATTCAATACAAACAGGGGTCTCATGACCCATCACTCAGAGCATACAAGCAACGGAAGCATTACATGTCTGAGTACAAACAACTATAAAAGAAAAGGGCTGAGAAGCCTGACTACCTACAAGACCCTCCAAAGGGTACAAGATCGTAGCTGGGATACAAGCTACTCTTCGAAGTCACTAGTGTAACCAACAGCAAAACATAAATAAGCAAACATGAGTACGAATGTACTCAGCAAGTCTTACATCAGAACTATCTACATATGCAACATTGTCAACAAAGGGGGTGGTGGAGTCTTAACAGCAGCAAGCCAGCTTTGAATCAGTGGCTAACCTATACTACGAGTATTAGAAACTTCTTTGAGGTGAGAAGACGCACATGAGTCCACACATTCACCATATCAATACTCCACTACGGATCCGTTCCCGTCTCCCTACGAGAGGCCATCCATAGCACTCACGCTTATCTTGCGGATTTTAGAGTATCCACTTCAAGTTGTCTATGTACTACATAAGTCCTCCAAGTTTCCATATCCGAGGAAAACGGCTATTCGAATAGATAAGGTTAACCCTGCAGGGGTGTACTTCTTCACACACGCTCTCGCCACTTATCGCCCTGTATACGTCATGTACCTCGGCAACCTTCAAGCGGAAGCCGGGCGAGGGTGTCGGCCACGACCTTACTAACCACACAAGTCTCTCGTCCAGGTTTATCGCCTATTCAAGTTCCATCCGCAAGGAGTTCCGGCCGAAGTCTCCAATACGGCCCCAAACGATGTGTGCAGGGTTCCCAAGCCCACCATCCGGGTGCCACTTGGTACACCGTGCCACGGTGCCTAGTCTGTCCCAAGCCCGTCCCGTCGGATACCACCTGGTAGACAAGTAGCACTACCTACAAACACCAGAAACTAGTTGCAACTCCTGGACAGAGATCAAGTGGATTAATAAGCCGAGAGGGGCCGGATAACCGGAACCCAATGTGTGGTAGTAACTGGACTTGGATAACATACACAGAACTCAGTGCTTAGGGACGGTTCCAATGAGACAACCCACCATGTACTCCTACATGGCCTCTCATTGCTACCTTTACCAAAACGTGTTCACACACTTAGCCTTTATGGGTAGGACATGTTCACCACTCCGATTCATTCCCGATGAATCCGACCTGACACAACTCTAAGCATAACTGACATAAAGAAAATAAGCATGGATGAGCAGGCACATCAAGGCTCAAGAAACTCCTACTCATGCTAGTGGGTTTCAACTATTTACTGTGGCAATGACAGGTCATGCAGAGGAAATGGGTTCAACTACCGCAGCAGAAAGTAACAGTTGAATCGTTGTTGTCCTAATGCAGTATAAGGAGCAGGGGCAAGAGAGTGGGATTTATCGAAATGCTCAAGGGGGGTTGCTTGCCTGATAGAACGACGAAGGGGTACGGCTCCTCTGACAGGTACTCGGGAACACCTTCCGGAGTGGAACCTATCGAGAAGAAATGGTGCAGGCAATCAATACGCAAACAATGCAACAATATGATGCATGAACATGACATGTGCAAATGGTAGTGTTTGGGCTAATGCAAGATGGTACCAAATCGGTTGAAGCCCATTTGAATCAAAGATTCAAATGCAAACTCGAAATGAAGCATTTAAAATGCCCATATTATGTTTTCACTTACACAGCATGTATAAGTTAGTTTTTCATGCATGGAACTGACATAAATGGATTCCTTGCATTTTTCTTATAATTTTTCATATATAAATTATTTCATTCTGAGCTACGGTTGAATTTCTATGAATTTTAGAATTTATATCATTTTCTGGATTTTCCTAATTATTCTAATTTAAACTAAATCCAGAAATGACTTATTGCGTCAGCATGACGTCGGTGTGATGTCAGCAAGTCAACAGGCGCGGTCCAGGTCAAACCTGACCAGTGGGACCCACTGGTCAGTGACTAACTAAACTAACCTAGTTTAATTAGCACTAACCTAGGTTAAACTAATTAGTTTTAAACCTAAACTAGACTAATTAATCGGGCAGGGTCCGCATGTCATAGACCCAGGGGAGGTCAAATCCCCTGGTCAACTGGGCAAACCTGCCGGCGGCTCGACGCCAGCGAGGCCAGACGCGGCGGTGCGCTGCGGGTTTTGCCTACCGGGCGCCATTTGGCACGCGGAGCGCAGCTACGGGATGCGGATGCTCGTCCGCATCCAACCGTGGTGGTGGCGCGGCCGGGGAGTGGCCGGAGTGGCGCCGGCGACGACGAGTGCGGCGGCCGGAGTTCGGGCATGCTCGGGTTGGAGCTAGGGGGCACGTGGGGAGGAGCTGATGGTGGCTACATGCTCCTGGGGAGGTGAGGAGAACGACGACGCATGCGGGAGCGGCTGGTTTGGGCTCTGGCCACGGTGGCGCCATGGCCGGCGGCCCGGAGCTCTCGGCTCTGGTGGCAGAGGCGGCTAGAGGAGAGGAACGAGCTCGGGGAGGAGGGGAAAAGGCGGCGGAGCTCACAGAGAGGCTAACGGAGGACTCGGCAGGCGCGGGGACGGGCGGTGGGCAGCAAATTGACGGCGAGGATCTCCGGGCACCGAGGTTGAAGAAGACGTCGGGGACAGTGTTACAGGGCCTCCGGTGAAGCCTGGCTCGAAGTGGAGGTTGAGGGAGACACGGCGGAGCTTCTGGACCTGGCGGCAGGGCGAGGGAGAGCTGGTGGCCACGGAGGTGCTCGTCGGCGTTCTCGGGCGGTCGTGGCGATCGCGGGAGAGAGAGACAAAGGAGGAGACAGGGACGAGGGAGAGTGAGAGGGGGTCGGGGAGGCTGCGCGGCGTCATCCAAAGAGGCCAGGGCGAAGCGGGAAGCAGGAGGTGGCCGGGCGTGCGCCGGCGAGCGTCGACCACGCGCTTGGCGTCCTCCTGGCGCAGTGGAGACGACGACTAGCAGGGCCAGCTGGCTGGGCCGGCTAGCTGGGCCGCACAGTGCCAGTCCTCAGGTAAGTGGCCCAGGTAAGTTTTCCCCTTTTTTGTTTTCTTTTCTATTTCTGACATTTGTTTTTGACTTAAAATAAATACTAGCACAATTCTAAAAATGTTGGGATTCCTTGTGACCACTAGTTATAATATACCAGAGGTCCTCACCAATTTCCAACATTTTTGGAGCCTTTAAAATATTTATATTATTTTAAACAGCTCCAATTCAAATACATATGGGTTCATTCAAAAATCCAAAATGTTTAGCAAAAATGTGCATCACCTCTGGTTGTTGTTTGCAAAATTTTCCAAAGACCATGAAAATTTTTGAAGAGCATTTTGGGTTTATTGAAATTCCATTTTTAATTTGAACCTATTTGATTTGCTTTGGTGCTAGGGTTTGAAACATTCCCCATTTCAAATTCATTTGAAACTTAAACATGATGCGCAAAGCAAGCCTAGATCATACCAGAACTAGGGATGTGACAACTCGCCCCCACTCGAAAGGATCTCGTCCAGAGATTCAGGAGTCGGCGGAAAGAAAGCGGGGTACTCAAGTCGAAGACGATCTTCTCACTCCCAAGTAGCTTCTCTCTCTCGGAATGATGAGACCACTGAACCTTGAGAAACTTGATGTTATGACATCGAGTGACATGCTTTGCTTGATCCAGAATGTGAACGGCGTACTCTCGATAAGTAAGGTTATCTTGGAGATCAAGCGTTTCGTGGTCCACTCCGCGGATGGGATCCGAGAAGCAACGCCTGAGTTGAGAGACGTGGAAGACATCATGAACTCGAGAAAGATGTGGGGGTAGTTCCAACTGGTAGGCAACCTCTCCTCGTTTAGCGAGAATGCGAAAAGGACCAATGAAACGAGGAGCCAACTTGCCCTTGATACCGAAACGATGGGTACCCTTCAAAGGAGTAACCCGAAGGTAAGCCTTGTCGCCAACTTCATAAGCCACTTCCTTATGACGACGATCATACTGGCTCTTTTGACGAGATTGGGCTGTTTTCAAATTCTCATGAATGATGCGAACTTGCTCTTCTGCCTCCTGGATCATATCCGATCCAAAGAATTGTATTTCACCGATTTCTGACCAGTTCAAAGGTGTTCGACATCTTCGTCCATACAGAATCTCGAAGGGTGCTTTCCTAAGACTGGATTGATAGCTATTGTTATAAGCAAACTCGGCGAAAGGAAGACACTTCTCCCAATCCATACCGAATGAGATAACACAAGCTCTAAGCATGTCTTCAAGAATTTGGTTGACCCTTTCCACCTGACCACTTGACTGAGGGTGGAAAGCGGTACTGAAAGAAAGATGGGTTCCCATGGCATTCTGGAAACTTCCCCAAAAATGAGAGGTGAAAAGACTGCCACGGTCTAAATTGATCTCTAGTGGAACACCATGGAGTGACACTATTCGGGAGATATATAAGTCAGCGAGCTGACTAGCAGTGATACTCTCTCGAACAGGTAGGAAGTGAGCCACTTTGGAAAGACGATCAATGACTATGAAGATAGCATTATTTCCTTTCTTGGTCCTGGGAAAGCCGGTGATGAAGTCCATACCAACTTTGTCCCATTTCCACTCGGGAATAGCTAAAGGTTGAAGGGTGCCAGCAGGTCTTTGATGCTCTACCTTAACGCGACGAAAAACATCACAATTGGCAATATACTGAGCGATTTCTCTCTTCATCCTAGTCCACCAGAACCTCTGGCGTAGGTCCTGATACATCTTTGTACTACCGGGATGAATCGTGAGAGGGGATTCATGGGCCTCCTTAAGGTTCAGTTGCTGGATCTGTTGACATTTGGGAACCACCAAACGGTTTCCAAAGTAAACAACACCTCGTTCATCCATAGAGAAACAGTCGGCAACTCCCTTGGAAATATTTTTCTTGATCCGGGAGATTCCCGTATCATGCTTCTGAGCCTCTATTATCTGATCCGTAAGGGTAGGTTTCGCCACCAAGGTAGAAAGGGAACCATGAGAAGCTATGTGAAGGTTAAGATTATAGAATTCCTCATGTAGGGGTGGTTGACATTGTTGCAACATGAGGTTGTTGCAATAGGATTTACAACTTAAAGCATCAGCCATGACATTGGCTTTGCCTGGGGTGTAGGTGATTCCTAAGTCGTAATCCGAGATCAACTCCAACCAACATCTCTGTCTGAGATTCAGATCCGGTTGGGTGAAGATATACTTGAGACTCTGATGGTCAGTGTAGATTTCACATCGGTTACCAAGAAGGTAATGTCGCCAAGTCTTAAGTGCATAGACTATGGCTGCAAGATCTAGATCATGTGTAGGATAATTTTCCTCATGTGGATGCAACAGTCGAGATGCATAGGCAATCACATGACGATCCTGCATAAGAATGCAACCTAGTCCTTGACGCGAAGCGTCGCAATAGATAACAAAGTCTTTAGTGAAATCCGGTGGCACGAGTATGGGCGCAGAAGTCAGGCGTCTTTTCAGTTCCTGAAAATTGTGCTCACACTATGGGGTCCACTCAAACCTTTTATCTTTCTTGAGAAGTTCCGTGAGGGGTTTGGCCACTTTGGAGAAGTTTTCAACGAAGCGGCGACAATAACTGGCTAGATCAAGGAAACTCCTAACTTGTTTGACCGTTTCGGGTGGAGTACAATCGAGAACGGCTTTAACTCTCTCGGGATTGACAGCAATGCCCTTACCAGAGATCACGTGGCCTAGATAGGTCACTTCCAGCAACCAAAATTCACACTTGGAGAACTTGGCATAAAGGCGGTGCTCTCTGAGTTTTTCTAACACAAGTCTAAGATGTTCGGCATGCTCTTCCTCGTTCTTAGAGTAAATAAGAATATCATCGAGGTAAACCACGATGAACTTATCTAAGTACTCCATAAAGATCGAGTTCATCAAGCAGGAGAAAGTAGCTAGAGCATTGGTTAGGCTGAAAGACATCACGGTGTACTCGTATTGACCATAACGAGTGACAAAGGCCGTTTTGGGGATGTCCCCATTTCTGATTTTGATTTGGTGGTAGCCTAACCTCAAATCTATCTTAGAAAAGACTGAGGATCCCGCGAGCTGATCATACAGGTCGTTGATCCTGGGGAGCGGATACTTGTTCTTTATCGTGACCAAATTAACGGGACGATAATCTACAACCATCCGATCCGTACCATCCTTCTTCTTGACGAAGAGGACAGGACAAGCCCAAGTAGAAGAACTGGGACGGATGAAACCCTTTTGCAAGGACTCATCAAGCTGTTTTTTAAGTTCGGCTAACTCCAAAGGTGCCATCTTGTATGGTCTCCTAGAGATTGGAACAGTTCCTGGGATAAGTTCTATGACAAACTCTACATCTCTGTCAGGTGGGACACCTGTCAGTTCTTCTGGAAAGACATCCGGGAAGTCACGGACTACCGGAATATCTTCAAGGTCTGGAAGAGGGCTGGCATTAAGAGAATAGAGTTGACGCCTTGCAACTCTAGTGGAGACAGTGACTATTTTGCCAGATGGATGTGTAAGTTGAACAGATCTAGTGTAACAATCGATCTTGGCATGATGAGCTGTCATCCAGTCCATGCCCAAGATGATGTTAACATCTGAAGACTTGAGAGATATCAAAGAAGCAAGGAATACCAGTCTGTCAACAAGGATTTCATTACCATGGCTTACCTTGGAGGTTTGCCATTTGGAACCAGGAGTCTGGATTATTAGTGGAGTTGGCATATCACAAAATGACATGTCATGCAACCGAGCATAACCTTTGGATATGAAGGAGTGGGATGCTCCAGTATCGAATAGAACTGAAGCTGGGTGGCAATTGACAAGAAGCGTTCCCAATACGATGCCGGGATCATCTTGAGCTTCTATAGCTGAGACATGGTGCACACATGCTCGTTCAGTGGTGGTTGGCTTGGTACTGATCATCTTGCCTGGTGGCTTTTCACGGCCAACAGACCTCTCATATCGGGGTGCAGTATAACTGGACTGAGGGCTGTCACGTGCATAGTGTCCTGGTTCTCCACAGGTGAAGCAAGTTCCTGAGGTAGGACGTGGTCCTACATTGGCAAGTGGTCCACTAATAGGCCTGGGTGGAGCACGTTGCTGAGTTGGGTGAGGCGCCACATCGGATGGCCTCAGTGCATATCCATGTGGAAGAGCTGAGTTCGGGATCCAAATCCGTTGCTTCCGAGAGCCAGAGCGGGAGGAAGAACCCAGATCACGGTTGTGCTTACGAGACTCCTTGTAAGTGAGCTGAGCTGTCTCTGCATTAATGGCCTTATTCACAAGAGCCTGGAAAGTATCACAATGATGCAGGTGGAGATCACGACGCAACTTAGGGTTGAGACCCTTCCGGAACCTAGCCTGCTTCTTGGCGTCCGTGGACACTTCTTCTGTAGCATAGCGGGCGAGGTTTCCAAACTCTATACTATAAGCATCAACAGGAAGCTTACCCTGGGTAAAACTACAGAAATCTTCCCTCTTGCGGTCAATGAGAGCCTGAGGAATGTGGTGCTCACGAAAAGCCTCGGTGAAATCCCTCTAGGTAGGAATCTGGCCAGCTGGAAGCATAGCCTCATAGCTCTGCCACCAAATACTAGCAGGACCTTCCAGGTGATAGGTAGCATAGGTGACCTTGTCACCTTCAGCTACGTTCACAGAATGCAACTTGTGAGTGATGCTCGGAGCCAGTCATCTGCATCGAGTGGCTCAATGGAATGATGGAAGGTGGGTGGTTTCAGACCAATGAAGTCGGTGATGGAAACCAACTTCTTACACTGATGTGCGGTGTTCTGCTCAATCTGTGCCAGCAAGCGGTTAGTCTCATGCTTGTTCCTCTCGGATGCTAACAAGAACTCTGCCATCAAAGGCTGGTCAGGAGGATCCTCATCCCTACCATCTCCGTGGTTCTTGCTATGAGCAACTGAACCTCGGTTAGCAGATGACATCCTGGCATAGAAACCAAGGAAACAAGGATGGAATTAGCATCGACATAAGGATGTGGAATGTAATGCGAAAGCATTGGAAACTCTTGAAATCCTAGGACAATTCCGGCAGCATAACAGCTGTGAATGCTCAAAAAGGATTTTGAGACATTCATCAAAGGAATAGCATAATCACTCAGCATCATAATATCAAGGTTCTGGGTCAAACTGATGACACATGGAAGTAGTAGAACTGAACAGAGACACAAACCCAACAATCCTAAGACTTTACGGTTTAGTAACACGTCATCCTAAGAGATAGAGGAGAATCCTAGTCCTTAACCCTCGTAGAAAAGAAGAGGCTGACTCAGAAAGAATGACATGAGGTAAAGGAGTAAAAAGAGCCTTACGTTCCCTTCCACAATCAATTCCCTTATATAACTAAAGCATTTCTAGACTCAACTTCGACCAGTTTGGCTTGGTAATCCTACAGTTAGTCAGGCTCTGATACCAACGCTGTCGGGACCCCGATCCTAGGTCACACCGATCTAGCATGTAACACATCATATCACCTTGCGGCCTCACGCACGGTATCCCCACGGGTGTCGCCTTACCATGGCCCGGGACCGTTTGTGCCTTTTGGCTCACGTATATGATAGTGTCGCTAGCATCCATATGACAGAGAACCCGGGCCGACATGACTAGTCATGAACCCAAAGTGGCACTAACTTACAGGGACAAACATACATGAATCAACCTCGAGCATGTCGGTCAACAGCGTATGAATCCGGGCTGTAGCAACTGGGCTAACAGGACTCCGGGAACCCGGGCTATAGCAGGCTAACAAGACTCCGGATGTCTCCGCGTGACATTTCCCCGAAGGGACAGACACAGGAACGAAGTGAATCACATGCCGGCCAGTCTAAGTGTTCTGGAGCAGTAGTGCTGGGCTAACAGGACTCCAGTAAACCGGGCTGTAGCGGACTACCAAGGCTCAGTGAAAGCACTAGACTACATTTCCCCGTAAGAGAGGCTACCAAGGATAAACAACTAGATTGTCGGATCCACACATAGCAATACACGTTACACGTACGCATAACATGCAAGTATGTGCTGTACAACATGGCATCACAACATAACTCAAACTCATATATATAAAGGCCCGGAAGAGCCACATAGCGCCGCGGGAATGAGCCGAGCCCTCCTACTCTTGCGCCTATCAAAGGGAGGTCGCTCCTCTCAGAGAGACGCACCAGAACTTCTTCTTCTCGCCACTGGTTCCAATCTCTGAGCTGTTGTTGTCTTCCTCATCCTGGCATGCGGCGTGCACCGCGAGTCGGAACAGTAGGTCCGCGAAACCGCACATCTTTGAGTCCTGTACGGGAGAAGGGTGATAAGGTTTTTGGGGAGCGTTCCGCGCAACCACTAACTTCTTCATCACGGATGCCCCAGACTCTGAGGACTTCTTCCCCGATGTCGACAACCTCCTCGACGACATGGCTGGCGAGGACACCGACCGCAAGTCCAGTGCTACTGCTGCTGCTGCTATCCCGTACGTGTTCTTACTCTTTCTGTTAGAGGTCCTGCCACAGTTCCTTGTTCTAGTGTTTTCCCTACATATGTTAAGTTCTATTTCATATATGCAACTTGCTCTACTGTCTGCTCTAGATATGTTCGGTCTAGTACATATTTGCATATGTTATTTATCTTCTCTTTGTCAGATTGCATGACTTGCTTTATCTCTGCTATTTTAGTCATGCTTTATCTAGTATTTCTGTTAATAAAATCATATGGTAAATTGCTCATATTTCCAACAATCCAAAAACCTCATTATAGGCAATTTACCCCAAGTGGTTTTGCTACTTTCATGAGACCTCCTACATTTGAGGGTATCCACTATAAGAGGTGGCGTGTGAGAGCAGTCTTATGGTTTCAAACCATGAGTTGCTATGACGCCACTCTTGGCAAACCTGAAGGAGAGTATGATGCTCAACAGGAACACACTTTTCAGAAAATGGATACCCTGTTTAAGGCTGCTCTCTTGAGTGTTCTTGGTGAGAACATAGTTGATGCTTATGCATCAATTAATAATGGAAAAGATATGTGGGACGCACTCGAGGCCAAGTTTGGGGTCTCGGATGCTGGCACCGAGCTGTACATCATGGAGCAATTCTATGATTACAGAATGCCTAAAGAGCGCTTCGTGGTTGAGCAAGCTCATGAGATACAGTCATTTGCTAGAGAACTTGAGCACTTCAATTATATGCTACCGGACAAGTTTGTTGCTGGAGGTATCATCACTAAGTTTCCTCCTTCGTGGAGGAACTTTGCTACCTTACTGAAGCATAAGAGGCAGGAGTTTTTGTTCTGGATCTCATTGGTACTCTTGATGTGGAAGAAAAGGCGAGAGCAAATGACAACCGTGCTCGAGGTATTGAGGGAGGTTCTAGTGCCAATCTGGTACAAAAGAAAAACTTCCAGCCCCACAAGTTCAAGAACAAGGGCAAGATTGATGGTAAAGCAAAATTTGATGGGAAGAACAAGGCTGTACAGCACACCAACTTCAAGAAGAAGAATACAAGAAGAAAGGTGTTTGTCATGTGTGCGGAGATCCTGACCATTGGGCTCATAGTTGCCCTAATCGTTATGACAAGCGTCATCTTGGGTAAGGCGGCAAGAACTGACATGAAAGATATTGGGTATGGTATATTTTCCACTATTCTTTCAGTATGTCATTCTCCTGATTGGTTGATTGACACGGGTGCTAATGTGCATGTATGCAACGATATTTCCATGTTTTTGTCTTATCAGACCGAGGGACTTCCATTGTGCTGACGGGCAACGGTTCAAGTGCTTCTGTTCGTGGTGTTGGCACGGTCGATCTGAAGTTTATTTCGGGGAAGATCGTGCGGCTGGAGAACATGCATTATGTCCCTTCCATCAATAAAAATCTTGTTAGCGGATCTCTTCTGTGTAGAAATGGCTACAAGCTTGTCTTTGAGTCAAATAAAATTTTAATATCCAAGTTGTTGGGGAACGTAGTAATTTCAAAAAATTCCTACGCACACGCAAGATCATGGTGATGCATAGCAGCGAGAGGGGAGAGCTTCATCCACGTACCCTCGTAGACCGTAAGCGGAAGCGTTATGAGAACGCGGTTGATGTAGTCGTACGTCTTCACGATCCGACCGATCCAAGTACCGAATGTACGGCACCTTCGAGTTCAGCACACGTTCAACTCGGTGACGTCCCACGAACTCCGATCCAGCAGAGCTTTGAGGGAGAGTTCTGTCAGCACGACGATGCGATGACGGTGATGATGATGCTACCGACTCAGGGCTTCGCCTAAGCACCGCTACGATATGGCCGATGTGGATTATGATGGAGGGGGGCACCGAACACGGCTAAAAGATCAACTGATCAACTTGTGTGTTTTAGGGTGCCCCCCTCCCCATGTATATAAAGGAGGGAGGGGAGGCCAGCCTGTCGGGACCCCGATCCTAGGTCACACCGATCTAGCATGTAACACATCATATCACCTTGCGGCCTCACGCATGGTATCCCCACGGGTGTCGCCTTACCATGGCCCGAGACCGTTTGCGCCTTTTGGCTCACGTATATGATAGTGTCGCTAGCATCCATATGACAGAGAACCCGGGCCGACATGACTAGTCGTGAACCCAAAGTGGCACTAACTTACAGGGACATGCATACATGAATCAACCTCGAGCATGTCGGTCAACATCGTATGAATCCGGGCTGTAGCAACTGGGCTAACAGGACTCCGGGAACCCGGGCTGTAGCAGGCTAACAGGACTCCAGATGTCTCCGCGTGACATTTCCCCGAAGGGACAGACACAGGAACGAAGTGAATCACATGCCGGCCAGTCTAAGTGTTCCAGAGCAGTAGTGCTGGGCTAACAGGACTCCGGTAAACCAGGCTGTAGCGGACTACCAAGGCTCAATGGAAGCACTAGACTACATTTCCCCATAAGAGAGGCTACCAAGGATAAACAACTAGATTGTCGGATCCACACATAGCAATACACGTTACACGTACGCATAACATGCAAGTATGTGTTGTACAACATGGCATCACAACATAACTCAAACTCATATATATATAAAGGTCCGGAAGAGCCACATAACATTCAATACAAACAGGGGTCTCATGACCCATCATTCAGAGCATACAAGCAACGGAAGCATTACATGTCTGAGTACAAACAACTATAAAAGAAAAGGGCTGAGAAGCCTGACTACCTACAAGACCCTCCAAAGGGTACAAGATCGTAGTTGGGATACAAGCTACTCGTCGAAGTCACTAGTGTAACCAACAGCAAAACATAAATAAGCAAACGTGAGTATGAATGTACTCAGCAAGTCTTACATCAGAACTATCTACATATGCAACATTATCAACAAAGGGGGTGGTGGAGTCTTAACAGCAGCAAGCCAGCTTTGAATCAGTGGCTAACCTATACTACGAGTATTAGAAACTTCTTTGAGGTGAGAAGACGCACATGAGTCCACATATTCACCATATCAGTACTCCACTACGGATCCGTTCCCGTCTCCCTACGAGAAGGCCATCCATAGCACTCACGCTTATCTTGCGGATTTTAGAGTATCCACTTCAAGTTGTCTATGTACTACATAAGTCCTCCAAGTTTCCATATCCGAGGAAAACAGCTATTCGAATAGATAAGGTTAACCCTGCAGGGGTGTACTTCTTCACATACGCTCTCGCCACTTATCGCCCTGTATATGTCATGTACCTCGGCAACCTTCAAGCGGAAGCCGGGCGAGGGTGTCGGCCACGACCTTACTAACCACACAAGTCTCTCGTCCAGGTTTATCGCCTATTCAAGTTCCATCCGCAAGGAGTTCCGGCCGAAGTCTCCAGTACGGCCCCAAACGATGTGTGCAGGGTTCCCAAGCCCACCATCCGGGTGCCACTTGGTACACCGTGCCACGGTGCCTAGTCTGTCCCAAGCCCGTCCCGTCGGATACCACCTGGTAGACAAGTAGCACTACCTACAAACACCAGAAACTAGTTGCAACTCCTGGACAGAGATCAAGTGGATTAATAAGCCGAGAGGGGCCGGATAACCGGAACCCAATGTGTGGTAGTAACTGGACTTGGATAACATACACAGAACTCAGTGCTTAGGGACGGTTCCAATGAGACAACCCACCATGTACTCCTACATGGCCTCTCATCGCTACCTTTACCAAAACGTGTTCACACACTTAGCCTTTATGGGTAGGACATGTTCACCACTCCGATTCATTCCCGATGAATCCGACCTGACACAACTCTAAGCATAACTGGCATAAAGAAAACAAGCATGGATGAGCAGGCACATCAAGGCTCAAGCAACTCCTACTCATGCCAGTGGGTTTCAACTATTTACTGTGGCAATGACAGGTCATGCAGAGGAAATGTGTTCAACTACCGCAGCAGAAAGTAGCAGTTGAATCGTTGTTGTCCTAATGCAGTATAAGGAGCAGGGGCGAGAGAGTGGGATTTATCGAAATGCTCAAGGGGGGTTGCTTGCCTGATAGAACAACGAAGGGGTACGGCTCCTCTGACAGGTACTCGGGAACACCTTCCGGAGTGGAACCTATCAAGAAGAAACGGTGCCGGCAATCAATACAGAAACAATGCAACAATATGATGCATGAACATGACATGTGCGAATGGTAGTGTTTGGGCTAATGCAAGATGCTACCAAATCGGTTGAAGCCCATTTGAATCAAAGATTCAAATGCAAACTCGAAATGAAGCATTTAAAATGCCCATATTATGTTTTCACTTACACAGCATGTATAAGTTAGTTTTTCATGCATGGAACTGACATAAATGGATTCCTTGCATTTTTCTTATAATTTTTCATATATAAATTATTTCATTCTGAGCTACGGTTGAATTTCTATGAATTTAGAAGTTTATACCATTTTCTGGATTTTCCTAATTATTCTAATTTAAACTAAATCTAGAAATGACTTATTGCGTCAGCATGACGTCGGTGTGATGTCAGCAAGTCAACAGGCGCGGTCCAGGTCAAACCTGACCAGTGGGACCCACTGGTCTGTGACTAACTAAACTAACCTAGTTTAATTAGCACTAACCTAGGTTAAACTAATTAGTTTTAAACCTAAACTAGACTAATTAATCGGGCGGGGTCCGCATGTCATAGACCCAGGGGAGGTCAAATCCCCTGGTCAACTGGGCAAACCTGCCGGCGGCTCGACGCCGGCGAGGCCAGACGCGACGGTGCTCTGCGGGTTTTGCCTACCGGGCGCCATTTGGCGCGCGGAGCGCAGCTACGGGATGCGGATGCTCGTCCGCATCCAACCGTGGTGGTGGCGCGGCTGGGGAGTGGCCGGAGTGGCGCCGGCGACGACGAGTGCGGCGGCCGGAGTTCGGGCATGCTCGGGTTGGAGCTAGGGGGCACGTGGGGAGGAGCTGATGGTGGCTACATGCTCCTGGGGAGGTGAGGAGAACGACGACGCATGCGGGAGCGGCTGGTTCGGGCTCTGGCCACGGTGGCGCCATGGCCGGCGGCCCGGAGCTCTCGGCTCTGGTGGCAGAGGCGGCTAGAGGAGAGGAACAAGCTCGGGGAGGAGGGGAAAAGGCAGCGGAGCTCATAGAGAGGCTAACGGAGGACTCGGCAGGCGCTGGGACGGCCGGTGGGCAGCAAATTGACGGTGAGGATCTCCGGGCACCGAGGTTGAAGAAGACGTCGGGGATAGTGTTACAGGGCCTCCGGTGAAGCCTGGCTCGAAGTGGAGGTTGAGGGAGACACGGCGGAGCTTCTGGACCTGGCGGCAGGGTGAGGGAGAGCTGGTGGCCACGGAGGTGCTCGTCGGCGTTCTCGGGCGGTCATGGCGATCGCGGGAGAGAGAGACAGAGGAGGAGACAGGGACGAGGGAGAGTGAGAGGGGGTCGGGGAGGCTGCGCGGCGTCATCCAAAGAGGCCAGGGCAAAGCGGCAAGCAGGAGGTGGCCGGCGTGCGCCGGCGTGCGTCGGCCACGCGCTTGGCGTCCTCCTGGCGCGGTGGAGAAGATGACTGGCAGGGCCAGCTGGCTGGGCCGGCTAGCTGGGCCGCACAGTGCCAGGCCTCAGGTAAGTGGCCCAGGTAAGTTTCCCCCTTTTTTGTTTTCTTTTCTATTTCTGACATTTGTTTTTGACTTAAAATAAATACTAGCACAATTCTAAAAATGTTGGGATTCCTTGTGACCACTAGTTATAATATACCAGAGGCCCTCACCAACTTCCAACATTTTTGGAGCCTTTAAAATATTTATATTATTTTAAACAGCTCCAATTCAAATACATATGGGTTCATTCAAAAATCCAAAATGTTTAGCAAAAATGTGCATCACCTCTGGTTGTTGTTTGCAACATTTTCCAAAGACCATGAACATTTTTGAAGAGCATTTTGGGTTTATTGAAATTCCATTTTTAATTTGAACCTATTTGATTTGCTTTGGTGCTAGGGTTTGAAACATTCCCCATTTCAAATTCATATGAAACTTAAACATGATGCAAAAAAGCAAGCCTAGATCATACTAGAACTAGGGATGTGACAACTCGCCCCCACTCAAAAGGATCTCGTCCAGAGATTCAGGAGTCGGCGGAAAGAAAGCGGGGTACTCAAGTCGAAGACGATCTTCTCACTCCCAAGTAGCTTCTCTCTCGGAATGATGAGACCACTGAACCTTGAGAAACTTGATGTTATGACATCGAGTGACACGCTTTGCTTGATCCAGAATGTGAACGGGGTACTCTCGATAAGTGAGGTTATCTTGGAGATCAAGCGTTTCGTGGTCCACTCCGCGGATGGGATCCGAGAAGCAACGCCTGAGTTGAGAGACGTGGAAGACATCATGAACTCGAGAAAGATGTGGGGGTAGTTCCAACTGGTAGGCAACCTCTCCTCGTTTAGCGAGAATGCGAAAAGGACCAATGAAACGAGGAGCCAACTTGCCCTTGATACCGAAACGATGGGTACCCTTCAAAGGAGTAACCCGAAGGTAAGCCTTGTCGCCAACTTCATAAGCCACTTCCTTATGACGACGGTCATACTGGCTCTTTTGACGAGATTGGGCTGTTTTCAAATTCTCACGAATGATGCGAACTTGCTCTTCTGCCTCCTGGATCATATCCGATCCAAAGAATTGTATTTCACCGGTTTCTGACCAGTTCAAAGGTGTTCGACATCTTCGTCCATACAGAATCTCGAAGGGTGCTTTCCTAAGACTGGATTGATAGCTATTGTTATAAGCAAACTCGGCGAAAGGAAGACACTTCTCCCAATCCATACCGAATGAGATAACACAAGCTCTAAGCATGTCTTCAAGAATTTGGTTGACCCTTTCCACCTGACCACTTGACTGAGGGTGGAAATCAGTACTGAAAGAAAGATGGGTTCCCATGGCATTCTGGAAACTTCCCCAGAAATGAGAGGTGAAAAGACTGCCACGGTCTAAATTGATCTCTAGTGGAACACCATGGAATGACACTATTCGGGAGATATATAAGTCAGCGAGCTGACTAGCAGTGATACTCTCTCGAACAGGTAGGAAGTGAGCCACTTTGGAAAGACGATCAATGACTACGAAGATAGCATTATTTCCTTTCTTGGTCCTGGGAAAGCCGGTGATGAAGTCCATACCAACTTTGTCCCATTTCCACTCGGGAATAGCTAAAGGTTGAAGGGTGCCAGCAGGTCTTTGATGCTCTGCCTTAACGCGAAGAAAAACATCACAATTGGTAATATACTGAGCGATTTCTCTCTTCATCCTAGTCCACCAGAACCTCTGGCGTAGGTCCTGATACATCTTTGTACTACCGGGATGAATCGTGAGAGGGGATTCATGGGCCTCCTTAAGGCTCAGTTGCTGGATCTGTTGACATTTGGGAACCACCAAACGGTTTCCAAAGTAAACAACACCTCATTCATCCATAGAGAAACAGTCGGCAACTCCCTTGGAAATATTTTTCTTGATCCGGGAGATTCCCGTATCATGCTTCTGAGCCTCTATTATCTGATCCGTAAGGGTAGGTTTCGCCACCAAGGTAGAAAGGGAACCATGAGAAGCTATGTGAAGGTTAAGCTTATAGAATTCCTCATGTAGGGTTGGTTGACATTGTTGCAACATGAGGTTGTTGCAATAGGATTTACAACTTAAAGCATCAGCCATGACATTGGCTTTGCCTGGGGTGTAGGTGATTCCTAAGTCATAATCCGAGATCAACTCCAACCAACATCTCTGTCTGAGATTCAGATCCGGTTGGGTGAAGATATACTTGAGACTCTGATGGTCAGTGTAGATTTCGCATCGGTTACCAAGAAGGTAATGTCGCCAAGTCTTAAGTGCATAGACTATGGCTGCAAGATCTAGATCATGTGTAGGATAATTTTCCTCATGTGGATGCAACTGTCGAGATGCATAGGCAATCACATGACGATTGTGACGCCCGGATATTTAAGCTACAGTGAACCTTTGCTATTGGTGCCACGTCACCTCGATTACTGTTCCTAATCTCGCGATGATTCAAAACTCGTTCAAATTCAAATTTTAAATAAGGTCAAACTAGAAAAGTTTTCAAACGTCAAAACTAAAATGTTCGGGTTGTGACAAATAAATCGTAAGTAATTATGGTGGAGAAACCAAACTTTGATAAAATGTTTAAACACTCTAAAATGAATAAAATAGTAACAATAATAATTATTTAAATGCTTTCAAAATGTTAAACAATTTCAAAACTATTTTGTTTCGGTGCTAAGTGGTTTGTGGCTGTGGCTTAGTTTGCAACCTCTATTTTGGTGCCACTGTAGTATTTTACTAAAATGAGAAATAAAAGAAAACAAATAAACAGAAACTATAAAAGAAAATAAGGTTTATAAAAAAAATGGAAAGCCCCAGGCCAACTGGGCCATCCGGCCCAAGTCCTCCCTGGCCCAACCGGCCTCCCATATCCCCCACCCCTGGAAACCCTAACCCCCACATCGCACCCACTCCCCACTCCCTCTTGTTAGCCCCCACCTCTCGATCCCATCTGGATTGGGAGGGGTTCGAACCCGGCACCCTATCGCCGCTGCTTGGAGCTCCTCCGCCCCGTCCTCATCTCCTCTCTGTCTCCCCTCGCTCCGGCGAGCCGTGGAGCCATCGCCTCCGCCCAGCGACTCCTCCCTCCGTCCTTCAGCGACCGGCCCCGCCCCGAGTGGATCTGGATCGGGGAAACCGACGCCCTGACCCATCGCGCGCCATCGCCCCACCACTCCCGACGCCGACGTCCCAGAGCGCTCCATCGCCGGCCTGCTTCGCCCTCCCCACCGGACTGCCTCCTGCTCCGCCGTGTCATCCCCGTCGGCCTCCCCGAACCTCACCGCACCCATTTCCCCAACCCTACAAAGCCCGGTGAGGCCACGGCCTCCGCCCTCCTCCTTCCCCTGTCCCCGCTCCCCGCGCACTCCGGCGCTCCGCTCGCTCCCTGCACGTCGCTCGGGGTCGAGCCCCGCCGTTGCAGCCGTGCTTGCCCACGCCCACGCTCCCCTGGCCTCGTCCGCAGCCCCAGTGCACTGCCCAGCATCGCCGCCGCTCGCCGACCTCGCCACTGCCACACCGGCACCATCGTCCTCCCCTCCCGTGGCACCGACTAGCAGCGCCCCGTCCGGGCGCCCGCACTCGCGCGCCTGTTTGCGCCCGCTCCAGTGGCCTCCTGGGCCACTGGCATGTGGGGCCCGCGCCCCTGCACTGTTAAAAAAAGAGAAAAGAATTAAAAGGAATTAAAATAAAAATATTAGTTAATTAAAACAATTAATTAACTTAATTAACACTATTTAGTTAATTAACTCTAATTAAACCTGCTAATTAAATGTTAACAAATAATTAGTCTTCAGCCAATGACATGTGGGACCCGCCTGTCAGTTTGACTAAGTCAACTAACTGGTTGGCTGATGACATCATGCTGACCTCATGCTGACATCATAATGGCATTTTCTAAATTAAATTAATTCTGTTAATTCTAAGAATGAATTAGAAACTTTGAAAATTAATATAAAATAAACCGTAGATCGGATGGGAAAACTTTATACATAAAAGTTGTTCAGAACGACGAGACGAATCCGAATACGCAACCCGTTCGTCCGCCACACCCCCCTAACCTATCAAACTCGCAACTTTCCCCCTCCGGCTCCTCTGCCCGTAAACGCGAAACACCGGGAATACTTTCCCGGATGTTTCCCCCTTCACTGGTATCACCTCATACCGCGTTAGGGCACCTCTAGCACCGATACTTGTCATGTCATGCATCGCTATGCACCTGCTTGCTTAAATATTTATTGTTTCTTCCCCCTCTTCTCTCGCTAGACACCGAGACCGACGCTGCTGCTGCCCAGTTCGACTACGGAGTTGACGACCCCTCTCTCTTTCCAGAGCAACCAGGCAAGCCCCCCCCTTTGATCACCAGATATCGCCTACTCTTCTCTATACTGCTTGCATTAGAGTAGTGTAGCATGTTACTGCTTCCCGTTAATCCTATACTGATGCATAGCCTGTCCTTGCTACTACTGTTGTTACCTTTACCTGCAATCCTAATGCTTAGTATAGGATGCCAGTTTATCATCAGTGGCCCTACATCCTTGTCCGTCTGCCATGCTATACTATCGGGCCGTGATCACTTGGGAGTTGATGACGGGTATATACTATATAATTTATACATGATACATGTGGTGATTAAAGACGGGTCGGCTCGTAGGAGCACCCGTGAGTGGATCTTTGAGGCGGAGCGACAGGGCAGGTTCCGACCACCTAGGAGAGAGGTGGGCCTGGCCCTAGTCGGCGTTCGCGGATACTTAACACGCTTAACGAGATCTGGGTATTTGATCTGAGTCTGGCCATTTGGTCTATACGCACTAACCATCTACGCGGGAGTAGTTATGGGTATCCCGGTGTCGTGGTATCAGCCGAAGCCTTCGTGACGTCAGCGACTGAGTGGCGCGCGCCGGATTGGACTGGAACGCCACTAGGTTAGGTCTGCTTTCGGCCGCGTACGCAACGTGCAGGTGTGCTAAGGGCGATGGGCCCAGACCCCTGTGCGCATAGGTTTAGACCGGCGTGCTGACCTCTCTGTTGTGCCTAGGTGGGGCTGCGACGTGTTGATCTTCCGAGGCCGGGCATGACCCAGGAAAGTGTGTCCGGCCAAATGGGATCGAGCGTGTTGGGGAATGTGGTGCACTCCTGCAGGGAAGTTAATCTATTCGAGTAGCCGTGATCTTCGGTAACAGGACGACTTGGAGTTGTACCTTGACCTTATGACAACTAGAACCGGATACTTAATAAAACACACCCTTCCAAGTGCCAGATACAACCGGTGATCGCTCTCTCACAGGGCGACGAGGGGAGGATCATCGGTTAGGGTTATGCTATGCGATGATACTTGGAGGACTTCACTCTACTCTCTTCTACATGCTGCAAGACGGAGGCTGCCTGAAGCGTAGTCTTCGAAAGGACTAGCTATCCCCCTCTTAATCCGGCTTTCTGCAGTCCAGTCCACATATAATAGCCTTATTCCAGTTGATACCAATGCATACATATGTAGTGTAGCTCCTTGCTTGCGAGTACTTTGGATGAGTACTCACGGTTGCTTTCTCCTTCTTTTCCCTCTATCCCTTCTACCTGGTTGTCGCAACCAGATGTTGGAGCCCAGGAGCCAGACGCCACCGTCGACGACGACTCCTACTACACCGGAGGTGCCTACTACTACGTGATGCCCGCTGACGACGACCAGGAGTAGTTAGGAGGATCCCAGGCAGGAGGCCTGCGCCTCTTTCCATCTGTATCCCAGTCTGTGCTAGCCTTCTTAAGGCAGACTTGTTTAACTTATGTCTGTACTCAGATATTGTTGCTTCCGCTGACTCGTCTATGATCGAGCTCTTGTATTCGAGCCCTCGAGGCCCCTGGCTTGTATTATGATTCTTGTATGACTTATTTTATTTGTAGAGTTGTGTTGTGATATCTTCCCGTGAGTCCCTGATCTTGATCGTACACGTTTGCGTGTATGATTAGTGTACGATTGAATCGGGGGCGTCACAAGTTGGTATCAGAGCCGACTGCCTGTAGGAATCCCTCTTCCACACTCCTTGGCCGAAGTCGAGTCTAGTCGATGAAAACTGCTTTACTAACATGACTGTGTGGCCCATGGGCCCACGTCGCCATTGGGTGGTATTAGGATCTTTTATTCCTCGACCTATACTCTGGGACTCTAATCTCTCTTCTATTCGGGTTAAATGATTTTGCTAAAATCTAACTCTAGGTTCTCGTTACCACTTCCTGCCGGAGAGCCCCTTCATTACAGATGATCGACTGCTTCACCAGAAGATTCCAAAGATAATCTCCGTTGGTCTCTTGAGACACTTGTGCCCATCGCCTTTGCAAATTCCCTACCACTGTTATATTATTATGGATAACTACATACACTTGTCCTTTCAATCCCATTGATCTTGTTATTACAAGATACCTCGGAAATTCTCTCTATTGCTCCGAGAATACTTTGTGCCTACTGCCTTGCAATTCATTACCCACATGAATACCTCTACGGATAAATCCTCGCACTTATCGAGTATCCGCTCATTCCCAGTTGTTCATGTGTTCCGCAAAGGACTTTGAAATACCTTTCGATCTTTCAAAAATCCTCAGGAGACTATTGCTCTTGAAATTCCTGCTTGCTTACATTTTGGTTAATCCAATAAGTCTAGTAATCCTATTGGCATCCTTTGTCACTATCATTTTAAGTTCGTTGATTCTATATGTGTGTGAATGCACGCAATCATCAGTTGATCATTATAAATTACCTTCCGGCTCAGACGTCTTTCGAACATGAGCTGGTTCTTGGCCAATCAGATTGCCATCGATCTTACCCCTAAGTCTAGTTGACTTATCCATCCTTGATCAGAGCTTTTGCTCCTGATCCCTTGAATTGAAAATCATAATTACTATGCTATTTAGATGTTGAATTATTCAAATGTTCTATAAATTGATGCATTTGCATTCTTTCTTCCTCTGATTGGGTATTGATACTCACATCAGCTCCATTGTGGATCGCCATATCCACTGTTGGATTATTATCTGATAGTGTCCTTCATAATTAATCACCTTGTGAGTTCTTTCTCCGATACATAATGCCTTTGGTAAATTGTATCCTCTCCTTTTGCCAACCATGCTCTGCTTTCGAGCTGGTGATATCTACTCTTGAAGATTGTGTTATATTTTTCCACGATACCCTAATGGGTTGATCCGATGCCTTCCTTTATATGTGTGAACTCGGAAGTTTTCACGAGTCATACTCATCTGGTATTTCACCAGTTAAAACTTTCAACACTAAGGCCTTTATCAAAGCGAAAAGTGAATGGAAGGTTATACATTGAAGAAGTGGGAGTCGACCTTGAACCTTGCGTTCATGCCCAGGGACACGATGTATAACTTATCATGGAAGCTGCTCGTAAAAATAATTACCCCTTGTTATAAGTTCATCTTGTATCCATGGTTCGATCCTTTATGATCGTGGATTCCGACCATGTTCTCCTTTAAATACCATTTCTCGTGCAAGTTTAAGCACTTGTCTTCTGCAGAGCAATACCCCAGTCCAACCTCTACTTTGGTCCGTCATCGAGTATTACCCACTCTGGTATCTCGAGATTATCGCGGAACTGCATAACTTCTTATGAGTTATTCTTCAAGTATTATTTCTCACTGATTCCAAAATTTTCCCCGGGTTCTGAATTGTTAGACACTCAAGGACACCGACAGTGAATCGAGTCTGTACTCCAAATCAATAACTATTTATGAGTTTAATAATCCTTCAAGTCATTCCTAGCCCGGTTGGCTATATCATTATCGTGCTAAATTTTAACTGTGCTACCTGGTCCTTCTTCCCGGAACACAACTTTCGACGATGAGCTAAGCTTACGTCGATCTTTCTCGTCATATCTTTCACCTTGGACAACAAGCTTGATTTTGAGTTTTTGTCGTACCCATGGTTCCGATAACCTTTTGCTTCATAATTCCTTTGACTTGATGTCATCGCCGATAGATTACATCTTCATGAAATCTCTCGACAAATGTGTCGAGATCAGCACCAACATCTTGGGCTCTTCCAGGATATCCATCGAATTCATGATGAGAATTACCTTCTTTTCCCTCGGTGATCTATATTATCATCGACCACTTTATTGCCTTCCGTTCAACATAAACTTGTTTGTGTTTTGTGTTACACGTTGAGATCCTTGCTACCCCGCAGTTGTTCTTCTTCACCTTGGAAGTATTACCATCTCTTTTGTCAAGAATGTGGTGAGAATTTCACCACCTCTTAAAAAATTCTTGGTATGATAATACTTCTCGCCATCTCCGTACATTCCTTGGTCCCCGTATTGTTTTTGACCGGAATACCGACAATTGAGCTATGACGTGTGAATTCAAAACTTCTAAGCAACCCTATTGATTTGAAGTGAATGTGCGATAGTTTCATTCTAAGTCTTCCGATAATTGAATCACCATTCTAACATTGATCGTGCTACCTAAGCCCATATGTCGGGTGCACCTTTCAACCATTTTTTTTAATTGTGTATGATTTCCTCGAGCATACATCATAATATCATTTGATCTGACTAATGTTATCTCCTTGTTCACATAATTGTGGAAACCCCTCTTTTGGAAGTCTCGAGGAACTGTCGCTGAGTTCATCAGCCACCCCCTCATCCTCTCCTTGGTTTAATGATGAACTCTGGTTTCAGAACTCGCTCCCATAGTTCATTTCTTGAGAATCTCACATTGCCATCTCGTCAATTTGTGTTGCACCTTTTCTTCTCTGGCATCCTAAGTTAGAGGTATCCTGACACCAATCGGATCTGAACCTCGGTCAGATATGATGGTTGGGGCATATTTCCAAGAGTTATAACATTGGTCCTTATATGACTCGGTAAGGTGATGTCATGCCTAGCACACCTGACCGAAGGACCTATTGTTATAATTTCCTTTTTGGCAAGGAGAACCCTTCTTCCATGAGGGAATTGGATGATTTGATTTATAAATTTTTCCTGATGGATTCTTTGTGTATCCAAGGTCCGACCATCGCTTGAAGACCTTGTCAATACTATCTCGAAGCATGTCTGTGGTACTCCAATTTTCCACAAAGAACATTTGAAGCCCAATGCTAAATGTTTCTCGCTCAATTATCCAAACACCATTGTATGGGTAATATCATGAAATTTCTCTCCCCTTACCTAAAGAGATTTCTACTCTAAATCCTGTCATGGATATCATGCCCTACTTGTCCGTGGGAAGGATTTACCCCGGGAATATGTGTTTTAACACATTTTCCTTTCCATTGTTCTGTCAATGTGGTAATCATATTTTCCTTTCCATTGTTTGGTTTAACCTTTCTTGTGATCTATATGATCCAAGAAGAAATATTCTCCTGCTTATGTAAACACCTCAGTGTACAATTTTGCCAGCAAGACCCTGTTACTATTGTTGATGACATTTCAGTAGCCACCGATGGACGAGAACTTTGCCTATTGGTCCGCCTCGTTCAACGAGCAGGAAAATGGTTCTCTTCGTCCCTCGCCCTTGGTACCAACGTTGTTGCCAACATAACCGACAGTCTCTTCTCTGACATGCCTGGCTATCATGATGCCTTGCTATCATGACCGTGCAAGATGTCAGTGCCCCCCTACTTTACCCACATGGTGGGCCCATAACCCACCATTCCACAAGATCGAAACCTGACTCTCCTGTACATCCCTGCTTCAAAGTTATCCCTTATGCTTGGCATCATAGGTAATTCTTGAGCCACCTTCCTACTGCTCTATTCTGGTATCAAACGCAACGCTTACTCTCGCCGCTCTGAACCCCTTTCTCACTCTGGTTCAGACTTTGAGCAGCTAGCTACCCGCTTGGACCCTCCCATTATACCTTCGTATCGTACTCTCGATGTGTTTTATATGTTCAACTTGAGAGATAATCTTATGCTCATTCATGGTTAACCCCAGATTGTTTCCCTCGTAAGCATGCTGTCGTAGCCAAGCGGCCCCTTACCTATTCGTAAGTACGTTGGAGTTCCCGGAGAAAAATATGATGACTTCCTCATGGTGACCCAAAGCTGAGGTATGAAGACATCAATGTTATGGATCGACCTCTTCGAGAAGAGCATCCAAGACCGAGAAGATTCGTTAGAATTTCATGACCAGATCTTTCCCCCTTACTTCCCCTCTTAAATCTCGGGACGAGATTTCTTGTAGTGGAGGAGAATTGTGACGCCCGGATATTTAAGCTACAGTGAACCTTTGCTATTGGTGCCACGTCACCTCGATTACTGTTCCTAATCTCGCGATGATTCAAAACTCGTTCAAATTCAAATTTTAAATAAAGTCAAACTAGAAAAGTTTTCAAACGTCAAAACTAAAATGTTCGGGTTGTGACAAATAAATCGTAAGTAATTATGGTGGAGAAACCAAACTTTGATAAAATGTTTAAACACTCTAAAATGAATAAAATAGTAACAATAATAATTATTTAAATGCTTTCAAAATGTTAAACAATTTCAAAACTATTTTGTTTCGGTGCTAAGTGGTTTGTGGCTGTGGCTTAGTTTGCAACCTCTATTTTGGTGCCACTGTAGTATTTTACTAAAATGAGAAATAAAAGAAAACAAATAAACAGAAACTATAAAAGAAAATAAGGTTTATAAAAAAATGGAAAGCCCCAGGCCAACTGGGCCATCCGGCCCAACTCCTCCCTGGCCCAACCGGCCTCCCATATCCCCCCACCCCAGGAAACCCTAACCCCCACATCGCACCCACTCCCCACTCCCTCTCGTTAGCCCCCACCTCTCGATCTCATCTGGATCGGGAGGGGTTCGAACCCGGCACCCTATCGCCGCTGCTTGGAGCTCCTCCGCCCTGTCCTCATCTCCTCTCTGTCTCCCCTCGCTCCGGCGAGCCGTGGAGCCATCGCCTCCGCCCAGCGACTCCTCCCTCCGTCCTTCGGCGACTGGCCCCGCCCCGAGTGGATCTGGATCGGGGCAACCGACGCCCCGACCCATCGCGCGCCATCGCCCCACCACTCCCGACGCCGACGTCCCAGAGCGCTCCATCGCCGGCCTGCTTCGCCCTCCCCCACCGGACTGCCTCCTGCTCCGCCGTGTCATCCCCGTCGGCCTCCCCGAACCTCACCGCGCCCATTTCCCCGACCCTACAAAGCCCGGTGAGGCCACGGCCTCCGCCCTCCTCCTTCCCCTGTCCCCGCTCCCCGCGCACTCCGGCGCTCCGCTCGCTCCCTACACGTCGCTCGGGGTTGAGCCCCGCCGTTGCAGCCGTGCTTGCCCACGCCCACGCTCCCCTGGCCTCGTCCGCAGCCCCCGTGCACTGCCCAGCATCGCCGCCGCTCGCCGACCTCGCCGCTACCACGCCGGCGCCGTCGTCCTCCCCTCCAGTGGCACCGACTGGCAACGCCCCGTCCGGGCGCCCGCACTCGCGCGCCTGTTTGCGCCCGCTCCAGTGGCCTCCTGGGCCATTGGCATGTGGGGCCCGCGCCCCTGCACTGTTAAAAAAAGAGAAAAGAATTAAAAGGAATTAAAATAAAAATATTAGTTAATTAAAATAATTAATTAACTTAATTAACACTATTTAGTTAATTAACTCTAATTAAACCTGCTAATTAAATGTTAACAAATAATTAGTCTTCAGCCAATGACATGTGGGACCCGCCTGTCAGTTTGACTAAGTCAACTAACTGGTTGGCTGATGGCATCATGCTGACCTCATGCTGACATCATAATGGCATTTTCTAAATTAAATTAATTCTGTTAATTCTAAGAATGAATTAGAAACTTTGAAAATTAATATAAAATAAACCGTAGATCGGATGGAAAAACTTTATACATAAAAGTTGTTCAGAACGACGAGACGAATCCGAATACGCAACCCGTTCGTCCGCCACACCCCCCTAACCTATCAAACTCGCAACTTTCCCCCTCCGGCTCCTCTGCCCGTAAACGCGAAACACCGGGAATACTTTCCCGGATGTTTCCCCCTTCACTGGTATCACCTCATACCGCGTTAGGGCACCTCTAGCACCGATACTTGTCATGTCATGCATCGCTATGCACCTGCTTGCTTAAATATTTATTGTTTCTTCCCCCTCTTCTCTCGCTAGACACCGAGACCGACGCTGCTGCTGCCCAGTTCGACTACGGAGTTGACGACCCCTCTCTCTTTCCAGAGCAACCAGGCAAGCCCCCCCCTTTGATCACCAGATATCGCCTACTCTTCTCTATACTGCTTGCATTAGAGTAGTGTAGCATGTTACTGCTTCCCGTTAATCCTATACTGATGCATAGCCTGTCCTTGCTACTACTGTTGTTACCTTTACCTGCAATCCTAATGCTTAGTATAGGATGCCAGTTTATCATCAGTGGCCCTACATCCTTGTCCGTCTGCCATGCTATACTATCGGGCCGTGATCACTTAGGAGTTGATGAAGGGTATATACTATATACTTTATACATGATACATGTGGTGATTAAAGACGGGTCGGCTCGTAGGAGCACCCGTGAGTGGATCTTTGAGGCGGAGCGATAGGGCAGGTTTCGACCACCTAGGAGAGAGGTGGGCCTGGCCCTGGTCGGCGTTCGCGGATACTTAACACGCTTAACGAGATCTGGGTATTTGATCTGAGTCTGGCCATTTGGTCTATACACACTAACCATCTACGCGGGAGTAGTTATGGGTATCCTGGTGTCGTGGTATCAGCCGAAGCCTTCATGACGTCAGCGACTGAGTGGCGCGCGCTGGATTGGACTCGAACGCCACTAGGCTAGGTCTGCTTTCGGCCGCGTACGCAACGTGCAGGTGTGCTAAGGGCGATGGGCCCAGACCCCTGTGCGCATAGGTTTAGACCGGCGTGCTGACCTCTCTGTTGTGCCTAGGTGGGGCTGCGACGTGTTGATCTTCCGAGGCCGGGCATGACCCAGGAAAGTGTGTCCGGCCAAATGGGATCGAGCGTGTTGGGGAATGTGGTGCACCCCTGCAGGGAAGTTAATCTATTCGAGTAGCCGTGATCTTCGGTAACAGGACGACTTGGAGTTGTACCTTGACCTTATGACAACTAGAACCGGATACTTAATAAAACACACCCTTCCAAGTGCCAGATACAACCGGTGATCGCTCTCTCACAGGGCGACGAGGGGAGGATCATCGGTTAGGGTTATGCTATGCGATGATACTTGGAGGACTTCACTCTACTCTCTTCTACATGCTGCAAGACGGAGGCTGCCTGAAGCGTAGTCTTCGAAAGGACTAGCTATCCCCCTCTTAATCCGGCTTTCTGCAGTCCAGTCCACATATAATAGCCTTATTCCAGTTGATACCAATGCATACATATGTAGTGTAGCTCCTTGCTTGCGAGTACTTTGGATGAGTACTCACGGTTGCTTTCTCCTTCTTTTCCCTCTATCCCTTCTACCTGGTTGTCGCAACCAGATGTTGGAGCCCAGGAGCCAGACGCCACCGTCGACGACGACTCCTACTACACCGGAGGTGCCTACTACTACGTGATGCCCGCTGACGACGACCAGGAGTAGTTAGGAGGATCCCAGGCAGGAGGCCTGCGCCTCTTTCGATCTGTATCCCAGTCTGTGCTAGCCTTCTTAAGGCAGACTTGTTTAACTTATGTCTGTACTCAGATATTGTTGCTTCCGCTGACTCGTCTATGATCGAGCTCTTGTATTCGAGCCCTCGAGGCCCCTGGCTTGTAATATGATGCTTGTATGACTTATTTTATTTGTAGAGTTGTGTTGTGATATCTTCCCGTGAGTCCCAGATCTTGATCGTACACGTTTGCGTGTATGATTAGTGTACGATTGAATCGGGGGCGTCACAACGATCCTGCATAAGAATGCAACCTAGTCCTTGACGCGAAGCATCGCAATAGATAACAAAGTCTTTAGTGAAATCCGGTGGCACGAGTATGGGCGCAGAAGTCAGGCGTCTTTTCAGTTCCTGAAAACTGTGTTCACACTATGGGGTCCACTCAAACCTTTTATCTTTCTTGAGAAGTTCCGTGAGGGGTTTGGCCACTTTGGAGAAGTTTTCAGCGAAGCGGCGACAATAACTGGCTAGACCAAGGAAATTCCTAACTTGTTTGACCGTTTCGGGTGGAGTACAATCGAGAACGGCTTTAACTCTCTCGGGATTGACAGCAATGCCCTTACCAGAGATCACGTGGCCTAGATAGGTCACTTCCGGCAACCAAAATTCACACTTGGAGAACTTGGCATAAAGGCGGTGCTCTCTGAGTTTTTCTAACACAAGTCTAAGATGTTCGGCATGCTCTTCCTCGTTCTTAGAGTAAATAAGAATATCATCGAGGTAAACCACGATGAACTTATCTAAGTACTCCATAAAGATCGAGTTCATCAAGCAGGAGAAAGTAGCTGGAGCATTGGTTAGGCTGAAAGACATCACGGTGTACTCGTATTGACCATAACGAGTGACAAAGGCCGTTTTGGGGATGTCCCCATTTCTGATTTTGATTTGGTGGTAGCCTAACCTCAAATCCATCTTAGAAAAGACTGAGGATCCCGCGAGCTGATCATACAGGTCATTGATCCTGGGGAGCGGATACTTGTTCTTTATCGTGACCAAATTAACGGGATGATAATCTACAACCATCCGATCCGTACCATCCTTCTTCTTGACGAAGAGGACAGGACAAGCCCAAGTAGAAGAACTGGGACGGATGAAACCCTTTTGCAAGGACTCATCAAGCTGTTTTTTAAGTTCGGCTAACTCCAAAGGTGCCATCTTGTATGGTCTCCTAGAGATTGGAACAGTTCCTGGGATAAGTTCTATGACAAACTCTACATCTCTGTCAGGTGGGACACCTGTCAGTTCTTCTGGAAAGACATCCGGGAAGTCATGGACTACCGGAATATCTTCAAGGTCTGGAAGAGGGCTGGCATTAAGAGAATAGAGTTGACGCCTTGCAACTCTAGTGGAGATAGTGACTATTTTGCCAGATGGATGTGTAAGTTGAACAGATCTAGTGTAACAATCGATCTTGGCATGATGAGCTGTCATCCAATCCATGCCCAAGATGATGTTAACATCTGAAGACTTGAGAGATATCAAAGAAGCAAGGAATACCAGTCTGTCAACAAGGATTTCATTTCCATGGCTTACCTTGGAGGTTTGCCATTTGGAACCAGGAGTCTGGATTATTAGTGGAGTTGGCATATCACAAAATGACATGTCATGCAACCGAGCATAACCTTTGCATATGAAGGAGTGGGATGCTCCAGTATCGAACAGAACTGAAGCTGGGTGGCAATTGACAAGAAGCGTTCCCAATACGACGCCGGGATCATCTTGAGCTTCTGTAGCTGAGACATGGTGCACACATGCTCGTTCAGTGGTGGTTGGCTTGGTACTGATCATCTTGCCTGGTGGCTTTTCACGGCCAACAGACCTCTCATACCGGGGTGCAGTATAACTAGACTGAGGGCAGTCACGTGCATAGTGTCCTGGTTCTCCGCAGGTGAAGCAAGTTCCTGAGGTAGGACGTGGTCCTACATTGGCAAGTGGTCCACTAATAGGCCTGGGTGGAGCACGTTGCTGAGTTGGGTGAGGCACCACATCGGATGGCCTCTGTGCATATCCATGTGGAAGAGCTGAGTTCGGGATCCAAATTCGTCGCTTCCGAGAGCCAGAGCGGGAGGAAGAACCCAGATCACGGTTGTGCTTACGAGACTCCTCGTAAGTGAGCTGAGCTGTCTCTGCATTAATGGCCTTATTCACAAGAGCCTGGAAAGTATCACAATGATGCATGTGGAGATCACGACGCAACTTAGGGTTGAGACCCTTCCGGAACCTAGCCTGCTTCTTGGCGTCCGTGGAGACTTCTTCTATAGCATAGCGGGCGAGGTTTCCAAACTCTATACTGTAAGCATCAACAGGCAGCTTACCCTGGGTAAAACTACAGAAATCTTCCCTCTTGCGGTCAATGAGAGCCTGAGGAATGTGGTGCTCACGAAAAGCCTCGGTGAAATCCCTCTAGGTAGGAATCTGGCCACCTGGAAGCATAGCCTCATAGCTCTGCCACCAAATACTAGCAGGACCTTCCAGGTGATAGGTAGCATAGGTGACCTTGTCACCTTCAGCTACGTTCAAAGAATGCAACTTGTGAGTGATGCTCCGGAGCCAGTCATCTGCATCGAGTGGCTCAATGGAATGATGGAAGGTGGGTGGTTTCACACCAATGAAGTCGGTGATGGAAACCAACTTCTTACACTGATGTGCGGTGTTCTGCTCAATCTGTGCCAGCAAGCGGTTAGTCTCACGCTTGTTCCTCTCGGATGCTAACAAGAACTCTGCCATCGAAGGCTGGTCAGGAGGATCCTCATCCCTACCATCTCCGTGGTTCTTGCTATGAGCAACTGAACCTCGGTTAGCAGATGACATCCTGGCATAGAAACCAAGGAAACAAGGATGGAATTAGCATCGACATAAGGATGCGGAATGTAATGCAAAAGCATTGGAAACTCTTGAAATCCTAGGACAATTGCGGCAGCATAACAGCTGTGAATGCTCAAAAAGGATTTTGAGACATTCATCAAAGGAATAGCATAATCACTCAGCATCATAATATCAAGGTTCTGGGTCAAACTGATGACACAGGGAAGTAGTAGAACTGAACAGAGACACAAACCCAACAATCCTAAGACTTTACGGTTTAGTAACACGTCATCCTCAGAGATAGAGGAGAATCCTAGTCCTTAACCCTCATAGAAAAGAAGAGACTGACTCAGAAAGAATGACATGAGGTAAAGGAGTAAAAAGAGCCTTACGTTCCCTTCCACAATCAATTCCCTTATATAACTAAAGCATTTCTAGACTCAACTTCGACCAGTTTGGCTTGGTAATCCTACAGTTAGTCAGGCTCTGATACCAACGCTGTCGGGACCCCGATCCTAGGTCACACAGATCTAGCATGTAACACATCATATCACCTTGCGGCCTCACGCACGGTATCCCCACGGGTGTCGCCTTACCATGGCCCGGGACCGTTTGCGCCTTTTGGCTCACGTATATGATAGTGTCACTAGCATCCATATGACAAAGAACCCGGGCCGACATGACTAGTCATGAACCCAAAGTGGCACTAACTTACAAGGACAAACATACATGAATCAACCTCGAGCATGTCGGTCAACAGCGTATGAATCCGGGCTGTAGCAACTGGGCTAACAGGACTCCGGGAACCCGGGCTATAGCAGGCTAACAAGACTCCGGATGTCTCCGCATGACATTTCCCCGAAGGGACAGACACAGGAACGAAGTGAATCACATGCCGGCCAGTCTAAGTGTTCCGGAGCAGTAGTGCTGGGCTAACAGGACTCCAGTAAACCGGGCTATAGCGGACTACCAAGGCTCAGTGGAAGCACTAGACTACATTTCCCCATAAGAGAGGCTACCAAGGATAAACAACTAGATTGTCGGATCCACACATAGCAATACACGTTACACGTACACATAACATGCAAGTATGTGCTGTACAACATGGCATCACAACATAACTCAAACTCATATGTATAAAGGCCCGGAAGAGCCACATAGCATTCAATACAAATAGGGGTCTCATGACCCATCATTCAGAGCATACAAGCAACGGAAGCATTACATGTCTGAGTACACACAACTATAAAAGAAAAGGGCTGAGAAGCCTGACTACCTACAAGACCCTCCAAAGGGTACAAGATCGTAGCTGGGATACAAGCTACTCGTCAAAGTCACTAGTGTAACCAACTGCAAAACATAAATAAGCAAACGTGAGTACGAAGGTACTCAACAAGTCTTACATCAGAACTATCTACATATGCAACATTATCAACAAAGGGGGTGGTGGAGTCTTAACAGCAGCAAGCCAGCTTTGACTCAGTGGCTAACCTATACTACGAGTATCAGAAACTTCTTTGAGGTTAGAAGACGCACACGAGTCCACATATTCACCATATCAATACTCCACTACGGATCCGTTCCCGTCTCCCTACGAGAAGGCCATCCATAGCACTCACGCTTATCTTGCGGATTTTAGAGTATCCACTTAAAGTTGTCTATGTACTACATAAGTCCTCCAAGTTTCCATATCCGAGGAAAACGACTATTCGAATAGATAAGGTTAACCCTGCAGGGGTGTACTTCTTCACACACGCTCTCGCCACTTATCGCCCTGTACACGTCATGTACCTCGGCAACCTTCAAGCGGAAGCCGGGCGAGGGTGTCGGCCATGACCTGACTAACCACACAAGTCTCTGTCCAGGTTTATCTCCTACTCGAGTTCCATCCGCAAGGAGTTCCGGCCGAAGTCTCCAATACGGCCCCAAACGATGTGTGCAGGGTTCCCAAGCCCACCATCCGGGTGCCACTTGGTACACCGTGCCACGGTGCCTAGTCTGTCCCAAGCCCGTCCCATCAGACACCACCTGGTAGACAAGTAGCACTACCTACAAATGCCAGAAACTAGTTGCAACTCCTGGACAGAGATCAAGTGGATTAATAAGCCGAGAGGGGCCGGATAACCGGAACCCAATGTGTGGTAGTAACTGGACTTGGATAACATACACAGAACTTAGTGCTTAGGGACGGTTCCAATGAGACAACCCACCATGTACTCCTACATGGCCTCTCATCGCTACCTTTACCAAAACGTGTTCACACACTTAGCCTTTATCGGTAGGACATGTTCACCACTCCGATTCATTCCCGATGAATCCGACCTGACACAACTCTAAGCATAACTGGCATAAAGAAAACAAGCATGGATGAGCAGGCACATCAAGGCTCAAGCAACTCCTACTCATGCTAGTGGGTTTCAACTATTTACTGTGGCAATGACAGGTCATGCAGAGGAAATGTGTCCAACTACCGCAGCAGAAAGTAACAGTTGAATCGTTGTTGTCCTAATGCAGTATAAGGAGCAGGGGCGAGAGAGTGGGATTTATAGAAATGCTCAAGGGGGGTTGCTTTCCTGATAGAACAACGAAGGGGTACGGCTCCTCTGACAGGTACTCGGGAACACCTTTCGGAGTGGAACCTATCGAGAAGAAACGGTGCCGGCAATCAATACAGAAACAATGCAACAATATTGTCGGTGTACAAAAAGAGGGGTACACTTTTGTACCCCTATAACTGTGCACGGGCAGTCTGAGCCATGGGCACCACCACACCAAGCAAGGCAAGGGAGGTGAGCCAGGGTAAGACCGAAGCTCAAGAGAACTAGAACGACGCCAAGGCCGAGACCATGAAGAGTAAAGGGGACGAAGCGGACTCCCCCCGCAAGATCCTTGCCGGGAGACAGTTCTAGCAGCCCCAGCAAGACCCTTGCCGCGGCGACTCGTCCCGCGCCTACGGAGCAAATCACCCTTGAATCCACTGCCCCCAAAGGGCAAGGATTCGGGAGACATCCCCGTGGTGGCATGCAGATCTTTGTGAAGACATTCAAGATCAGATACGCACTAAGGAGACGATAACCCTTGGCGGGATCCCAGCCGAGGAAGACCACAAGGCCCCTTGCAAGCGCCTTACTGGGGATGACAGCAGGCGCCTCGAGAAAACCCTTTCCCGGGCCCCGGCAGGGCCCTTGCCAAGGACATCCGTAGGACCACCACCAGGCCCGCGCCGACTAAACCTCCACCGCCGTTCGCATGCAGCTGTCGACCCAACCAGCTGGGTAGGCACCTGCGTGGCGGCATGCAGATCTTCGTGAAGACCCACCATTGCGCCACCTCAGCTGCCTGCCTACCTACATGGCATCTCAGGCATCGCTGACCAGGGCGCGTGTCGACACAAGAAGGAGCGGAGACGGACGAGATAGATCTCTCCCCCATCCCCGATAAAGCAAGGATACCCAGGCAAGACGCATTAAATGTGCCTTGTCATGTAATGCGAGGGATAACCTCGCATCACTGTACCCTTTCCACCTCCTGTGTGCCACTGTGGCAACCCCTTTTTCTATAAAAGGAGGCCCGAGGCGACCAGAGGAAGGATTCGGCTTTTTGGAGCTCCTCATGCCCCATAGCTAGCTCAAGAACACAGATATACAATCCACCAAAGCAGGAGTAGGGTTTTACGCAACCTCGCGGCCCGAACCTGGATAAACGAACCATGTGCTATCTGTTTGATACACTCTTCTCACGACCCCGCGCCCCGCTAACCACAATAGGGATTCTTGTGATCCCATAGGTGTCGTTCCCACTGACATCTTTGGCACACCAGGTAGGGGGCGCAGTTGTGAGAATCGGCTTTAGCAGTTAGCCCGACACTCCATCTTCGTGACCCTTGGAGAAGAAAGGAGGCCAGAAGATCGGCACTCGAGCGATTTCAAACAAAAGCTAAGTTGCACTGAACCCTTATTTGTTCTATCCTTCTTATATGAGGTTATTCCCCCCGGAGATGTCACACCTTTGTATGAGAAACCTGCACGCCAGGGGGCTCTCCCACGATCGGCAACGCCCTTGCCCTGTTTCGAGTCCGCTCAACAGCTCAAGCTGCTACATTGAGAATGGCAGAGTAGCCTTCCGCGATCAACAACGCTCTCGATTCTGACTCGAGTCAAGCTCGACAGTTCGAGCGTCCGCGTTCAGAACGGAAAGGTGGCTCGTCCGGCAGCATGCGTACCCAGCAGGCCCATGGGGATCCGTCCCCAAAATGCCGCTAGGGGCTTTCGCGCCGGCGAGCCTACCCAATCGACGTAGGGCGCGCATACAAAGAGGAATTGAACGGGGAAATAATGTGCATGAAATTAAGAGTACTACAAAGTTATATTACATCACATCATTGCTGCGGTTCTAACTAAAGATGAAATTTGTCTTGGTCGTGAACCTGCAGCGGTGGTGAAGAACGGGATGCCTAATCCCGGTGCTGGCCTTCCACCCTCTTGATTTCGTCGATGCTGCTGACGACGGGCTTGATGCGCTCCTTGAGCACCGTGAGGTCAGTACCATCCGGCAAGCTATCCATCGCGGCATCGAAGTCGAGGTCGGGATTCCAGTACGCCATCTTGGTGAGGACCTTGGTCATGACCCCCCGGCAAAGTCGCCGGGCTTCCCCGGCCAACGTGGCCGCTCGGTTGGAGTGAAGATAAGCCAAGGCTCCAAGGACGCCCTCGAAGAACTGGGTCAGCTTGGTGTTGACGGTCCCGCTGCGCTCAGGGGCGTACCTCACGTTTGGCATCCCCATGGTGGCCAACAGCGAGGTGACCCTGCCGGCGACGTCCTCCAGACGGCTGATCCATCTGTTCTCGCCTGCCACATATTACTGGTGGGAGGCGGCCTCGTTCGCCCGCAGCTGCTTCTCCCCCTCCAGACTCCTGGTCAAGGTCTCCTCCTGAGCCCTGCTCTCCGACAACATCTTCTCGAGATCCTCCAACTTCAGCTTGAGATCTCTGACGGAGTTTTGTGCTTCGGAGAGCTCCCCAGTCCTGCTGATGACCGCTCCTTGTGCCTCCGCCAAGGCGCTGTTGAGCGTGCTCTTCTTGTTGGACAGCTTGAGGGCCTGCTCCTTCAGCTCGTCCCGCTCCACCTCCAACTCCCTTACTTTTCCGGCATGGGCCAGAGCCTGGGCATCGAGTGCCTCCTTGTGCCTCTGCTCCAGCTCACGAGTCCGCCACGTGACAAGGGCCTCGAGCTCCTCATCCTTGCCACGGAGCGCTGCGGCAAGCTTCGCCTCACGCGCGGTGAGGTCCTCTTCCTGGGAATCCAGTGCGGCTTGATGCCGGTTCCGGACAGCCTCGACCGCGGCAGCCAAGTTCGCCGCCTTTTCCTGGGCCTTCTCGATGTCAGCCATCTTCATGGTGAGCTCGACATTGCGCTTGGCCAATTCCTCCTGAAAGGCCCTCTGCTCCTCGCGAGTCTGGTGGAACCAGGTCTGCGTCTCAGCAACGCGCGCCTTGAAATCCACCTCCGCCTGGTCCACCGTTGCCGTCCTGGACTTAACCTTGTGCAGACGGACACAGTAGAGCGCCTGGAGTTTTCGGAAGTTGGCCCCCATAGCGCAGAAAAGCTGCTCTTCTGGAGAACCATCACCGCCAACGCCCGGCTCATCGACAACCTCGAGCCCGGTGGCGGCAAACACCTCGCCGTCAAAGACTTCCCCTTCGGCGGGTGCTCGGGAACTTGACGCCCCTGGGAGATGGACAAAAAGATCGTCGCCCACCTTCAGATATCTGCCGGGGCCCGAGGTTGAGGAGGAGGGAGGCTGATCATCAACCACCTCTTCCTCGGCAGTGGCCTTGCCGGCTTCCCCGGCAGGCCCACTATTGGCGCCCTCGGCAGAAGCCTCGCCGGTCGCCTTGGCGGCCCCCGCAGCGGTGTCCTCGGCAGCATCCTCAGCGGCCTCATCAGCGGAGACCTCGTTAGCATCCCTGGCGGCCTCCTCGGCGGCAATCCTGTCGGCCTCCACCGCGGCCTCCTCAGCAATATTCCCAACAATAGTATCCACGTCCTCCATACCTATTGAAGGAGGGCCTGGGTAGTAATGGGAGCATTGAAGCCAAGAAAAAGAATAAGGGAAAAACAGAGACGGAGGACAGGCGACTCACCGGTGCCAGGCTGTGAAGCAGAAGTCCCCTCCCTGCCAGCATTCGGCGCCGTGGCAGAGTCACCAGCGCCCAAGTTCCCCTCTTCCTCCATGGGTGTGGGCTCCGTGCTTGATGCCCTTGCCGGGGATGCCCCTCGCGGCGGTGTAGTCGATGGGGGTAGCCCTCTACGGCTCCTCCTGCTGCCGCTCCCCTCCTGCAAACCCGACAAGGTCAAAACCATAGCATCGAACGCCCACCACGTGTCGATAAGAGGAGGGTGACGAACTTACGCTGGGGGCTGTGCTGGGGGCTGCTGTCCAGGCTGCTCAGCACCACCAGTGGCGACTTTGAAGCACTGGCCGGGGGCTGGCCGCCCGCCAAGGCCTTGGCCCTCTTCACCCTCTGGGCCAACGTCTCTGCATCCCTGCAAAAGCAAAAACGGATCAAGATAAGTGGCTTAATTCAGGGGAATGGAAATGGCAGTAAGGGACAGTACTTACTCATCACCCATCTCCTCTTCCTCCACCACTTTCCTTTTCCTCTTCGGGCTGAGAGGCCTGAGATTAAAAGCGACCTCCGCGTCAACATCCGAGTCGACATCTGCCAGAGGAGGCGAAGACGGCGGGGTTTGTGCGCGCCCAGATGAGGAAGGGGCTGTTGTCTTCTTCTTCTTAGTGGCCTTCGTCAGCCTCTTGGCTGCCGTGGCCCTCGTGTGACGCCCAGACCCCTCCAGGGTCAATTGAGGCCGCGTAGCCCTGCCGGGCCGGACCGGCTCGCCGGAGCCAGCCCGCCGCAGGACTCGCCCTCTTCCCCTGGTTGGCGTCGAGCTCGCCGCCACGTCCTCCTCCTCCTCCGACTCGTCGGCCACGTCTTCGACAAGCGGAGCTCCAGTGTCGGCGCTGCTGACCTCCTCGGTGGCCGCCGCCCACCGGTTGAGCTCCTCTTCCTCCGCAGCCGTTGCGGCCTTGTCCTCCACACCCCCGGCGCTGCCGGCCTCCATGGCAAGCTATGCCTCCCTCGCCCTAGTGGCGATGTAGTCCAGCTCTGCCTGGGTGGTGTCCATGACAAGCCACCGCTCGGCGTCAGCATTGACATACACCTCGATCAGGGTGTCAAAGAATTGCTGCACATCAGCATCCTTCGGCTCCTTCCAGCTCGGGACAGGGCCGTGCGCGTTACAGTCCAGCATCATAGCGATGATCTCGGACCGACATGAATTATTGCACAACGGGACCACCCCCGCTGGCAACTTGAAAAACGGCCCCTTGATGGCCTTGCCGACCTTTGCAGCATCCCTCGCGGCCTTGCCGGTCCGTTCGACCTCGCCGCCGCGACCCATATCAAGCTGGAAAAGCCGCTGGTAGAAGTGGGCATGTGCCATCACTGTGAAGTTGTGATCGAGGCCGGGGCGGAGTCACATAATGTCAGCCGGATTCGTAAAGAGCCAAGCTGGCCTCCCCTTGTTGTGCAATAGGGCGATCCGGCGGCGAATGAAGTCCGCCCTGATCATCTCAAGGGTGAGTCCGGCCCGGGTGAGCCGGAGAATCCTAGTAGTGGCAACAGTGAGCCTCCCGTCGGTGGCGTCGACATCGCTCTAATCGCTGCCATGGACCGGCGGCACTCGGCGGACCTTGCAGAATTCCGGCGGGTCCTCATCCTCAATCCAGCACCACCAGCCACGCCATTCCTCCCACCTCTCCTTCACGGCACCGTCCGGGTACGCCCCCTTGGATCTTGGGATCCAGGTGACACAACCAGAGACGGCACCTCCCGGCTGGATCCGAGGGAAGAAATAATGGCGGAAGAGCGCCGTGTTGGGTTGCACCCCGGCAAAGCCTTCGCAAAGATGCACGAAGAAAGCCATGCACGCCACCGCATTCGGAGTAAAATCCAAGAGGCGAAAGCCGAAGGTGTGCATAATGTCGCAGAAGAAATCGGAGAAAGGGGGGCATAACCCGCAAGAAAGATAATCGACGAAAAAGGGATACCGATTTGGAGCAGGATCGGCGCAAGCAGCAGGAATGACGCGCATCACCGGGTGTCCCGAATTCTCTCCCCCCGTCTTCGCTCCCCATAGGGGCCTGAAGGAGGCCCGGAGCTCATGAACATCAACCGTCGAGGGGAAGAAAAAGGCGGACTTCGTCCGGTCCCCCGACAGCGCGCTCTCCGGCGGCTCCTCAATCCCAGCACCCTTAGCCACCCCCTTGCCCTTGACAGATTTGGGCGCCATGGCGGCCAAGAAGTTTAGAGGGCTGAGGAAGGGGGATGGCGAAGCAACGACGGCGGGCGACGGAGGAAGCTTAGGAAGGAAGGAAGAGAAGAAACGGCGGCTCTAAGCTTGGAAAAGGCACGAGGAAAGAGGAGAAAGTGAGCAGCGCGCCCGCGGTTATTCCTTTTTTATGGGGGAAAACACGGGCCGCCTCCTTTCACATTAACTGTGGTGTGACGCATGCCCGCGGGAACCAACCCCACGCATGCTGCCCACGTCACACGCACCTCCCCACGCTGAGCCACGCGCGGGAGTCATGGGAAGCGCAGCGCATGAAGAACCTTACCACGGTAAAAACCGCCCCGCCTGCCCGCACACCGTTTTTGGGCCAAGCCCAACAACGCGTTGCACTTATGTGTGGCCCAGGCCCCGGGGCTCCTGTTGGTGTACAAAAAGAGGGGTACACTTTTTGTACCCCTATAACTGTGCACGGGTAGTCTGAGCCACGGGCACCACCACACCAAGCAAAGCAAGGGAGGTGAGACAGGGTAAGACCAAAGCTTAAGAGAACTAGAACGACGCCAAGGCCAAGACCACGAAGAGCAAAGGGGATGAAGCGGACTCCCCCGGCAAGATCCTTGCCGGGAGACAGTTCTAGCAGCCCCGACAAGACCCTTGCCGCGGCGACTCGTCCCACGCCTACGGAGCAAATCACCCTTGAGTCCACTGCCCCCAAAGGGCAAGGATTCGGGAGACATCCCCGTGGCGGCATGCAGATCTTTGTGAAGACATTCAAGATCAGATACGCACTAAGGAGACGACAACCCTTGGCGGGATCCCAGCCGAGGAAGACCACAAGGCCCCTGGCAAGCACCTTGCCGGGGATGACAGCAGGCGCCTTGGCAAAACCCTTGCCGGGGCCCCGGCAAGGCCCTTGCCAAGGACATCCGCAGGACCACCACCAGGCCCGCGCTGACTAAACCTCCACCGCCGTTCGCATGCAGCTGCCGACCCAACCAGCTGGGCAGGCACCTGCGTGGCGGCATGCAGATCTTTGTGAAGACCCACCATTGCACCACCTCAGCTGCCTGCCTACCTACATGGCATCTCAGGCATCGCTGGCCAGGGCGCGTGTCGATACAAGAAGGAGCGGCGACGGACGAGACAGATCTCTCCCCCATCCCCGATAAAGCAAGGACACCTAGGCAAGACGCATTAAATGCGCCTGGTCATGTAATGCGAGGGATAACCTCGCATCACTGTACCCTTTCCACCTCCTGTGTGCCACTGTGGCAACCCCTTTTTCTATAAAAGGAGGCCTGAGGCGACCAGAGGAAGGATTCGGCTTTTTGGAGCTCCTCATGCCCCATAGCTAGCTCAAGAACACAGATATACAATCCACCAAAGCAGGAGTAGGGTTTTACGCATCCTCACGGCCCGAACCTGGATAAACGAACCGTGTGTTATCTGTTTGATCCGCTCTTCTCACGACCCCGTGCCCCGCTAACCACAGTAGGGATTCTTGTGATCCCATAGGTGTCGGTCCCACTGACAAATATGATGCATGAACATGACATGTGCAAATGGTAGTGTTTGGGCTAATGCAAGATGCTACCAAATCGGTTGAAGCCCATTTGCATCAAAGATTCAAATGCAAACTCAAAACGAAGCATTTAAAATGCCCATATTATGTTTTCACTTATACAGCATGTATAAGTTGGTTTTTCATGCATGGACCTGGCATAAATTGATTCCTTGCATTTTTCTGATAATTTTTCATATATAAATTATTTCATTTTGAGCTGCGGTTGAATTTCTATGAATTTTAGAAGTTTATATCATTTTCTGGATTTTCCTAATTATTCTAATTTAAACTAAATCCAGAAATGACTTATTGCATCAGCATGACGTCGGTGTGATGTCAGCAAGTCAACAGGCGCGGTCCAGGTCAAACCTGACCAGTGGGACCCACTGGTCAGTGACTAACTAAACTAACCTAGTTTAATTAGCACTAACCTAGGTTAAAGTAAATAGTTTTAAACCTAAACTAGACTAATTAACCGGGCGGGGCCCGCATGTCATAGACCCGGGGGAGGTCAAATCCCCTGGTCAAACGGGCAAACCTGCCGGCGGCTCGACGCCGGCGAGGCCAGACGCGGCGGTGTGCTGCGGGTTTTGCCTACCAGACGCCATTTGGCGCGCGGAGCGCAGCTACGGGATGCGGACGCTCGTCCGCATCTAACCGTGGTGGTGGCGCGGTCGGGGAGTGGTCGGAGTGGCGTCGGCGATGACAAGTGCGGCGGCCAGAGTTCGGGCGTGCTCGGGTTGGAGCTAGGGGGCATGTGGGGAGGAGCTGATGGTGGCTACATGCTCCTGGGGAGGTGAGGAGAACGACGACGCATGCGGGAGCGGCTGGTTCGGGCTCTGGCCACGATGGTGCCATGGCCGGCGGCACGGAGCTCTCGACTCCGGTGGCAGAGGTGGCTAGAGGAGAGGAACGAGCTCGTGGAGGAGGGGAAAAGGCGACGGAGCTCACAGAGAGGCTAACGGAGGACTCGGCAGGCGCGGGGACGGCCGGTGGGCAGCAAATCGACGACGAGGATCTCCGGGCACAGAGGTTGAAGAAGACGTCGGGGACGGCATTGCAGGGCCTCCGGCGAAGCCTGGCTCGGCGTGGAGGTTGAGGGAGACACGACGGAGCTTCTGGACCTGGCGGCAGGGCGAGGGAGAGCTGGTGGCCACGGAGGTGCTCGTCGGCGTTCTCGGGCGGTCGCGACGATCGCAGGAGAGAGAGAGACAAAGGAGGAGACGGGGACGGGGGAGAGTGAGAGGGGGTCGGGGAGGTTGCGTGGCGTCATCCAAAGAGGCCAGGGCGAAGCGGCAAGCAGGAGGTGGCCGGGCGTGCACCGGCGTGCGTCGGCCACGCGCTCGGCGTCCTCCTGGTGCGGTGGAGTCGACGACTGGCAGGGCCAGCTGGCTGGGCCGGCCAGCTGGGCCGCACAGTGCCAGGCCTCAGGTAAGTGGCCCAGGTAAGTTTTCCCCTTTTTTTGTTTTCTTTTCTATTTCGGACATTTGTTTTTGACTTAAAATAAAAACTAGCACAATTCTAAAAATGTTGGGATTCCTTGTGACCACTAGTTATAATATACCAGAGGCCCTCACCAATTTCCAACATTTTTGGAGCCTTTAAAATATTTATATTATTTTAAACAGCTCCAATTCAAATACATATGGGTTCATTCAAAAATCCAAAATGTTTAGCAAAAATGTGCATCACCTCTGGTTGTTGTTTGCAACATTTTCCAAAGACCATGAACATTTTTGAAGAGCATTTTGGGTTTATTGAAATTCTATTTTTAACTTGAACCTATTTGAATTTTCTTTGGTGCTAGGGTTTGAAACATTCCCCATTTCAAATTCATTTGAAACTTAAAAATGATGCACACAACAAGCCTAGGTCATACCAGAACTAGGGATGTGACACAGCCGGCCTCTCTAGGCGCGCCAAGGGGGGAGGAATCCTCCTCCTAGTAGGAGTAGGATTACCCCTTTCCTAGTCCTACTAGGAGGGGGAAGGATGGAGAAGGAAAGAGGGGGCGCAGCCCCTCCCCTAGTCCAATTCGGACTAGGTCCATGGGGGACGCGGAGCCAGCCCTCGTGGCTTCTCCTCCTTTTCCTTTAAAGCCCACTAAGGCCCATATGTACTCCCGTATTCCCGTAACTCCCCTGGTACTCCGAAAAATACCCGGATCACTCGGAACCTTTCTGATGTCCGAATATAGCCTTCCAATATATCGATCTTTATGGATCGATCATTTCGAGACTCCTCGTCATGTCCGTGATCTCATCCGGGACTCCGAACAACCTTCGGTACATCAAATCACATAAACTCTTAATACCAATCGTCACCGAACGTTAACCGTGCGGACCCTACGGGTTCGAGAACTAGGTAGACATGACCGAGGCATGTCTCCGGTGAATAACCAATAGCGGAACCTGGATGCTCATGTTCGCTCCTACATATTCTACGAAGATCTTAATCGGTCAAACCACATAACGGTATACGTTGTTCCCTTTGTCATCGGTATGTTACTTGCCCATGATTCGATCATCGGTATCTCAATACCTAGTTCAATCTTGTTACCAGTAAGTCTCTTTACTCCTTCCATAATGCTACATCTCGTAACTAACTCATTAGCTACATTGCTTGCAAGGCTTATAGTGATGTACATTACCGAGAGGGCCCAGAGATACCTCTCCGACAATCGGAGTGACAAATCCTAATCTTGATCCATGCCAACTCAACAAACACCATCGGAGACACCTGTAGAGCACCTTTATAATCACCCAGTTACATTGTGACGTTTGGTAGCACACAAAGTGTTCCTCCGGTATTCAGGAGTTGCATGATCGCATAGTCATAGGAACATGTATAGTTATGGAGAAAGCAATAGCAACAAACTAAACGATCATCGTGCTAAGCTAACGGATGGGTCAAGTCGATCACATCATTCTCTAATGATGTGATCCTGTTAATAAAATGACAACTCATGTCTATGGTTAGGAAACATAACCATCATTGATTCAAGGAGCTAGTCAAGTAGAGGCAAACTAGTGACACTCTGTTTGTCTATGTATTCACACATGTACTAAGTTTCCGGTTAATAAAATTCTAGCATGAATAATAAACATTTATCATGATATAAGGAAATATAAATAACAACTTTATTATTGCCTCTAGGGCATATTTCCTTCAGTCTCCCACTTGCATTAGAGTCAATAATCTAGTTCACATCGTCATGTGATTTAACACCAATAGTTCACATCTTTATGTGATTAGTTCACATCTCCATGTGACTAACACCCAAAGGGTTTACTAGAGTCAATAATCTAGTTCACATCGCTATGTGATTAACACCCAAAGAGTGATCATGTTTTTCTTGTGAGAGAATTTCGTCAACGGGTCTGCCACATTCGGAGCCATGTGTATTTTGCAAATTTTCTATATCTACAATGCTTTGCATGGAGGTACTCTAGCTAATTGCTCCCACTTTCAATATGTATCTAGATCGAGACTTAGAGTCATCCAGATCGGCGTCAAAGCTTGCATCGACGTAACTCTTTACGACGAACTCTTTGTCACCTCCATAATGGAGAAACATTTCCTTATTCCACTAAGGATATTTTTGACCGCTGTCCAGTGATCCACTCCTGGATCACTATTGTACCATCTTGCCAAACTTATGGTGAGGTACATAATAGGTCTGGTACGCAGCATAGCATACTTTGTAGAACCTATGACTGAGGCATAGGGAATGACTTTTCATTCTCTTTCTATTTTCTGCCGTGGTCGGGTTTTGAGTCTTTACTCAACTTCACACCTTGCAACACAGGCAAGAACTCCTTCTTTGGCTGTTCCATTTTGAACTATTTCAAAATCTTGTCAAGGTATGTACTCATTGAAAATATATCAAGCATCTTGTTCTATCTCTATAGATCTTGATGCTCAATATGCAAGTAGCTTCACCGAGGTCTTTCTTTGAAAAACTCCTTTCAAGCACTCCTTTATGCTTTCCAAAAAATTCTACATTATTTCCGATCAACAATATGTCATTCACATATACTTATCAGAAATGCTGTAGTGCTCCCACTCACTTTCTTGTAAATACAGGCTTCACCGCAAGTCTATATAAAAACCATATGCTTTGATCACTTTATCAAAGCATATATTCTAACTCTGAGATGCTTGCACCAGTCCATAGATGGATCGCTGGAGCTTGCTCACTTTGTTAGCACCTTTAGGATTGACAAAACCTTCTGGTTGCATCATATACAACTCTTCTTTAAGAAATCCATTAAGGAATGCAGTTTTGACATCCATTTGCTAGATTTCATAAAATGCGGCAACTGCTAACATGATTCGGACAGACTTTTAAGCATTGATACGAGTGATAAAATCTCATCGTAGTCAACACCTTGATCCTGTCAAAATTTTTTTGCGACAATTCGAGCTTTGTAGATAGTAACACTACTATCAGTGTCCATCTTCCTCTTGAAGATCCATTTATTCTCATTGACTCACCGATCATTGGGCAAGTCAATCAAAGTCCATACTTTGTTCTCATACATGGATCCTGTCGGTGTCAAAACCAGCGGATCTCGGGTAGGGGGTCCCGAACTATGCGTCTAGGCCGGATGGTAACAGGTGGTAGGGGACACGATGTTTTACCCAGGTTCAGGCCCTCTTGATGGAGGTAAAACCCTACGTCCTTCTTGATTAATATTGATGATATGGGTAGTACAAGAGTAGATCTACCACGAGATCAGAGAGGATAAACCCTAGAAGCTAGCCTATGGTATGATTGTATGTTATGGTTGTTGTCCTACGGACTAAAACCCTTCGGTTTATATAGACACCGGAGAGGGTTAGGGTTACACAAGGTTGGTTACAAAGGAGGAGATATCCATATCCGTATTGCCTAGCTTGCCTTCCACGCCAAGTAGAGTCGCATCCGGACACGAGATGAAGTCTTCAATCTTGTATCATCATAGTCTAACAGTCCGGCCAATGGAGATAGTCCGGCTGTCCGGATACCCCCTAATCTAGGACTCCCTCAGTAGCCCCTAAACCAGGCTTCAATGACGATGAGTCCGGTGTGCAGTATTGTCTTCGGCATTGCAATGTGGGTTCCTTCTCTGAATACATCACAGAAGAATTTGAATACGAGGATAGTGTCCGACCCTGCAAAATAAGTTCCACATTCCACCGTAGAGAGAATTATATTTTCGTAGATCTAATTTGCTGGCTTGTTTTGGCAGCCTGACGTTACGTCATGGCCCGGTGATTATTCGAACCGTTTCTTTTAACCAGCCCCGCACATAACGCGAGGCAGTTTTTCGACATGTCTTATCAAAGCAGAGATCGTGTCCCCTTATTACGGGATTCTCATCAATACGGGCGTGGGTAACCCAACCGCGCCATCAATTGCGGTGCTTGGGGGATAAGCGAGTTTTACCAGGCAAGTGGGGACGCTTAGTTTCGTCCGCCCATATAAAGGGATAAGGATTCACATTTCTGTCCACGCCTTCTTCCTCCCTTACCCATCCATTTTCGCACACTCGAGCTCTAGCGCCCAAGTCCGCACTTCCCACCTCGACCTTCTCCAATCATGTCCGGAGCAGGAGGCAAGTGGATGGTCTCCTCCGCCATGGAGGGAGACATCAAGAAACTGAGGAGAGCCGGATACCTGCCCGACGACATCGCGCACCGGCTCCCAGATGAGGGGCAGCTCATCCCCACCCCCAGGCCCCATGAGAGGGTAGTATTCCTCACCCATTTCCTCCGCGGACTGGGGTTCCCTCTCCATCCCTTCGTCCAGGGCTCATGTTTTATTACGGCCTGGATTTCCACGATCTGGCCCCGAACTTCATCCTCAACATCTTGGCGTTTATCGTCGTGTGCGAGGCCTTCCTCCGCATCAAGCTCCACTTCGGCTTATGGCTGAAGACCTTCATTGTCAAGCCAAAGGTGGTGGGCGGCCGCCAGGCGGAATGCGGAGGCGCCATGGTGGGAAAGATGCCCAACGTAACATGGCTCGAGGGCTCCTTTGTGGAAACCATAAAGGGATGGCAATCAGGGTGGTTCTATATCACCGAGCCGCGCGACCCTGCATGGGCAGCGGCCCCCGAGTTCCGATCTGGCATCCCCACGCGGCTCACCTCCTAGAAAGAGAAGGGCCTGTCCTGGGGTAGTTCGAAAGAGCTGCCCGTACTTCAAACATGTATTAAAAACATGGTGGACAAGAAGCTCAAGCTTGTCAACATAGTCCAAGTTATGCTCAACTGCCGGATACTCCCGTGCCAACAACGGGAGTTCAACTTGTGGGAGTTCAATATGGTGCAGCACCGAACTCTGAACATGCTCTTCGACACGACTCATGAAGACGCCTGGAGGGTGCTATTCAAAAGTGCCGAGGTCCCCCCCTATTACTGAGGATCGTGGATTCAGCGGGAAGCGCCAAGCCAGTGCGGTAAGCTGTTTTACCTTTCACAGGATAATAATTTTTTATATAGATTGACTCTATGCGGGATCTAAACTCCCGTACCTTTGACAGGACTGGCACAAGATGGCCGGACAGATCGACTGTCCGGCTCCTTTGCCCAAAGGCCCCGCAGACGCTCTTCTGGCGAAGATGTTGACTCCAGCCCCTTATACGGTGCCGGAGAAGACCAAGAAGGCCAAGGGAACCCGAAAGAGTTCCCGACGCCAGGCGTCGTCGGACTCACCGTCTGATGACTCTGCGGTGCACTCATCCCCTGAAGACGAGGAAGAGGAAGAAGAAGATGCTCCCCACCGACTGGGGGAGACAAGAAAAGGAAGGCCGCCCCAACTAGGGAGGCCGGAGGGTCCAAGAAGGGAAGGACTCTCCTTCCGGACAGTTCCACCACCGCCGATGAAGCCGAAGACGAGTGGTTGCCCAGGGTCAAGCCCCCGGGGAGATCGTAAGTATTCGGATACCAGAGTAACTCCTAGGATTCCTTTGTCGCACTGCTTTCCCTAACTCCGAACGCAATTATGCAGGCCGCCACGAGCCAGTATCGATGTATCATCGGACGACTCCTTGGGCTTGTCGGACATGGATAGCGATCCAGTCCCGACCGCCACCTCCCCTCATCCTGCCGACGATGCCGAGGTATTGTCTCAAGAGGCACCAGATCGAGGGGAGACAGTCTTGAAAGAAAACACTCTAGTTTTGATATACATATATCATTAAAAATATATTATGTTTTAATCAAAATATATTAATCAAGCTATTTTGATGAGGTGAGGGAGGGGTGTGGTTGGTTTGAAGATAATAAGGGGTTTTGTACCAATTGGAGTAGAGAAGAGGACTATTATTGTGAAAAGACCACAACTTATCTCGCAGTCGTTAGATGCAGATCTAATGATTAGAAACGACAGACGGCAGACACACCATCATCACCAACTGAGTTTTTTTTATAGGAGTAGAGACACAATGACCATTTCTTAATATTCACTATAGAAATTGTTTTATCCCTTTCCCATCAATGTTCATCATGTATAGAAATTGTTCAATGTGTATTTAGAAATTGTTCATCACTTTTGGAAAATGTTCGTCTGTGTAATGAAAACTTCATTGTGAATATTATGTCATTTTCAAAAACTGGAAGAAAAATTTCATGCAAACGCGAATGTTTCTGAATAAATTTGAAAATACCTGATGAATTTTTTAATACATGATAACCATTTTTAAATACACGTTGAACATTTTCTTGAATTCAATAAACACTTTAAAAATGTGAATATTTTTTAGGTATGAGATGAATTTCTTTAAAATACAAGTTGATTTTTTTTCGAAATTCACAATCAACATTTTGTAATAGGCGAAGTAAATTTTTAAACATGCAACAAACTTCTTGAAATACACGAAGAATAACTATTTTCAACTGCATGATGAACATATTTGCGTAGCAAAATAAAATATCACTCTAACTATATATTTTGGGGATCTGTAAAAGTAATGAAAAACAAAGAGAAAGAAAACCGGAACTTGAGCGATGTTTGGGACCGACTTGCTACTTTGTAGTTGGGCCTGGCCCATTTGCTGACCATAGAAGGGCGAGCGCTTGATCCAACTCACGTGAAGCCATATATGTACGTTATAGCCACATCTCACTTACTGGGAGACCAAAGGAGTGTCGCATTTAGCATTCCCTTGAATGGCCAGCTCAACATAGGTTCTGCCTCTGTTTTTGGAAAGCTTGTATCTAGAGTAAAACTTGTTTAGGAACCCTTCTGTATTGTTTTTTCTTCTCTATTCTGTGTTTAGGAATCCTTCCGTATTGTATCTAGAGGTCGAACTAAAGTTTAGTCCCATAGTTTAATGGAAGTTGGACCACCTTATAAGGGAAGATGCTTCCCCACATGTATGAGCATGAGAATAAGAGGGACATTCACGCTCGCTCCTCCTCCGCCGGCCGCCGCACCGCGGGAATGAGCCGAGCCCTCATACTCTTGCGCCTATCAAAGGGAGGTCGCTTCTCTCAGAGAGACGCACCAGAACTTCTTCTTCTCGCCACTGGTTCCAATCTCTGAGCTGCTATTGTCTTCCTCATCCTGGCATGCGGCGTGCACCGCGAGTCGGAACAGTAGGTCCCCGAAACCACACATCTTTGAGTCCTGTACGGGAGAAGGGTGATAAGGTTTTTGGGGAGCGCTCCGCGCAACCACTAACTTCTTCATCACGGATGCCCCAGACTCTGAGGACTTCTTCCCCGATGTCGACAACCTCCTCGACGACATGGCTGGCGAGGACACCGACCGCAAGTCCAGTGCTACTGCTGCTGCTGCTATCCCGTACGTGTTCTTACTCTTTCTGTTAGAGGTCCTGCCACAGTTCCTTGTTCTAGTGTTTTCCCTACATATGTTAAGTTCTATTTCATATATGCAACTTGCTCTACTGTCTGCTCTAGATATGTTCGGTCTAGTACATATTTGCATATGTTATTTATCTTCTCTTTGTCAGATTGCATGACTTGCTTTATCTCTGCTATTTTAGTCATGCTTTATCTAGTATTTCTGTTAATAAAATCATATGGTAAATTGCTCATATTTCCAACAATCCAAAAACCTCATTATAGGCAATTTACCCCAAGTGGTTTTGCTCCTTTCATGAGACCTCCTACATTTGAGGGTATCCACTATAAGAGGTGGCGTGTGAGAGCAGTCTTATGGTTTCAAACCATGAGTTGCTATGACGCCACTCTTGGCAAACCTGAAGGAGAGTATGATGCTCAACAGGAACACACTTTTCAGAAAATGGATACCCTGTTTAAGGCTGCTCTCTTGAGTGTTCTTGGTGAGAACATAGTTGATGCTTATGCATCAATTAATAATGGAAAAGATATGTGGGACGCACTCGAGGCCAAGTTTGGGGTCTCGGATGCTGGCACCGAGCTGTACATCATGGAGCAATTCTAGGATTACAGAATGCCTAAAGAGCGCTCCGTGGTTGAGCAAGCTCATGAGATACAGTCATTTGCTAGAGAACTTGAGCACTTCAATTATATGCTACCGGACAAGTTTGTTGCTGGAGGTATCATCACTAAGTTTCCTCCTTCGTGGAGGAACTTTGCTACCTTACTGAAGCATAAGAGGCAGGAGTTTTTCGTTCTGGATCTCATTGGTACTCTTGATGTGGAAGAAAAGGCGAGAGCAAATGACAACCGTGCTCGAGGTATTGAGGGAGGTTCTAGTGCCAATCTGGTACAAAAGAAAAACTTCCAGCCCCACAAGTTCAAGAACAAGGGCAAGATTGATGGTAAAGCATTTGATGGGAAGAACAAGGCTGTACAGCACACCAACTTCAAGAAGAAGAATACAAGAAGAAAGGTGTTTGTCATGTGTGCGGAGATCCTGACCATTGGGCTCATAGTTGCCCTAATCGTTATGACAAGCGTCATCTTGGGTAAGGCGGCAAGAACTGACATGAAAGATATTGGGTATGGTATATTTTCCACTATTCTTTCAGTATGTCATTCTCCTGATTGGTTGATTGACACGGGTGCTAATGTGCATGTATGCAACGATATTTCCATGTTTTTGTCTTATCAGACCGAGGGACTTCCATTGTGCTGACGGGCAACGGTTCAAGTGCTTCTGTTCGTGGTGTTGGCACGGTCGATCTGAAGTTTATTTCGGGGAAGATCGTGCGGCTGGAGAACATGCATTATGTCCCTTCCATCAATAAAAATCTTGTTAGCGGATCTCTTCTGTGTAGAAATGGCTACAAGCTTGTCTTTGAGTCAAATAAAATTTTAATATCCAAGTTGTTGGGGAACGTAGTAATTTCAAAAAAATTCCTACGCACACGCAAGATCATGGTGATGCATAGCAGCGAGAGGGGAGAGCTTCATCCACGTACCCTCGTAGACCGTAAGCGGAAGTGTTATGAGAACGCGGTTGATGTAGTCGTACGTCTTCACGATCCGACCGATCCAAGTACCGAATGTACGGCACCTCCGAGTTCAGCACACGTTCAACTCGGTGACGTCCCACGAACTCCGATCCAGCAGAGCTTTGAGGGAGAGTTCTGTCAGCACGACGACGCGATGACGGTGATGATGATGCTACCGACGCAGGGCTTCGCCTAAGCACCGCTACGATATGGCTGATGTGGATTATGATGGAGGGGGGCACCGAACACGGCTAAAAGATCAACTGATCAACTTGTGTGTTTTAGGGTGCCCCCCTCCCCATGTATATAAAGGAGGGAGGGGAGGCCAGCCTGTCGGGACCCCGATCCTAGGTCACACCGATCTAGCATGTAACACATCATATCACCTTGCGGCCTCACGCATGGTATCCCCACGGGTGTCGCCTTACCATGGCCCGAGACCGTTTGCGCCTTTTGGCTCACGTATATGATAGTGTCGCTAGCATCCATATGACAGAGAACCCGGGCCGACATGACTAGTCGTGAACCCAAAGTGGCACTAACTTACAGGGACATGCATACATGAATCAACCTCGAGCATGTCGGTCAACATCGTATGAATCCGGGCTGTAGCAACTGGGCTAACAGGACTCCGGGAACCCGGGCTGTAGCAGGCTAACAGGACTCCAGATGTCTCCGCGTGACATTTCCCCGAAGGGACAGACATAGGAACGAAGTGAATCACATGCCGGCCAGTCTAAGTGTTCCAGAGCAGTAGTGCTGGGCTAACAGGACTCCGGTAAACCAGGCTGTAGCGGACTACCAAGGCTCAATGGAAGCACTAGACTACATTTCCCCATAAGAGAGGCTACCAAGGATAAACAACTAGATTGTCGGATCCACACATAGCAATACACGTTACACGTACGCATAACATGCAAGTATGTGCTGTACAACATGGCATCACAACATAACTCAAACTCATATATATATAAAGGTCCGGAAGAGCCACATAACATTCAATACAAACAGGGGTCTCATGACCCATCACTCAGAGCATACAAGCAACGGAAGCATTACATGTCTGAGTACAAACAACTATAAAAGAAAAGGGCTGAGAAGCCTGACTACCTACAAGACCCTCCAAAGGGTACAAGATCGTAGCTGGGATACAAGCTACTCTTCGAAGTCACTAGTGTAACCAACAGCAAAACATAAATAAGCAAACGTGAGTACGAATGTACTCAGCAAGTCTTACATCAGAACTATCTACATATGCAACATTGTCAACAAAGGGGGTGGTGGAGTCTTAACAGCAGCAAGCCAGCTTTGAATCAGTGGCTAACCTATACTACGAGTATTAGAAACTTCTTTGAGGTGAGAAGACGCACATGAGTCCACACATTCACCATATCAATACTCCACTACGGATCCGTTCCCGTCTCCCTACGAGAGGCCATCCATAGCACTCACGCTTATCTTGCGGATTTTCGAGTATCCACTTCAAGTTCTCTATGTACTACATAAGTCCTCCAAGTTTCCATATCCGAGGAAAACGGCTATTCGAATAGATAAGGTTAACCCTGCAGGGGTGTACTTCTTCACACACGCTCTCGCCACTTATCGCCCTGTATACGTCATGTACCTCGGCAACCTTCAAGCGGAAGCCGGGCGAGGGTGTCGGCCACGACCTTACTAACCACACAAGTCTCTCGTCCAGGTTTATCGCCTATTCAAGTTCCATCCGCAAGGAGTTCCGGCCGAAGTCTCCAATACGGCCCCAAACGATGTGTGCAGGGTTCCCAAGCCCACCATCCGGGTGCCACTTGGTACACCGTGCCACGGTGCCTAGTCTGTCCCAAGCCCGTCCCGTCGGATACCACCTGGTAGACAAGTAGCACTACCTACAAACACCAGAAACTAGTTGCAACTCCTGGACAGAGATCAAGTGGATTAATAAGCCGAGAGGGGCCGGATAACCGGAACCCAATGTGTGGTAGTAACTGGACTTGGATAACATACACAGAACTCAGTGCTTAGGGACGGTTCCAATGAGACAACCCACCATGTACTCCTACATGGCCTCTCATCGCTACCTTTACCAAAACGTGTTCACACACTTAGCCTTTATGGGTAGGACATGTTCACCACTCCGATTCATTCCCGATGAATCCGACCTGACACAACTCTAAGCATAACTGACATAAAGAAAATAAGCATGGATGAGCAGGCACATCAAGGCTCAAGAAACTCCTACTCATGCTAGTGGGTTTCAACTATTTACTGTGGCAATGACAGGTCATGCAGAGGAAATGGGTTCAACTACCGCAGCAGAAAGTAACAGTTGAATCGTTGTTGTCCTAATGCAGTATAAGGATCAGGGGCGAGAGAGTGGGATTTATCGAAATGCTCAAGGGGGGTTGCTTGCCTGATAGAACGACGAAGGGGTACGGCTCCTCTGACAGGTACTCGGGAACACCTTCCGGAGTGGAACCTATCGAGAAGAAATGGTGCAGGCAATAAATACGCAAACAATGCAACAATATGATGCATGAACATGACATGTGCAAATGGTAGTGTTTGGGCTAATGCAAGATGGTACCAAATCGGTTGAAGCCCATTTGAATCAAAGATTCAAATGCAAACTCGAAATGAAGCATTTAAAATGCCCATATTATGTTTTCACTTACACAGCATGTATAAGTTAGTTTTTCATGCATGGAACTGACATAAATGGATTCCTTGCATTTTTCTTATAATTTTTCATATATAAATTATTTCATTCTGAGCTACGGTTGAATTTCTATGAATTTTAGAATTTATATCATTTTCTGGATTTTCCTAATTATTCTAATTTAAACTAAATCCAGAAATGACTTATTGCGTCAGCATGACGTCGGTGTGATGTCAGCAAGTCAACAGGCGCGGTCCAGGTCAAACCTGACCAGTGGGACCCACTGGTCAGTGACTAACTAAACTAACCTAGTTTAATTAGCACTAACCTAGGTTAAACTAATTAGTTTTAAACCTAAACTAGACTAATTAATCGGGCAGGGTCCGCATGTCATAGACCCAGGGGAGGTCAAATCCCCTGGTCAACTGGGCAAACCTGCCGGCGGCTCGACGCCAGCGAGGCCAGACGCGGCGGTGCGCTGCGGGTTTTGCCTACCGGGCGCCATTTGGCACGCGGAGCGCAGCTACGGGATGCGGATGCTCGTCCGCATCCAACCGTGGTGGTGGCGCGGCCGGGGAGTGGCCGGAGTGGCGCCGGCGACGACGAGTGCGGCGGCCGGAGTTCGGGCATGCTCGGGTTGGAGCTAGGGGGCACGTGGGGAGGAGCTGATGGTGGCTACATGCTCCTGGGGAGGTGAGGAGAACGACGACGCATGCGGGAGCGGCTGGTTTGGGCTCTGGCCACGGTGGCGCCATGGCCGGCGGCCCGGAGCTCTCGGCTCTGGTGGCAGAGGCGGCTAGAGGAGAGGAACGAGCTCGGGGAGGAGGGGAAAAGGCGGCGGAGCTCACAGAGAGGCTAACGGAGGACTCGGCAGGCGCGGGGACGGCCGGTGGGCAGCAAATTGACGGCGAGGATCTCCGGGCACCGAGGTTGAAGAAGACGTCGGGGACAGTGTTACAGGGCCTCCGGTGAAGCCTGGCTCGAAGTGGAGGTTGAGGGAGACACGGCGGAGCTTCTGGACCTGGCGGCAGGGCGAGGGAGAGCTGGTGGCCACGGAGGTGCTCGTCGGCGTTCTCGGGCGGTCGTGGCGATCGCGGGAGAGAGAGACAAAGGAGGAGACAGGGACGAGGGAGAGTGAGAGGGGGTCGGGGAGGCTGCGCGGCGTCATCCAAAGAGGCCAGGGCGAAGCGGCAAGCAGGAGGTGGCCGGGCGTGCGCCGGCGTGCGTCGACCACGCGCTTGGCGTCCTCCTGGCGCAGTGGAGACGACGACTAGCAGGGCCAGCTGGCTGGGCCGGCTAGCTGGGCCGCACAGTGCCAGTCCTCAGGTAAGTGGCCCAGGTAAGTTTTCCCCTTTTTTGTTTTCTTTTCTATTTCTGACATTTGTTTTTGACTCAAAATAAATACTAGCACAATTCTAAAAATGTTGGGATTCCTTGTGACCACTAGTTATAATATACCAGAGGTCCTCACCAATTTCCAACATTTTTGGAGCCTTTAAAATATTTATATTATTTTAAACAGCTCCAATTCAAATACATATGGGTTCATTCAAAAATCCAAAATGTTTAGCAAAAATGTGCATCACCTCTGGTTGTTGTTTGCAACATTTTCCAAAGACCATGAAAATTTTTGAAGAGCATTTTGGGTTTATTGAAATTCCATTTTTAATTTGAACCTATTTGATTTGCTTTGGTGCTAGGGTTTGAAACATTCCCCATTTCAAATTCATTTGAAACTTAAACATGATGCACAAAGCAATCCTAGATCATACCAGAACTAGGGATGTGACAACTCGCCCCCACTCGAAAGGATCTCGTCCAGAGATTCAGGAGTCGGCGGAAAGAAAGCGGGGTACTCATGTCGAAGACGATCTTCTCACTCCCAAGTAGCTTCTCTCTCTCGGAATGATGAGACCACTGAACCTTGAGAAACTTGATGTTATGACATCGAGTGACACGCTTTGCTTGATCCAGAATGTGAACGGCGTACTCTCGATAAGTAAGGTTATCTTGGAGATCAAGCGTTTCGTGGTCCACTCCGCGGATGGGATCCGAGAAGCAACGCCTGAGTTGAGAGACGTGGAAGACATCATGAACTCGAGAAAGATGTGGGGGTAGTTCCAACTGGTAGGCAACCTCTCCTCGTTTAGCGAGAATGCGAAAAGGACCAATGAAACGAGGAGCCAACTTGCCCTTGATACCGAAACGATGGGTACCCTTCAAAGGAGTAACCCGAAGGTAAGCCTTGTCGCCAACTTCATAAGCCACTTCCTTATGACGACGATCATACTGGCTCTTTTGACGAGATTGGGCTGTTTTCAAATTCTCATGAATGATGCGAACTTGCTCTTCTGCCTCCTGGATCATATCCGATCCAAAGAATTGTATTTCACCGGTTTCTGACCAGTTCAAAGGTGTTCGACATCTTCGTCCATACAGAATCTCAAAGGGTGGTTTCCTAAGACTGGATTGATAGCTATTGTTATAAGCAAACTCGGCGAAAGGAAGACACTTCTCCCAATCCATACCGAATGAGATAACACAAGCTCTAAGCATGTCTTCAAGAATTTGGTTGACCCTTTCCACCTGACCACTTGACTGAGGGTGGAAAGCGGTACTGAAAGAAAGATGGGTTCCCATGGCATTCTGGAAACTTCCCCAGAAATGAGAGGTGAAAAGACTGCCACGGTCTAAATTGATCTCTAGTGGAACACCATGGAGTGACACTATTCGGGAGATATATAAGTCAGCGAGCTGACTAGCAGTGATACTCTCTCGAACAGGTAGGAAGTGAGCCACTTTGGAAAGACGATCAATGACTACGAAGATAGCATTATTTCCTTTCTTGGTCCTGGGAAAGCCGGTGATGAAGTCCATACCAACTTTGTCCCATTTCCACTCGGGAATAGCTAAAGGTTGAAGGGTGCCAGCAGGTCTTTGATGCTCTACCTTAACGCGACGAAAAACATCACAATTGGCAATATACTGAGCGATTTCTCTCTTCATCCTAGTCCACCAGAACCTCTGGCGTAGGTCCTGATACATCTTTGTACTACCGGGATGAATCGTGAGAGGGGATTCATGGGCCTCCTTAAGGTTCAGTTGCTGGATCTGTTGACATTTGGGAACCACCAAACGGTTTCCAAAGTAAACAACACCTCGTTCATCCATAGAGAAACAGTCGGCAACTCCCTTGGAAATATTTTTCTTGATCCGGGAGATTCCCGTATCATGCTTCTGAGCCTCTATTATCTGATCCGTAAGGGTAGGTTTCGCCACCAAGGTAGAAAGGGAACCATGAGAAGCTATGTGAAGGTTAAGATTATAGAATTCCTCATGTAGGGGTGGTTGACATTGTTGCAACATGAGGTTGTTGCAATAGGATTTACAACTTAAAGCATCAGCCATGACATTGGCTTTGCCTGGGGTGTAGGTGATTCCTAAGTCGTAATCCGAGATCAACTCCAACCAACATCTCTGTCTGAGATTCAGATCCGGTTGGGTGAAGATATACTTGAGACTCTGATGGTCAGTGTAGATTTCACATCGGTTACCAAGAAGGTAATGTCGCCAAGTCTTAAGTGCATAGACTATGGCTGCAAGATCTAGATCATGTGTAGGATAATTTTCCTCATGTGGATGCAACGGTCGAGATGCATAGGCAATCACATGACGATCCTGCATAAGAATGCAACCTAGTCCTTGACGCGAAGCGTCGCAATAGATAACAAAGTCTTTAGTGAAATCCGGTGGCACGAGTATGGGCGCAGAAGTCAGGCGTCTTTTCAGTTCCTGAAAATTGTGCTCACACTATGGGGTCCACTCAAACCTTTTATCTTTCTTGAGAAGTTCCGTGAGGGGTTTGGCCACTTTGGAGAAGTTTTCAACGAAGCGGCGACAATAACTGGCTAGATCAAGGAAACTCCTAACTTGTTTGACCGTTTCGGGTGGAGTACAATCGAGAACGGCTTTAGCTCTCTCGGGATTGACAGCAATGCCCTTACCAGAGATCACGTGGCCTAGATAGGTCACTTCCAGCAACCAAAATTCACACTTGGAGAACTTGGCATAAAGGCGGTGCTCTCTGAGTTTTTCTAACACAAGTCTAAGATGTTCGGCATGCTCTTCCTCGTTCTTAGAGTAAATAAGAATATCATCGAGGTAAACCACGATGAACTTATCTAAGTACTCCATAAAGATCGAGTTCATCAAGCAGGAGAAAGTAGCTGGAGCATTGGTTAGGCTGAAAGACATCACGGTGTACTCGTATTGACCATAACGAGTGACAAAGGCCGTTTTGGGGATGTCCCCATTTCTGATTTTGATTTGGTGGTAGCCTAACCTCAAATCTATCTTAGAAAAGACTGAGGATCCCGCGAGCTGATCATACAGGTCGTTGATCCTGGGGAGCGGATACTTGTTCTTTATCGTGACCAAATTAACGGGACGATAATCTACAACCATCCGATCCGTACCATCCTTCTTCTTGACAAAGAGGACAGGACAAGCCCAAGTAGAAGAACTGGGACGGATGAAACCCTTTTGCAAGGACTCATCAAGCTGTTTTTTAAGTTCGGCTAACTCCAAAGGTGCCATCTTGTATGGTCTCCTAGAGATTGGAACAGTTCCTGGGATAAGTTCTATGACAAACTCTACATCTCTGTCAGGTGGGACAATTGTCAGTTCTTCTGGAAAGACATCCGGGAAGTCACGGACTACCGGAATATCTTCAAGGTCTGGAAGAGGGCTGGCATTAAGAGAATAGAGTTGACGCCTTGCAACTCTAGTGGAGACAATGACTATTTTGCCAGATGGATGTGTAAGTTGAACAGATCTAGTGTAACAATCGATCTTGGCATGATGAGCTGTCATCCAGTCCATGCCCAAGATGATGTTAACATCTGAAGACTTGAGAGATATCAAAGAAGCAAGGAATACCAGTCTGTCAACAAGGATTTCATTACCATGGCTTACCTTGGAGGTTTGCCATTTGGAACCAGGAGTCTGGATTATTAGTGGAGTTGGCATATCACAAAATGACATGTCATGCAACCGAGCATAACCTTTGGATATGAAGGAGTGGGATGCTCCAGTATCGAATAGAACTGAAGCTGGGTGGCAATTGACAAGAAGCGTTCCCAATACGATGCCGGGATCATCTTGAGCTTCTATAGCTGAGACATGGTGCACACATGCTCGTTCAGTGGTGGTTGGCTTGGTACTGATCATCTTGCCTGGTGGCTTTTCACGGCCAACAGACCTCTCATATCGGGGTGCAGTATAACTGGACTGAGGGCTGTCACGTGCATAGTGTCCTGGTTCTCCACAGGTGAAGCAAGTTCCTGAGGTAGGACGTGGTCCTACATTGGCAAGTGGTCCACTAATAGGCCTGGGTGGAGCACGTTGCTGAGTTGGGTGAGGCGCCACATCGGATGGCCTCAGTGCATATCCATGTGGAAGAGCTGAGTTCGGGATCCAAATCCGTCGCTTCCGAGAGCCAGAGCGGGAGGAAGAACCCAGATCACGGTTGTGCTTACGAGACTCCTCGTAAGTGAGCTGAGCTGTCTCTGCATTAATGGCCTTATTCACAAGAGCCTGGAAAGTATCACAATGATGCAGGTGGAGATCACGACGCAACTTAGGGTTGAGACCCTTCCGGAACCTAGCCTGCTTCTTGGCGTCCGTGGACACTTCTTCTGTAGCATAGCGGGCGAGGTTTCCAAACTCTATACTATAAGCATCAACAGGAAGCTTACCCTGGGTAAAACTACAGAAATCTTCCCTCTTGCGGTCAATGAGAGCCTGAGGAATGTGGTGCTCACGAAAAGCCTCGGTGAAATCCCTCTAGGTAGGAATCTGGCCAGCTGGAAGCATAGCCTCATAGCTCTGCCACCAAATACTAGCAGGACCTTCCAGGTGATAGGTAGCATAGGTGACCTTGTCACCTTCAGCTACGTTCACAGAATGCAACTTGTGAGTGATGCTCGGAGCCAGTCATCTGCATCGAGTGGCTCAATGGAATGATGGAAGGTGGGTGGTTTCAGACCAATGAAGTCGGTGATGGAAACCAACTTCTTACACTGATGTGCGGTGTTCTGCTCAATCTGTGCCAGCAAGCGGTTAGTCTCATGCTTGTTCCTCTCGGATGCTAACAAGAACTCTTTCATCAAAGGCTGGTCAGGAGGATCCTCATCCCTACCATCTCCGTGGTTCTTGCTATGAGCAACTGAACCTCGGTTAGCAGATGACATCCTGGCATAGAAACCAAGGAAACAAGGATGGAATTAGCATCGACATAAGGATGTGGAATGTAATGCGAAAGCATTGGAAACTCTTGAAATCCTAGGACAATTCCGGCAGCATAACAGCTGTGAATGCTCAAAAAGGATTTTGAGACATTCATCAAAGGAATAGCATAATCACTCAGCATCATAATATCAAGGTTCTGGGTCAAACTGATGACACATGGAAGTAGTAGAACTGAACAGAGACACAAACCCAACAATCCTAAGACTTTACGGTTTAGTAACACGTCATCCTAAGAGATAGAGGAGAATCCTAGTCCTTAACCCTCGTAGAAAAGAAGAGGCTGACTCAGAAAGAATGACATGAGGTAAAGGAGTAAAAAGAGCCTTACGTTCCCTTCCACAATCAATTCCCTTATATAACTAAAGCATTTCTAGACTCAACTTCGACCAGTTTGGCTTGGTAATCCTACAGTTAGTCAGGCTCTGATACCAACGCTGTCGGGACCCCGATCCTAGGTCACACCGATCTAGCATGTAACACATCATATCACCTTGCGGCCTCACGCATGGTATCCCCACGGGTGTCGCCTTACCATGGCCCGGGACCGTTTGTGCCTTTTGGCTCACGTATATGATAGTGTCGCTAGCATCCATATGACAGAGAACCCGGGCCGACATGACTAGTCATGAACCCAAAGTGGCACTAACTTACAGGGACAAACATACATGAATCAACCTCGAGCATGTCGGTCAACAGCGTATGAATCCGGGCTGTAGCAACTGGGCTAACAGGACTCCGGGAACCCGGGCTATAGCAGGCTAACAAGACTCCGGATGTCTCCGCGTGACATTTCCCCGAAGGGACAGACACAGGAACGAAGTGAATCACATGCCGGCCAGTCTAAGTGTTCTGGAGCAGTAGTGCTGGGCTAACAGGACTCCAGTAAACCGGGCTGTAGCGGACTACCAAGGCTCAGTGAAAGCACTAGACTACATTTCCCGTAAGAGAGGCTACCAAGGATAAACAACTAGATTGTCGGATCCACACATAGCAATACACGTTACACGTACGCATAACATGCAAGTATGTGCTGTACAACATGGCATCACAACATAACTCAAACTCATATATATAAAGGCCCGGAAGAGCCACATAGCGCCACGGGAATGAGCCGAGCCCTCCTACTCTTGCGCCTATCAAAGGGAGGTCGCTCCTCTCAGAGAGACGCACCAGAACTTCTTCTTCTCGCCACTGGTTCCAATCTCTGAGCTGCTGTTGTCTTCCTCATCCTGGCATGCGGCGTGCACCGCGAGTCGGAACAGTAGGTACCCGAAACCGCACATCTTTGAGTCCTGTACGGGAGAAGGGTGATAAGGTTTTTGGGGAGCGTTCCGCGCAACCACTAACTTCTTCATCACGGATGCCCCAGACTCTGAGGACTTCTTCCCCGATGTCGACAACCTCCTCGACGACATGGCTGGCGAGGACACCGACCGCAAGTCCAGTGCTACTGCTGCTGCTGCTATCCCGTACGTGTTCTTACTCTTTCTGTTAGAGGTCCTGCCACAGTTCCTTGTTCTAGTGTTTTCCCTACATATGTTAAGTTCTATTTCATATATGCAACTTGCTCTACTGTCTGCTCTAGATATGTTCGGTCTAGTACATATTTGCATATGTTATTTTTCTTCTCTTTGTCAGATTGCATGACTTGCTTTATCTCTGCTATTTTAGTCATGCTTTATCTAGTATTTCTATTAATAAAATCATATGGTAAATTGCTCATATTTCCAACAATCCAAAAACCTCATTATAGGCAATTTACCCCAAGTGGTTTTGCTGCTTTCATGAGACCTCCTACATTTGAGGGTATCCACTATAAGAGGTGGCGTGTGAGAGCAGTCTTATGGTTTCAAACCATGAGTTGCTATGACGCCACTCTTGGCAAACCTGAAGGAGAGTATGATGCTCAACAGGAACACACTTTTCAGAAAATGGATACCCTGTTTAAGGCTGCTCTCTTGAGTGTTCTTGGTGAGAACATAGTTGATGCTTATGCATCAACTAATAATGGAAAAGATATGTGGGACGCACTCGAGGCCAAGTTTGGGGTCTCGGATGCTGGCACCGAGCTGTACATCATGGAGCAATTCTATGATTACAGAATGCCTAAAGAGCGCTTCGTGGTTGAGCAAGCTCATGAGATACAGTCATTTGCTAGAGAACTTGAGCACTTCAATTATATGCTACCGGACAAGTTTGTTGCCGGAGGTATCATCACTAAGTTTCCTCCTTCGTGGAGGAACTTTGCTACCTTACTGAAGCATAAGAGGCAGGAGTTTTTGTTCTGGATCTCATTGGTACTCTTGATGTGGAAGAAAAGGCGAGAGCAAATGACAACCGTGCTCGAGGTATTGAGGGAGGTTCTAGTGCCAATCTGGTACAAAAGAAAAACTTCCAGCCCCACAAGTTCAAGAACAAGGGCAAGATTGATGGTAAAGCAAAATTTGATGGGAAGAACAAGGCTGTACAGCACACCAACTTCAAGAAGAAGAATACAAGAAGAAAGGTGTTTGTCATGTGTGCGGAGATCCTGACCATTGGGCTCATAGTTGCCCTAATCGTTATGACAAGCGTCATCTTGGGTAAGGCGGCAAGAACTGACATGAAAGATATTGGGTATGGTATATTTTCCACTATTCTTTCAGTATGTCATTCTCCTGATTGGTTGATTGACACGGGTGCTAATGTGCATGTATGCAACGATATTTCCATGTTTTTGTCTTATCAGACCGAGGGACTTCCATTGTGCTGACGGGCAACGGTTCAAGTGCTTCTGTTCGTGGTGTTGGCACGGTCGATCTGAAGTTTATTTCGGGGAAGATCGTGCGGCTGGAGAACATGCATTATGTCCCTTCCATCAATAAAAATCTTGTTAGCGGATCTCTTCTGTGTAGAAATGGCTACAAGCTTGTCTTTGAGTCAAATAAAATTTTAATATCCAAGTTGTTGGGGAACGTAGTAATTTCAAAAAATTCCTACGCACACGCAAGATCATGGTGATGCATAGCAGCGAGAGGGGAGAGCTTCATCCACGTACCCTTGTAGACCGTAAGCGGAAGCGTTATGAGAACGCGGTTGATCTAGTCGTACGTCTTCACGATCCGACCGATCCAAGTACCGAATGTACGGCACCTTCGAGTTCAGCACACGTTCAACTCGGTGACGTCCCACGAACTCCGATCCAGCAGAGCTTTGAGGGAGAGTTCTGTCAGCACGACGATGCGATGACGGTGATGATGATGCTACCGACTCAGGGCTTCGCCTAAGCACCGCTACGATATGGCCGATGTGGATTATGATGGAGGGGGGCACCGAACACGGCTAAAAGATCAACTGATCAACTTGTGTGTTTTAGGGTGCCCCCCTCCCCATGTATATAAAGGAGGGAGGGGAGGCCAGCCTGTCGGGACCCCGATCCTAGGTCACACCGATCTAGAATGTAACACATCATATCACCTTGTGGCCTCACGCATGGTATCCCCACGGGTGTCGCCTTACCATGGCCCGAGACCGTTTGCGCCTTTTGGCTCACGTATATGATAGTGTCGCTAGCATCCATATGACAGAGAACCCGGGCCGACATGACTAGTCGTGAACCCAAAGTGGCACTAACTTACAGGGACATGCATACATGAATCAACCTCGAGCATGTCGGTCAACATCATATGAATCCGGGCTGTAGCAACTGGGCTAAAAGGACTCCGGGAACCCGGGCTGTAGCAGGCTAACAGGACTCCAGATGTCTCCGCGTGACATTTCCCTGAAGGGACAGACACAGGAACGAAGTGAATCACATGCCGGCCAGTCTAAGTGTTCCAGAGCAGTAGTGCTGGGCTAACAGGACTCCGGTAAACCGGGCTGTAGCGGACTACCAAGGCTCAGTGGAAGCACTAAACTACATTTCCCCATAAGAGAGGCTACCAAGGATAAACAACTAGATTGTCAGATCCACACATAGCAATACACGTTACACGTACGCATAACATGCAAGTATGTGTTGTACAACATGGCATCACAACATAACTCAAACTCATATATATATATAAAGGTCCGGAAGAGCCACATAACATTCAATACAAACAGGGGTCTCATGACCCATCATTCAGAGCATACAAGCAACGGAAGCATTACATGTCTGAGTACAAACAACTATAAAAGAAAAGGGCTGAGAAGCCTGACTACCTACAAGACCCTCCAAAGGGTACAAGATCGTAGTTGGGATACAAGCTACTCGTCGAAGTCACTAGTGTAACCAACAGCAAAACATAAATAAGCAAACGTGAGTATGAATGTACTCAGCAAGTCTTACATCAGAACTATCTACATATGCAACATTATCAACAAAGGGGGTGGTGGAGTCTTAACAGCTGCAAGCCAGCTTTGAATCAGTGGCTAACCTATACTACGAGTATTAGAAACTTCTTTGAGGTGAGAAGACGCACATGAGTCCACATATTCACCATATCAGTACTCCACTACGGATCCGTTCCCGTCTCCCTACGAGAAGGCCATCCATAGCACTCACGCTTATCTTGCGGATTTTAGAGTATCCACTTCAAGTTGTCTATGTACTACATAAGTCCTCCAAGTTTCCATATCCGAGGAAAACAGCTATTCGAATAGATAAGGTTAACCCTGCAGGGGTGTACTTCTTCACATACGCTCTCGCCACTTATCGCCCTGTATATGTCATGTACCTCGGCAACCTTCAAGCGGAAGCCGGGCGAGGGTGTCGGCCACGACCTTACTAACCACACAAGTCTCTCGTCCAGGTTTATCGCCTATTCAAGTTCCATCCGCAAGGAGTTCCGGCCGAAGTCTCCAGTACGGCCCCAAACGATGTGTGCAGGGTTCCCAAGCCCACCATCCGGGTGCCACTTGGTACACCGTGCCACGGTGCCTAGTCTGTCCCAAGCCCGTCCCGTCGGATACCACCTGGTAGACAAGTAGCACTACCTACAAACACCAGAAACTAGTTGCAACTCCTGGACAGAGATCAAGTGGATTAATAAGCCGAGAGGGGCCGGATAACCGGAACCCAATGTGTGGTAGTAACTGGACTTGGATAACATACACAGAACTCAGTGCTTAGGGACGGTTCCAATGAGACAACCCACCATGTACTCCTACATGGCCTCTCATCGCTACCTTTACCAAAACGTGTTCACACACTTAGCCTTTATGGGTAGGACATGTTCACCACTCCGATTCATTCCTGATGAATCCGACCTGACACAACTCTAAGCATAACTGGCATAAAGAAAACAAGCATGGATGAGCAGGCACATCAAGGCTCAAGCAACTCCTACTCATGCCAGTGGGTTTCAACTATTTACTGTGGCAATGACAGGTCATGCAGAGGAAATGTGGTCAACTACCGCAGCAGAAAGTAGCAGTTGAATCGTTGTTGTCCTAATGCAGTATAAGGAGCAGGGGCGAGAGAGTGGGATTTATCGAAATGCTCAAGGGGGGTTGCTTGCCTGATAGAACAACGAAGGGGTACGGCTACTCTGACAGGTACTCGGGAACACCTTCCGGAGTGGAACCTATCAAGAAGAAACGGTGCCGGCAATCAATACAGAAACAATGCAACAATATGATGCATGAACATGACATGTGCAAATGGTAGTGTTTGGGCTAATGCAAGATGCTACCAAATCGGTTGAAGCCCATTTGAATCAAAGATTCAAATGCAAACTCGAAATGAAGCATTTAAAATGCCCATATTATGTTTTCACTTACACAGCATGTATAAGTTAGTTTTTCATGCATGGAACTGACATAAATGGATTCCTTGCATTTTTCTTATAATTTTTCATATATAAATTATTTCATTCTGAGCTACGGTTGAATTTCTATGAATTTAGAAGTTTATACCATTTTCTGGATTTTCCTAATTATTCTAATTTAAACTAAATCTAGAAATGACTTATTGCGTCAGCATGACGTCGGTGTGATGTCAGCAAGTCAACAGGCGCGGTCCAGGTCAAACCTGACCAGTGGGACCCACTGGTCTGTGACTAACTAAACTAACCTAGTTTAATTAGCACTAACCTAGGTTAAACTAATTAGTTTTAAACCTAAACTAGACTAATTAATCGGGCGGGGTCCGCATGTCATAGACCCAGGGGAGGTCAAATCCCCTGGTCAACTGGGCAAACCTGCCGGCGGCTCGACGCCGGCGAGGCCAGACGCGACGGTGCTCTGCGGGTTTTGCCTACCGGGCGCCATTTGGCGCGCGGAGCGCAGCTACGGGATGCGGATGCTCGTCCGCATCCAACCGTGGTGGTGGCGCGGCTGGGGAGTGGCCGGAGTGGCGCCGGCGACGACGAGTGCGGCGGCCGGAGTTCGGGCATGCTCGGGTTGGAGCTAGGGGGCACGTGGGGAGGAGCTGATGGTGGCTACATGCTCCTGGGGAGGTGAGGAGAACGACGACGCATGCGGGAGCGGCTGGTTCGGGCTCTGGCCACGGTGGCGCCATGGCCGGCGGCCCGGAGCTCTCGACTCTGGTGGCAGAGGCGGCTAGAGGAGAGGAACAAGCTCGGGGAGGAGGGGAAAAGGCAGCGGAGCTCATAGAGAGGCTAACGGAGGACTCGGCAGGCGCTGGGACGGCCGGTGGGCAGCAAATTGGCGGTGAGGATCTCCGGGCACCGAGGTTGAAGAAGACGTCGGGGACAGTGTTACAGGGCCTCCGGTGAAGCCTGGCTCGAAGTGGAGGTTGAGGGAGACACGGCGGAGCTTCTGGACCTGGCGGCAGGGTGAGGGAGAGCTGGTGGCCACGGAGGTGCTCGTCGGCGTTCTCGGGCGGTCATGGCGATCGCGGGAGAGAGAGACAGAGGAGGAGACAGGGACGAGGGAGAGTGAGAGGGGGTCGGGGAGGCTGCGCGGCGTCATCCAAAGAGGCCAGGGCAAAGCGGCAAGCAGGAGGTGGCCGGCGTGCGCCGGCGTGCGTCGGCCACGCGCTTGGCGTCCTCCTGGCGCGGTGGAGAAGATGACTGGCAGGGCCAGCTGGCTGGGCCGGCTAGCTGGGCCGCACAGTGCCAGGCCTCAGGTAAGTGGCCCAGGTAAGTTTTCCCCTTTTTTGTTTTCTTTTCTATTTCTGACATTTGTTTTTGACTTAAAATAAATACTAGCACAATTCTAAAAATGTTGGGATTCCTTGTGACCACTAGTTATAATATACCAGAGGCCCTCACCAATTTCCAACATTTTTGGAGCCTTTAAAATATTTATATTATTTTAAACAGCTCCAATTCAAATACATATGGGTTCATTCAAAAATCCAAAATGTTTAGCAAAAATGTGCATCACCTCTGGTTGTTGTTTGCAACATTTTCCAAAGACCATGAACATTTTTGAAGAGCATTTTGGGTTTATTGAAATTCCATTTTTAATTTGAACCTATTTGATTTGCTTTGGTTCTAGGGTTTGAAACATTCCCCATTTCAAATTCATATGAAACTTAAACATGATGCAAAAAAGCAAGCCTAGATCATACTAGAACTAGGGATGTGACAACTCGCCCCCACTCAAAAGGATCTCGTCCAGAGATTCAGGAGTCGGCGGAAAGAAAGCGGGGTACTCAAGTCGAAGACGATCTTCTCACTCCCAAGTAGCTTCTCTCTCGGAATGATGAGACCACTGAACCTTGAGAAACTTGATGTTATGACATCGAGTGACACGCTTTGCTTGATCCAGAATGTGAACGGGGTACTCTCGATAAGTGAGGTTATCTTGGAGATCAAGCGTTTCGTGGTCCACTCCGCGGATGGGATCCGAGAAGCAACGCCTGAGTTGAGAGACGTGGAAGACATCATGAACTCGAGAAAGATGTGGGGGTAGTTCCAACTGGTAGGCAACCTCTCCTCGTTTAGCGAGAATGCGAAAAGGACCAATGAAACGAGGAGCCAACTTGCCCTTGATACCGAAACGATGGGTACCCTTCAAAGGAGTAACCCGAAGGTAAGCCTTGTCGCCAACTTCATAAGCCACTTCCTTATGACGACGGTCATACTGGCTCTTTTGACGAGATTGGGCTGTTTTCAAATTCTCACGAATGATGCGAACTTGCTCGTCTGCCTCCTGGATCATATCCGGTCCAAAGAATTGTATTTCACCGGTTTCTGACCAGTTCAAAGGTGTTCGACATCTTCGTCCATACAGAATCTCGAAGGGTGCTTTCCTAAGACTGGATTGATAGCTATTGTTATAAGCAAACTCGGCGAAAGGAAGACACTTCTCCCAATCCATACCGAATGAGATAACACAAGCTCTAAGCATGTCTTCAAGAATTTGGTTGACCCTTTCCACCTGACCACTTGACTGAGGGTGGAAAGCAGTACTGAAAGAAAGATGGGTTCCCATGGCATTCTGGAAACTTCCCCAGAAATGAGAGGTGAAAAGACTGCCACGGTCTAAATTGATCTCTAGTGGAACACCATGGAATGACACTATTCGGGAGATATATAAGTCAGCGAGCTGACTAGCAGTGATACTCTCTCGAACAGGTAGGAAGTGAGCCACTTTGGAAAGACGATCAATGACTACGAAGATAGCATTATTTCCTTTCTTGGTCCTGGGAAAGCCGGTGATGAAGTCCATACCAACTTTGTCCCATTTCCACTCGGGAATAGCTAAAGGTTGAAGGGTGCCAGCAGGTCTTTGATGCTCTGCCTTAACGCGAAGAAAAACATCACAATTGGTAATATACCGAGCGATTTCTCTCTTCATCCTAGTCCACCAGAACCTCTGGCGTAGGTCCTGATACATCTTTGTACTACCGGGATGAATCGTGAGAGGGGATTCATGGGCCTCCTTAAGGCTCAGTTGCTGGATCTGTTGACATTTGGGAACCACCAAACGGTTTCCAAAGTAAACAACACCTCGTTCATCCATAGAGAAACAGTCGGCAACTCCCTTGGAAATATTTTTCTTGATCCGGGAGATTCCCGTATCATGCTTCTGAGCCTCTATTATCTGATCCGTAAGGGTAGGTTTCGCCACCAAGGTAGAAAGGGAACCATGAGAAGCTATGTGAAGGTTAAGCTTATAGAATTCCTCATGTAGGGTTGGTTGACATTGTTGCAACATGAGGTTGTTGCAATAGGATTTAAAACTTAAAGCATCAGCCATGACATTGGCTTTGCCTGGGGTGTAGGTGATTCCTAAGTCGTAATCCGAGATCAACTCCAACCAACATCTCTGTCTGAGATTCAGATCCGGTTGGGTGAAGATATACTTGAGACTCTGATGGTCAGTGTAGATTTCGCATCGGTTACCAAGAAGGTAATGTCGCCATGTCTTAAGTGCATAGACTATGGCTGCAAGATCTAGATCATGTGTAGGATAATTTTCCTCATGTGGATGCAACTGTCGAGATGCATAGGCAATCACATGACGATTGTGACGCCCGGATATTTAAGCTACAGTGAACCTTTGCTATTGGTGCCACGTCACCTCGATTACTGTTCCTAATCTCGCGATGATTCAAAACTCGTTCAAATTCAAATTTTAAATAAGGTCAAACTAGAAAAGTTTTCAAACGTCAAAACTAAAATGTTCGGGTTGTGAAAAATAAATCGTAAGTAATTATGGTGGAGAAACCAAACTTTGATAAAATGTTTAAACACTCTAAAATGAATAAAATAGTAACAATAATAATTATTTAAATGCTTTCAAAATGTTAAACAATTTCAAAACTATTTTGTTTCGGTGCTAAGTGGTTTGTGGCTGTGGCTTAGTTTGCAACCTCTATTTTGGTGCCACTGTAGTATTTTACTAAAATGAGAAATAAAAGAAAACAAATAAACAGAAACTATAAAAGAAAATAAGGTTTATAAAAAAATGGAAAGCCCCAGGCCAACTGGGCCATCCGGCCCAACTCCTCCCTGGCCCAACCGGCCTCCCATATCCCCCACCCCAGGAAACCCTAACCCCCACATCGCACCCACTCCCCACTCCCTCTTGTTAGCCCCCACCTCTCGATCCCATCTGGATTGGGAGGGGTTCGAACCCGGCACCCTATCGCCGCTGCTTGGAGCTCCTCCGCCCCGTCCTCATCTCCTCTCTGTCTCCCCTCGCTCCGGCGAGCCGTGGAGCCATCGCCTCCGCCCAGCGACTCCTCCCTCCGTCCTTCAGCGACCGGCCCCGCCCCGAGTGGATCTGGATCGGGGAAACCGACGCCCTGACCCATCGCGCGCCATCGCCCCACCACTCCCGACGCTGACGTCCCAGAGCGCTCCATCGCCGGCCTGCTTCGCCCTCCCCCACCGGACTGCCTCCTGCTCCGCCGTGTCATCCCCGTCGGCCTCCCCGAACCTCACCGCACCCATTTCCCCAACCCTACAAAGCCCGGTGAGGCCACGGCCTCCGCCCTCCTCCTTCCCCTGTCCCCGCTCCCCGCGCACTCCGGCGCTCCGCTCGCTCCCTGCACGTCGCTCGGGGTCGAGCCCCGCCGTTGCAGCCGTGCTTGCCCACGCCCACGCTCCCCTGGCCTCGTCCGCAGCCCGAGTGCACTGCCCAGCATCGCCGCCGCTCGCCGACCTCGCCACTGCCACACCGGCACCATCGTCCTCCCCTCCCGTGGCACCGACTAGCAGCGCCCCGTCCGGGCGCCCGCACTCGCGCGCCTGTTTGCGCCCGCTCCAGTGGCCTCCTGGGCCACTGGCATGTGGGGCCCGCGCCCCTGCACTGTTAAAAAAAGAGAAAAGAATTAAAAGGAATTAAAATAAAAATATTAGTTAATTAAAACAATTAATTAACTTAATTAACACTATTTAGTTAATTAACTCTAATTAAACCTGCTAATTAAATGTTAACAAATAATTAGTCTTCAGCCAGTGGCATGTGGGACCCGCCTGTCAGTTTGACTAAGTCAACTAACTGGTTGGCTGATGACATCATGCTGACCTCATGCTGACATCACAATGGCATTTTCTAAATTAAATTAATTCTGTTAATTCTAAGAATGAATTAGAAACTTTGAAAATTAATATAAAATAAACCGTAGATCGGATGGGAAAACTTTATACATAAAAGTTGTTCAGAACGACGAGACGAATCCGAATACGCAACCCGTTCGTCCGCCACACCCCCCTAACCTATCAAACTCGCAACTTTCCCCCTCCGGCTCCTCTGCCCGTAAACGCGAAACACCGGGAATACTTTCCCGGATGTTTCCCCCTTCACTGGTATCACCTCATACCGCGTTAGGGCACCTCTAGCACCGATACTTGTCATGTCATGCATCGCTATGCACCTGCTTGCTTAAATATTTATTGTTTCTTCCCCCTCTTCTCTCGCTAGACACCGAGACCGACGCTGCTGCTGCCCAGTTCAACTACGGAGTTGACGACCCCTCTCTCTTTCCAGAGCAACCAGGCAAGCCCCCCCCTTTGATCACCAGATATCGCCTACTCTTCTCTATACTGCTTGCATTAGAGTAGTGTAGCATGTTACTGCTTCCCGTTAATCCTATACTGATGCATAGCCTGTCCTTGCTACTACTGTTGTTACCTTTACCTGCAATCCTAATGCTTAGTATAGGATGCCAGTTTATCATCAGTGGCCCTACATCCTTGTCCGTCTGCCATGCTATACTATCGGGCCGTGATCACTTGGGAGTTGATGACGGGTATATACTATATACTTTATACATGATACATGTGGTGATTAAAGACGGGTCGGCTCGTAGGAGCACCCGTGAGTGGATCTTTGAGGCGGAGCGACAGGGCAGGTTCCGACCACCTAGGAGAGAGGTGGGCCTGGCCCTAGTCGGCGTTCGCGGATACTTAACATGCTTAACGAGATCTGGGTATTTGATCTGAGTCTGGCCATTTGGTCTATACGCACTAACCATCTACGCGGGAGTAGTTATGGGTATCCCGGTGTCGTGGTATCAGCCGAAGCCTTCGTGACGTCAGCGACTGAGTGGCGCGCACCGGATTGGACTGGAACGCCACTAGGTTAGGTCTGCTTTCGGCCGCGTACGCAACGTGCAGGTGTGCTAAGGGCGATGGGCCCAGACCCCTGTGCGCATAGGTTTAGACCGGCGTGCTGACCTCTCTGTTGTGCCTAGGTGGGGCTGCGACGTGTTGATCTTCCGAGGCCGGGCATGACCCAGGAAAGTGTGTCCGGCCAAATGGGATCGAGCGTGTTGGGGAATGTGGTGCACCCCTGCAGGGAAGTTAATCTATTCGAGTAGCCGTGATCTTCGGTAACAGGACGACTTGGAGTTGTACCTTGACCTTATGACAACTAGAACCGGATACTTAATAAAACACACCCTTCCAAGTGCCAGATACAACCGGTGATCGCTCTCTCACAGGGCGACGAGGGGAGGATCATCGGTTAGGGTTATGCTATGCGATGATACTTGGAGGACTTCACTCTACTCTCTTCTACATGCTGCAAGACGGAGGCTGCCTGAAGCGTAGTCTTCGAAAGGACTAGCTATCCCCCTCTTAATCCGGCTTTCTGCAGTCCAGTCCACATATAATAGCCTTATTCCAGTTGATACCAATGCATACATATGTAGTGTAGCTCCTTGCTTGCGAGTACTTTGGATGAGTACTCACGGTTGCTTTCTCCTTCTTTTCCCTCTATCCCTTCTACCTGGTTGTCGCAACCAGATGTTGGAGCCCAGGAGCCAGACGCCACCGTCGACGACGACTCCTAATACACCGGAGGTGCCTACTACTACGTGATGCCCGCTGACGACGACCAGGAGTAGTTAGGAGGATCCCAGGCAGGAGGCCTGCGCCTCTTTCCATCTGTATCCCAGTCTGTGCTAGCCTTCTTAAGGCAGACTTGTTTAACTTATGTCTGTACTCAGATATTGTTGCTTCCGCTGACTCGTCTATGATCGAGCTCTTGTATTCGAGCCCTCGAGGCCCCTGGCTTGTATTATGATGCTTGTATGACTTATTTTATTTGTAGAGTTGTGTTGTGATATCTTCCCGTGAGTCCCTGATCTTGATCGTACACGTTTGCGTGTATGATTAGTGTACGATTGAATCGGGGGCGTCACAAGTTGGTATCAGAGCCGACTGCCTGTAGGAATCCCCCTTCCACACTCCTTGGCCGAAGTCGAGTCTAGTCGATGAAAACTGCTTTACTAACATGACTGTGTGGCCCATGGGCCCACGTCGCCATTGGGTGGTATTAGGATCTTTTATTCCTCGACCTATACTCTGGGACTCTAATCTCTCTTCTATTCGGGTTAAATGATTTTGCTAAAATCTAACTCTAGGTTCTCGTTACCACTTCCTGCCGGAGAGCCCCTTCATTACAGATGATCGACTGCTTCACCAGAAGATTCCAAAGATAATCTCCGTTGGTCTCTTGAGACACTTGTGCCCATCGCCTTTGCAAATTCCCTACCACTGTTATATTATTATGGATAACTACATACACTTGTCCTTTCAATCCCATTGATCTTGTTATTACAAGATACCTCGGAAATTCTCTCTATTGCTCCGAGAATACTTTGTGCCTACTGCCTTGCAATTCATTACCCACATGAATACCTCTACGGATAAATCCTCGCACTTATCGAGTATCCGCTCATTCCCAGTTGTTCATGTGTTCCGCAAAGGACTTTGAAATACCTTTTGATCTTTCAAAAATCCTCAGGAGACTATTGCTCTTGAAATTCCTGCTTGCTTACATTTTGGTTAATCCAATAAGTCTAGTAATCCTATTGGCATCCTTTGTCACTATCATTTTAAGTCCGTTGATTCTATATGTGTGTGAATGCACGCAATCATCAGTTGATCATTATAAATTACCTTCCGGCTCAGACGTCTTTCGAACATGAGCTGGTTCTTGGCCAATCAGATTGCCATCGATCTTACCCCTAAGTCTAGTTGACTTATCCATCCTTGATCAGAGCTTTTGCTCCTGATCCCTTGAATTGAAAATCATAATTACTATGCTATTTAGATGTTGAATTATTCAAATGTTCTATAAATTGATGCATTTGCATTCTTTCTTCCTCTGATTGGGTATTGATACTCACATCAGCTCCATTATGGATCGCCATATCCACTGTTGGATTATTATCTGATAGTGTCCTTCATAATTAATCACCTTGTGAGTTCTTTCTCCGATACATAATGCCTTTGGTAAATTGTATCCTCTCCTTTTGCCAACCATGCTCTGCTTTCGAGCTGGTGATATCTACTCTTGAAGATTGTGTTATATTTTTCCACGATACCCTAATGGGTTGATCCGATGCCTTCCTTTATATGTGTGAACTCGGAAGTTTTCACGAGTCATACTCATCTGGTATTTCACCAGTTAAAACTTTCAACACTAAGGCCTTTATCAAAGCGAAAAGTGAATGGAAGGTTATACATTGAAGAAGTGGGAGTCGACCTTGAACCTTGCGTTCATGCCCAGGGACACGATGTATAACTTATCATGGAAGCTGCTCGTAAAAATAATTACCCCTTGTTATAAGTTCATCTTGTATCCATGGTTCGATCCTTTATGATCGTGGATTCCGACCATGTTCTCCTTTAAATACCATTTCTCATGCAAGTTTAAGCACTTGTCTTCTGCAGAGCAATACCCCAGTCCAACCTCTACTTTGGTCCGTCATCGAGTATTACCCACTCTGGTATCTCGAGATTATCGCGGAACTGCATAACTTCTTATGAGTTATTCTTCAAGTATTATTTCTCACTGATTCCAAAATTTTCCCCGGGTTCTGAATTGTTAGACACTCAAGGACACCGACAGTGAATCGAGTCTGTACTCCAAATCAATAACTATTTATGAGTTTAATAATCCTTCAAGTCATTCCTAGCCCGGTTGGCTATATCATTATCGTGCTAAATTTTAACTGTGCTACCTGGTCCTTCTTCCCGGAACACAACTTTCGACGATGAGCTAAGCTTACGTCGATCTTTCTCGTCATATCTTTCACCTTGGACAACAAGCTTGATTTTGAGTTTCTGTCGTACCCATGGTTCCGATAACCTTTTGCTTCATAATTCCTTTGACTTGATGTCATCGCCGATAGATTACATCTTCATGAAATCTCTCGACAAATGTGTCGAGATCAGCACCAACATCTTGGGCTCTTCCAGGATATCCATCGAATTCATGATGAGAATTACCTTCTTTTCCCTCGGTGATCTATATTATCATCAACCACTTTATTGCCTTCCGTTCAACATAAACTTGTTTGTGTTTTGTGTTACACGTTGAGATCCTTGCTACCCCGCAGTTGTTCTTCTTCACCTTGGAAGTATTACCATCTCTTTTGTCAAGAATGTGGTGAGAATTTCACCACCTCTTAAAAAATTCTTGGTATGATAATACTTCTCGCCATCTCCGTACATTCCTTGGTCCCCGTATTGTTTTTGACCGGAATACCGACAATTGAGCTATGACGTGTGAATTCAAAACTTCTAAGCAACCCTATTGATTTGAAGTGAATGGGCGATAGTTTCATTCTAAGTCTTCCGATAATTGAATCACCATTCTAACATTGATCGTGCTACCTAAGCCCATATGTCGGGTGCACCTTTCAACCATTTTTTTTAATTGTGTATGATTTCCTCGAGCATACATCATAATATCATTTGATCTGACTAATGTTATCTCCTTGTTCACATAATTGTGGAAACCCCTCTTTTTGGAAGTCTCGAGGAACTGTCGCTGAGTTCATCAGCCACCCCCTCATCCTCTCCTTGGTTTAATGATGAACTTTGGTTTCAGAACTCGCTCCCATAGTTCATTTCTTGAGAATCTCACATTGCCATCTCGTCAATTTGTGTTGCACCTTTTCTTCTCTGGCATCCTAAGTTAGAGGTATCCTGACACCAATCGGATCTGAACCTCGGTCAGATATGATGGTTGGGGCATATTTCCAAGAGTTATAACATTGGTCCTTATATGACTCGGTAAGGTGATGTCATGCCTAGCACACCTGACCGAAGGACCTATTGTTATAATTTCCTTTTTGGCAAGGAGAACCCTTCTTCCATGAGGGAATTGGATGATTTGATTTATAAATTTTTCCTGATGGATTCTTTGTGTATCCAAGGTCCGAGCATCGCTTGAAGACCTTGTCAATACTATCTCGAAGCATGTCTGTGGTACTCCAATTTTCCACAAAGAACATTTGAAGCCCAATGCTAAATGTTTCTCGCTCAATTATCCAAAAACCATTGTATGGGTAATATCATGAAATTTCTCTCCCCTTACCTAAAGAGATTTCTACTCTAAATCCTTTCATGGATATCATGCCCTACTTGTCCGTGGGAAGGATTTACCCCGGGAATATGTGTTTTAACACATTTTCCTTTCCATTGTTCTGTCAATGTGGTAATCATATTTTCCTTTCCATTGTTTGGTTTAACCTTTCTTGTGATCTATATGATCCAAGAAGAAATATTCTCCTGCTTATGTAAACACCTCAGTGTACAATTTTGCCAGCAAGACCCTGTTACTATTGTTGATGACATTTCAGTAGCCACCGATGGACGAGAACTTTGCCTATTGGTCCGCCTCGTTCAACGAGCAGGAAAATGGTTCTCTTCGTCCCTCGCCCTTGGTACCAACGTTGTTGCCAACATAACCGACAATCTCTTCTCTGACATGCCTGGCTATCATGATGCCTTGCTATCATGACCGTGCAAGATGTCAGTGCCCCCCTACTTTACCCACATGGTGGGCCCATAACCCACCATTCCACAAGATCGAAACCTGAATCTCCTGTACATCCCTGCTTCAAAGTTATCCCTTATGCTTGGCATCATAGGTAATTCTTGAGCCACCTTCCTACTGCTCTATTCTGGTATCAAACGCAACGCTTACTCTCGCCGCTCTGAACCCCTTTCTCACTCTGGTTCAGACTTTGAGCAGCTAGCTACCCGCTTGGACCCTCCCATTATACCTTCGTATCGTACTCTCGATGTGTTTTATATGTTCAACTTGAGAGATAATCTTATGCTCATTCATGGTTAACCCCAGATTGTTTCCCTCGTAAGCATGCTGTCGTAGCCAAGCGGCCCCTTACCTATTCGTAAGTACGTTGGAGTTCCCGGAGAAAAATATGATGACTTCCTCATGGTGACCCAAAGCTGAGGTATGAAGACATCAATGTTATGGATCGACCTCTTCGAGAAGAGCATCCAAGACCGAGAAGATTCGTTAGAATTTCATGACCAGATCTTTCCCCCTTACTTCCCCTCTTAAATCTCGGGACGAGATTTCTTGTAGTGGAGGAGAATTGTGACGCCCGGATATTTAAGCTACAGTGAACCTTTGCTATTGGTGCCATGTCACCTCGATTACTGTTCCTAATCTCGCGATGATTCAAAACTCGTTCAAATTCAAATTTTAAATAAAGTCAAACTAGAAAAGTTTTCAAACGTCAAAACTAAAATGTTCGGGTTGTGACAAATAAATCGTAAGTAATTATGGTGGAGAAACCAAACTTTGATAAAATGTTTAAACACTCTAAAATGAATAAAATAGTAACAATAATAATTATTTAAATGCTTTCAAAATGTTAAACAATTTCAAAACTATTTTGTTTCGGTGCTAAGTGGTTTGTGGCTGTGGCTTAGTTTGCAACCTCTATTTTGGTGCCACTGTAGTATTTTACTAAAATGAGAAATAAAAGAAAACAAATAAACAGAAACTATAAAAGAAAATAAGGTTTATAAAAAAATGGAAAGCCCCAGGCCAACTGGGCCATCCGGCCCAACTCCTCCCTGGCCCAACCGGCCTCCCATATCCCCCCACCCCAGGAAACCCTAACCCCCACATCGCACCCACTCCCCACTCCCTCTCGTTAGCCCCCACCTCTCGATCTCATCTGGATCGGGAGGGGTTCGAACCCGGCACCCTATCGCCGCTGCTTGGAGCTCCTCCGCCCCGTCCTCATCTCCTCTCTGTCTCCCCTCGCTCCGGCGAGCCGTGGAGCCATCGCCTCCGCCCAGCGACTCCTCCCTCCGTCCTTCGGCGACTCGTCCCGCCTCGAGTGGATCTGGATCGGGGCAACCGACGCCCCGACCCATCGCGCGCCATCGCCCCACCACTCCCGACGCCGACGTCCCAGAGCGCTCCATCGCCGGCCTGCTTCGCCCTCCCCCACCGGACTGCCTCCTGCTCCGCCGTCTCATCCCCGTCGGCCTCCCCGAACCTCACCGCGCCCATTTCCCCGACCCTACAAAGCCCGGTGAGCCCACGGCCTCCGCCCTCCTCCTTCCCCTGTCCCCGCTCCCCGCGCACTCCGGCGCTCCGCTCGCTCCCTACACGTCGCTCGGGGTTGAGCCCCGCCGTTGCAGCCGTGCTTGCCCACGCCCACGCTCCCCTGGCCTCGTCCGCAGCTCCCGTGCACTGCCCAGCATCGCCGCCGCTCGCCGACCTCGCCGCTACCACGCCGGCGCAGTCGTCCTCCCCTCCAGTGGCACCGACTGGCAACGCCCCGTCCGGGCGCCCGCACTCGCGCGCCTGTTTGCGCCCGCTCCAGTGGCCTCCTGGGCCACTGGCATGTGGGGCCCGCGCCCCTGCACTGTTAAAAAAAGAGAAAAGAATTAAAAGGAATTAAAATAAAAATATTAGTTAATTAAAATAATTAATTAACTTAATTAACACTATTTAGTTAATTAACTCTAATTAAACCTGCTAATTAAATGTTAACAAATAATTAGTCTTCAGCAAATGACATGTGGGACCCGCCTGTCAGTTTGACTAAGTCAACTAACTGGTTGGCTGATGACATCATGCTGACCTCATGCTGACATCATAATGGCATTTTCTAAATTAAATTAATTCTGTTAATTCTAAGAATGAATTAGAAACTTTGAAAATTAATATAAAATAAACCGTAGATCGGATGGAAAAACTTTATACATAAAAGTTGTTCAGAACGACGAGACGAATCCGAATACGCAACCCGTTCGTCCGCCACACCCCCCTAACCTATCAAACTCGCAACTTTCCCCCTCCGGCTCCTCTGCCCGTAAACGCGAAACACCGGGAATACTTTCCCGGATGTTTCCCCCTTCACTGGTATCACCTCATACCGCGTTAGGGCACCTCTAGCACCGATACTTGTCATGTCATGCATCGCTATGCACCTGCTTGCTTAAATATTTATTGTTTCTTCCCCCTCTTCTCTCGCTAGACACCGAGACCGACGCTGCTGCTGCCCAGTTCGACTACGGAGTTGACGACCCCTCTCTCTTTCCAGAGCAACCAGGCAAGCCCCCCCCTTTGATCACCAGATATCGCCTACTCTTCTCTATACTGCTTGCATTAGAGTAGTGTAGCATGTTACTGCTTCCCGTTAATCCTATACTGATGCATAGCCTGTCCTTGCTACTACTGTTGTTACCTTTACCTGCAATCCTAATGCTTAGTATAGGATGCCAGTTTATCATCAGTGGCCCTACATCCTTGTCCGTCTGCCATGCTATACTATCGGGCCGTGATCACTTAGGAGTTGATGAAGGGTATATACTATATACTTTATACATGATACATGTGGTGATTAAAGACGGGTCGGCTCGTAGGAGCACCCGTGAGTGGATCTTTGAGGCGGAGCGATAGGGCAGGTTTCGACCACCTAGGAGAGAGGTGGGCCTGGCCCTGGTCGGCGTTCGCGGATACTTAACACGCTTAACGAGATCTGGGTATTTGATCTGAGTCTGGCCATTTGGTCTATACACACTAACCATCTACGCGGGAGTAGTTATGGGTATCCTGGTGTCGTGGTATCAGCCGAAGCCTTCATGACGTCAGCGACTGAGTGGCGCGCGCTGGATTGGACTCGAACGCCACTAGGCTAGGTCTGCTTTCGGCCGCGTACGCAACGTGCAGGTGTGCTAAGGGCGATGGGCCCAGACCCCTGTGCGCATAGGTTTAGACCGGCGTGCTGACCTCTCTGTTGTGCCTAGGTGGGGCTGCGACGTGTTGATCTTCCGAGGCCGGGCATGACCCAGGAAAGTGTGTCCAGCCAAATGGGATCGAGCGTGTTGGGGAATGTGGTGCACCCCTGCAGGGAAGTTAATCTATTCGAGTAGCCGTGATCTTCGGTAACAGGACGACTTGGAGTTGTACCTTGACCTTATGACAACTAGAACCGGATACTTAATAAAACACACCCTTCCAAGTGCCAGATACAACCGGTGATCGCTCTCTCACAGGGCGACGAGGGGAGGATCATCGGTTAGGGTTATGCTATGCGATGATACTTGGAGGACTTCACTCTACTCTCTTCTACATGCTGCAAGACGGAGGCTGCCTGAAGCGTAGTCTTCGAAAGGACTAGCTATCCCCCTCTTAATCCGGCTTTCTGCAGTCCAGTCCACATATAATAGCCTTATTCCAGTTGATACCAATGCATACATATGTAGTGTAGCTCCTTGCTTGCGAGTACTTTGGATGAGTACTCACGGTTGCTTTCTCCTTCTTTTCCCTCTATCCCTTCTACCTGGTTGTCGCAACCAGATGTTGGAGCCTAGGAGCCAGACGCCACCGTCGACGACGACTCCTACTACACCGGAGGTGCCTACTACTACGTGATGCCCGCTGACGACGACCAGGAGTAGTTAGGAGGATCCCAGGCAGGAGGCCTGCGCCTCTTTCGATCTGTATCCCAGTCTGTGCTAGCCTTCTTAAGGCAGACTTGTTTAACTTATGTCTGTACTCAGATATTGTTGCTTCCGCCGACTCGTCTATGATCGAGCTCTTGTATTCGAGCCCTCGAGGCCCCTGGCTTGTAATATGATGCTTGTATGACTTATTTTATTTGTAGAGTTGTGTTGTGATATCTTCCCGTGAGTCCCTGATCTTGATCGTACACGTTTGCGTGTATGATTAGTGTACGATTGAATCGGGGGCGTCACAACGATCCTGCATAAGAATGCAACCTAGTCCTTGACGCGAAGCATCGCAATAGATAACAAAGTCTTTAGTGAAATCCGGTGGCACGAGTATGGGCGCAGAAGTCAGGCGTCTTTTCAGTTCCTGAAAACTGTGTTCACACTATGGGGTCCACTCAAACCTTTTATCTTTCTTGAGAAGTTCCGTGAGGGGTTTGGCCACTTTGGAGAAGTTTTCAGCGAAGCGGCGACAATAACTGGCTAGACCAAGGAAATTCCTAACTTGTTTGACCGTTTCGGGTGGAGTACAATCGAGAACGGCTTTAACTCTCTCGGGATTGACAGCAATGCCCTTACCAGAGATCACGTGGCCTAGATAGGTCACTTCCGGCAACCAAAATTCACACTTGGAGAACTTGGCATAAAGGCGGTGCTCTCTGAGTTTTTCTAACACAAGTCTAAGATGTTCGGCATGCTCTTCCTCGTTCTTAGAGTAAATAAGAATATCATCGAGGTAAACCACGATGAACTTATCTAAGTACTCCATAAAGATCGAGTTCATCAAGCAGGAGAAAGTAGCTGGAGCATTGGTTAGGCTGAAAGACATCACGGTGTACTCGTATTGACCATAACGAGTGACAAAGGCCGTTTTGGGGATGTCCCCATTTCTGATTTTGATTTGGTGGTAGCCTAACCTCAAATCCATCTTAGAAAAGACTGAGGATCCCGCGAGCTGATCATACAGGTCGTTGATCCTGGGGAGTGGATACTTGTTCTTTATCGTGACCAAATTAACGGGATGATAATCTACAACCATCCGATCCGTACCATCCTTCTTCTTGACGAAGAGGACAGGACAAGCCCAAGTAGAAGAACTGGGACGGATGAAACCCTTTTGCAAGGACTCATCAAGCTGTTTTTTAAGTTCGGCTAACTCCAAAGGTGCCATCTTGTATGGTCTCCTAGAGATTGGAACAGTTCCTGGGATAAGTTCTATGACAAACTCTACATCTCTGTCAGGTGGGACACCTGTCAGTTCTTCTGGAAAGACATCCGGGAAGTCATGGACTACCGGAATATCTTCAAGGTCTGGAAGAGGGCTGGCATTAAGAGAATAGAGTTGACGCCTTGCAACTCTAGTGGAGATAGTGACTATTTTGCCAGATGGATGTGTAAGTTGAACAGATCTAGTGTAACAATCGATCTTGGCATGATGAGCTGTCATCCAATCCATGCCCAAGATGATGTTAACATCTGAAGACTTGAGAGATATCAAAGAAGCAAGGAATACCAGTCTGTCAACAAGGATTTCATTTCCATGGCTTACCTTGGAGGTTTGCCATTTGGAACCAGGAGTCTGGATTATTAGTGGAGTTGGCATATCACAAAATGACATGTCATGCAACCGAGCATAACCTTTGCATATGAAGGAGTGGGATGCTCCAGTATCGAACAGAACTGAAGCTGGGTGGCAATTGACAAGAAGCGTTCCCAATACGACGCCGGGATCATCTTGAGCTTCTGTAGCTGAGACATGGTGCACACATGCTCGTTCAGTGGTGGTTGGCTTGGTACTGATCATCTTGCCTGGTGGCTTTTCACGGCCAACAGACCTCTCATACCGGGGTGCAGTATAACTAGACTGAGGGCAGTCACGTGCATAGTGTCCTGGTTCTCCGCAGGTGAAGCAAGTTCCTGAGGTAGGACGTGGTCCTACATTGGCAAGTGGTCCACTAATAGGCCTGGGTGGAGCACGTTGCTGAGTTGGGTGAGGCACCACATCGGATGGCCTCTGTGCATATCCATGTGGAAGAGCTGAGTTCGGGATCCAAATCCGTCGCTTCCGAGAGCCAGAGCGGGAGGAAGAACCCAGATCACGGTTGTGCTTACGAGACTCCTCGTAAGAGAGCTGAGCTGTCTCTGCATTAATGGCCTTATTCACAAGAGCCTGGAAAGTATCACAATGATGCATGTGGAGATCACGACGCAACTTAGGGTTGAGACCCTTCCGGAACCTAGCCTGCTTCTTGGCGTCCGTGGAGACTTCTTCTGTAGCATAGCGGGCGAGGTTTCCAAACTCTATACTGTAAGCATCAACAGGCAGCTTACCCTGGGTAAAACTACAGAAATCTTCCCTCTTGCGGTCAATGAGAGCCTGAGGAATGTGGTGCTCACGAAAAGCCTCGGTGAAATCCCTCTAGGTAGGAATCTGGCCACCTGGAAGCATAGCCTCATAGCTCTGCCACCAAATACTAGCAGGACCTTCCAGGTGATAGGTAGCATAGGTGACCTTGTCACCTTCAGCTACGTTCAAAGAATGCAACTTGTGAGTGATGCTCCGGAGCCAGTCATCTGCATCGAGTGGCTCAATGGAATGATGGAAGGTGGGTGGTTTCAGACCAATGAAGTCGGTGATGGAAACCAACTTCTTACACTGATGTGCGGTGTTCTGCTCAATCTGTGCCAGCAAGCGGTTAGTCTCACGCTTGTTCCTCTCGGATGCTAACAAGAACTCTGCCATCGAAGGCTGGTCAGGAGGATCCTCATCCCTACCATCTCCGTGGTTCTTGCTATGAGAAACTGAACCTCGGTTAGCAGATGACATCCTGGCATAGAAACCAAGGAAACAAGGATGGAATTAGCATCGACATAAGGATGCGGAATGTAATGCAAAAGCATTGGAAACTCTTGAAATCCTAGGACAATTGCGGCAGCATAACAGCTGTGAATGCTCAAAAAGGATTTTGAGACATTCATCAAAGGAATAGCATAATCACTCAGCATCATAATATCAAGGTTCTGGGTCAAACTGATGACACAGGGAAGTAGTAGAACTGAACAGAGACACAAACCCAACAATCCTAAGACTTTACGGTTTAGTAACACGTCATCCTCAGAGATAGAGGAGAATCCTAGTCCTTAACCCTCATAGAAAAGAAGAGACTGACTCAGAAAGAATGACATGAGGTAAAGGAGTAAAAAGAGCCTTACGTTCCCTTCCACAATCAATTCCCTTATATAACTAAAGCATTTCTAGACTCAACTTCGACCAGTTTGGCTTGGTAATCCTACAGTTAGTCAGGCTCTGATACCAACGCTGTCGGGACCCCGATCCTAGGTCACACCGATCTAGCATGTAACACATCATATCACCTTGCGGCCTCACGCACGGTATCCCCACGGGTGTCGCCTTACCATGGCCCGGGACCGTTTGCGCCTTTTGGCTCACGTATATGATAGTGTCGCTAGCATCCATATGACAAAGAACCCGGGCCGACATGACTAGTCATGAACCCAAAGTGGCACTAACTTACAAGGACAAACATACATGAATCAACCTCGAGCATGTCGGTCAACAGCGTATGAATCCGGGCTGTAGCAACTGGGCTAACAGGACTCCGGGAACCCGGGCTATAGCAGGCTAACAAGACTCCGGATGTCTCCGCGTGACATTTCCCCGAAGGGACAGACACAGGAACGAAGTGAATCACATGCCGGCCAGTCTAAGTGTTCCGGAGCAGTAGTGCTGGGCTAACAGGACTCCAGTAAACCAGGCTATAGCGGACTACCAAGGCTCAGTGGAAGCACTAGACTACATTTCCCCATAAGAGAGGCTACCAAGCATAAACAACTAGATTGTCGGATCCACACATAGCAATACACGTTACACGTACACATAACATGCAAGTATGTGCTGTACAACATGGCATCACAACATAACTCAAACTCATATGTATAAAGGCCCGGAAGAGCCACATAGCATTCAATACAAATAGGGGTCTCATGACCCATCATTCAAAGCATACAAGCAACGGAAGCATTACATGTCTGAGTACACACAACTATAAAAGAAAAGGGCTGAGAAGCCTGACTACCTACAAGACCCTCCAAAGGGTACAAGATCGTAGCTGGGATACAAGCTACTCGTCAAAGTCACTAGTGTAACCAACTGCAAAACATAAATAAGCAAACGTGAGTACGAAGGTACTCAACAAGTCTTACATCAGAACTATCTACATATGCAACATTATCAACAAAGGGGGTGGTGGAGTCTTAACAGCAGCAAGCCAGCTTTGACTCAGTGGCTAACCTATACTACGAGTATCAGAAACTTCTTTGAGGTTAGAAGACGCACACGAGTCCACATATTCACCATATCAATACTCCACTACGGATCCGTTCCCGTCTCCCTACGAGAAGGCCATCCATAGCACTCACGCTTATCTTGCGGATTTTAGAGTATCCACTTAAAGTTGTCTATGTACTACATAAGTCCTCCAAGTTTCCATATCCGAGGAAAACGACTATTCGAATAGATAAGGTTAACCCTGCAGGGGTGTACTTCTTCACACACGCTCTCGCCACTTATCGCCCTGTACACGTCATGTACCTCGGCAACCTTCAAGCGGAAGCCGGGCGAGGGTGTCGGCCATGACCTGACTAACCACACAAGTCTCTGTCCAGGTTTATCTCCTACTCGAGTTCCATCCGCAAGGAGTTCCGGCCGTAGTCTCCAATACGGCCCCAAACGATGTGTGCAGGGTTCCCAAGCCCACCATCCGGGTGCCACTTGGTACACCGTGCCACGGTGCCTAGTCTGTCCCAAGCCCGTCCCGTCAGACACCACCTGGTAGACAAGTAGCACTACCTACAAATGCCAGAAACTAGTTGCAACTCCTGGCCAGAGATCAAGTGGATTAATAAGCCGAGAGGGGCCGGATAACCGGAACCCAATGTGTGGTAGTAACTGGACTTGGATAACATACACAGAACTTAGTGCTTAGGGACGGTTCCAATGAGACAACCCACCATGTACTCCTACATGGCCTCTCATCGCTACCTTTACCAAAACGTGTTCACACACTTAGCCTTTATCGGTAGGACATGTTCACCACTCCGATTCATTCCCGATGAATCCGACCTGACACAACTCTAAGCATAACTGGCATAAAGAAAACAAGCATGGATGAGCAGGCACATCAAGGCTCAAGCAACTCCTACTCATGCTAGTGGGTTTCAACTATTTACTGTGGCAATGACAGGTCATGCAGAGGAAATGTGTTCAACTACCGCAGCAGAAAGTAGCAGTTGAATCGTTGTTGTCCTAATGCAGTATAAGGAGCAGGGGCGAGAGAGTGGGATTTATAGAAATGCTCAAGGGGGGTTGCTTTCCTGATAGAACAACGAAGGGGTACGGCTCCTCTGACAGGTACTCGGGAACACCTTTCGGAGTGGAACCTATCGAGAAGAAACGGTGCCGGCAATCAATACAGAAACAATGCAACAATATTGTCGGTGTACAAAAAGAGGGGTACACTTTTGTACCCCTATAAATGTGCACGGGCAGTCTGAGCCATGGGCACCACCACACCAAGCAAGGCAAGGGAGGTGAGCCAGGGTAAGACCGAAGCTCAAGAGAACTAGAACGACGCCAAGGCCGAGACCATGAAGAGTAAAGGGGACGAAGTGGACTCCCCCCGCAAGATCCTTGCCGGGAGACAGTTCTAGCAGCCCCAGCAAGACCCTTGCCGCGGCGAATCGTCCCGCGCCTACGGAGCAAATCACCCTTGAATCCACTGCCCCCAAAGGGCAAGGATTCGGGAGACATCCCCGTGGTGGCATGCAGATCTTTGTGAAGACATTCAAGATCAGATACGCACTAAGGAGACGATAACCCTTGGCGGGATCCCTGCCGAGGAAGACCACAAGGCCCCTTGCAAGCGCCTTACTGGGGATGACAGCAGGCGCCTCGAGAAAACCCTTTCCCGGGCCCCGGCAGGGCCCTTGCCAAGGACATCCGTAGGACCACCACCAGGCCCGCGCCGACTAAACCTCCACCGCCGTTCGCATGCAGCTGTCGACCCAACCAGCTGGGTAGGCACCTGCGTGGCGGCATGCAGATCTTCGTGAAGACCCACCATTGCGCCACCTCAGCTGCCTGCCTACCTACATGGCATCTCAGGCATCGCTGACCAGGGCGCGTGTCGACACAAGAAGGAGCGGAGACGGACGAGATAGATCTCTCCCCCATCCCCGATAAAGCAAGGATACCCAGGCAAGACGCATTAAATGTGCCTTGTCATGTAATGCGAGGGATAACCTCGCATCACTGTACCCTTTTCACCTCCTGTGTGCCACTGTGGCAACCCCTTTTTCTATAAAAGGAGGCCCGAGGCGACCAGAGGAAGGATTCGGCTTTTTGGAGCTCCTCATGCCCCATAGCTAGCTCAAGAACACAGATATACAATCCACCAAAGCAGGAGTAGGGTTTTACGCAACCTCGCGGCCCGAACCTGGATAAACTAACCATGTGCTATCTGTTTGATACACTCTTCTCATGACCCCGCGCCCCGCTAACCACAGTAGGGATTCTTGTGATCCCATAGGTGTCGTTCCCACTGACATCTTTGGCACACCAGGTAGGGGGCGCAGTTGTGAGAATCGGCTTTAGCAGTTAGCCCGACACTCCATCTTCGTGACCCTTGGAGAAGAAAGGAGGCCAGAAGATCGGCACTCGAGCGATTTCAAACAAAAGCTAAGTTGCACTGAACCCTTATTTGTTCTATCCTTCTTATATGAGGTTATTCCCCCCGGAGATGTCACACCTTTGTATGAGAAACCTGCACGCCAGGGGGCTCTCCCACGATCGGCAACGCCCTTGCCCTGTTTCGAGTCCGCTCAACAGCTCAAGCTGCTACATTGAGAATGGCAGAGTAGCCTTCCGCGATCAACAACGCTCTCGATTCTGACTCGAGTCAAGCTCGACAGTTCGAGCGTCCGCGTTCAGAACGGAAAGGTGGCTCGTCCGGCAGCATGCGTACCCAGCAGGCCCATGGGGATCCGTCCCCAAAACGCCGCTAGGGGCTTTCGCGCCGGCGAGCCTACCCAATCGACGTAGGGCGCACATACAAAGAGGAATTGAACGGGGAAATAATGTGCATGAAATTAAGAGTACTACAAAGTTATATTACATCACATCATTGCTGCGGTTCTAACTAAAGATGAAATTTGTCTTGGTCGTGAACCTGCAGCGGTGGTGAAGAACGGGATGCCTAATCCCGGTGCTGGCCTTCCACCCTCTTGATTTCGTCGATGCTGCTGACGACGGGCTTGATGCGCTCCTTGAGCACCGTGAGGTCAGTACCATCCGGCAAGCTATCCATCGCGGCATCGAAGTCGAGGTCGGGATTCCAGTACGCCATCTTGGTGAGGACCTTGGTCATGACCCCCCGGCAAAGTCGCCGGGCTTCCCCGGCCAACGTGGCCGCTCGGTTGGAGTGAAGATAAGCCAAGGCTCCAAGGACGCCCTCGAAGAACTGGGTCAGCTTGGTGTTGACGGTCCCGCTGCGCTCAGGGGCGTACCTCACGTTTGGCATCCCCATGGTGGCCAACAGCGAGGTGACCCTGCCGGCGACGTCCTCCAGACGGCTGATCCATCTGTTCTCGCTTGCCACATATTACTGGTGGGAGGCGGCCTCGTTCGCCCGCAGCTGCTTCTCCCCCTCCAGACTCCTGGTCAAGGTCTCCTCCTGAGCCCTGCTCTCCGACAACATCTTCTCGAGATCCTCCAGCTTCAGCTTGAGATCTCTGACGGAGTTTTGTGCTTCGGAGAGCTCCCCAGTCCTGCTGATGACCGCTCCTTGTGCCTCCGCCAAGGCGCTGTTGAGCGTGCTCTTCTTGTTGGACAGCTTGAGGGCCTGCTCCTTCAGCTCGTCCCGCTCCACCTCCAACTCCCTTACTTTTCCGGCATGGGCCAGAGCCTGGGCATCGAGTGCCTCCTTGTGCCTCTGCTCCAGCTCACGAGTCCGCCACGTGACAAGGGCCTCGAGCTCCTCATCCTTGCCACGGAGCGCTGCGGCAAGCTTCGCCTCACGCGCGGTGAGGTCCTCTTCCTGGGAATCCAGTGCGGCTTGATGCCGGTTCCGGACAGCCTCGACCGCGGCAGCCAAGTTCGCCGCCTTTTCCTGGGCCTTCTCGATGTCAGCCATCTTCATGGTGAGCTCGACATTGCGCTTGGCCAATTCCTCCTGAAAGGCCCTCTGCTCCTCGCGAGTCTGGTGGAACCAGGTCTGCGTCTCAGCAACGCGCGCCTTGAAATCCACCTCCGCCTGGTCCACCGTTGCCGTCCTGGACTTAACCTTGTGCAGACGGACACAGTAGAGCGCCTGGAGTTTTCGGAAGTTGGCCCCCATAGCGCAGAAAAGCTGCTCTTCTGGAGAACCATCACCGCCAACGCCCGGCTCATCGACAACCTCGAGCCCGGTGGCGGCAAACACCTCGCCGTCAAAGACTTCCCCTTCGGCGGGTGCTCGGGAACTTGACGCCCCTGGGAGATGGACGAAAAGATCGTCGCCCACCTTCAGATATCTGCCGGGGCCCGAGGTTGAGGAGGAGGGAGGCTGATCATCAACCACCTCTTCCTCGGCAGTGGCCTTGCCGGCTTCCCCGGCAGGCCCACTATTGGCGCCCTCGGCAGAAGCCTCGCCGGTCGCCTTGGCGGCCCCCGCAGCGGTGTCCTCGGCAGCATCCTCGGCGGCCTCATCAGCGGAGACCTCGTTAGCATCCCTGGCGGCCTCCTCGGCGGCAATCCTGTCGGCCTCCACCGCGGCCTCCTCAGCAATATTCCCAACAATAGTATCCACGTCCTCCATACCTATTGAAGGAGGGCCTGGGTAGTAATGGGAGCATTGAAGCCAAGAAAAAGAATAAGGGAAAAACAGAGACGGAGGACAGGCGACTCACCGGTGCCAGGCTGTGAAGCAGAAGTCCCCTCCCTGCCAGCATTCGGCGCCGTGGCAGAGTCACCAGCGCCCAAGTTCCCCTCTTCCTCCATGGGTGTGGGCTCCGTGCTTGATGCCCTTGCCGGGGATGCCCCTCGCGGCGGTGTAGTCGATGGGGGTAGCCCTCTACGGCTCCTCCTGCTGCCGCTCCCCTCCTGCAAACCCGACAAGGTCAAAACCATAGCATCGAACGCCCACCACGTGTCGATAAGAGGAGGGTGACGAACTTACGCTGGGGGCTGTGCTGGGGGCTGCTGTCCAGGCTGCTCAGCACCACCAGTGGCGACTTTGAAGCACTGGCCGGGGGCTGGCCGCCCGCCAAGGCCTTGGCCCTCTTCACCCTCTGGGCCAACGTCTCTGCATCCCTGCAAAAGCAAAAACGGATCAAGATAAGTGGCTTAATTCAGGGGAATGGAAATGGCAGTAAGGGACAGTACTTACTCATCACCCATCTCCTCTTCCTCCACCACTTTCCTTTTCCTCTTCGGGCTGAGAGGCCTGAGATTAAAAGCGACCTCCGCATCAACATCCGAGTCGACATCTGCCAGAGGAGGCGAAGACGGCGGGGTTTGTGCGCGCCCAGATGAGGAAGGGGCTGTTGTCTTCTTCTTCTTAGTGGCCTTCGTCAGCCTCTTGGCTGCCGTGGCCCTCGTGTGACGCCCAGACCCCTCCAGGGTCAATTGAGGCCGCGTAGCCCTGCCGGGCCGGACCGGCTCGCCGGAGCCAGCCCGCCGCAGGACTCGCCCTCTTCCCCTGGTTGGCGCCGAGCTCGCCGCCACGTCCTCCTCCTCCTCCGACTCGTCGGCCGCGTCTTCGACAAGCGGAGCTCCAGTGTCGGCGCTGCTGACCTCCTCGGTGGCCGCCGCCCACCGGTTGAGCTCCTCTTCCTCCGCAGCCGTTGCGGCCTTGTCCTCCACACCCCCGGCGCTGCCGGCCTCCATGGCAAGCTATGCCTCCCTCGCCCTAGTGGCGATGTAGTCCAGCTCTGCCTGGGTGGTGTCCATGACAAGCCACCGCTCGGCGTCAGCATTGACATACACCTCGATCAGGGTGTCAAAGAATTGCTGCACATCAGCATCCTTCGGCTCCTTCCAGCTCGGGACAGGGCCGTGCACGTTACAGTCCAGCATCATAGCGATGATCTCGGACCGACATGAATTATTGCACAACGGGACCACCCCCGCTGGCAACTTGAAAAACGGCCCCTTGATGGCCTTGCCGACCTTTGCAGCATCCCTCGCGGCCTTGCCGGTCCGTTCGACCTCGCCGCCGCGACCCATATCAAGCTGGAAAAGCCGCTGGTAGAAGTGGGCATGTGCCATCACTGTGAAGTTGTGATCGAGGGCGGGGCGGAGTCACATAATGTCAGCCGGATTCGTAAAGAGCCAAGCTGGCCTCCCCTTGTTGTGCAATAGGGCGATCCGGCGGCGAATGAAGTCCGCCCTGATCATCTCAAGGGTGAGTCCGGCCCGGGTGATCCGGAGAATCCTAGTAGTGGCAACAGTGAGCCTCCCGTCGGTGGTGTCGACATCGCTCTAATCTCTGCCATGGACCGGCGGCACTCGGCGGACCTTGCAGAATTCCGGCGGGTCCTCATCCTCAATCCAGCACCACCAGCCACGCCATTCCTCCCACCTCTCCTTCACGGCACCGTCCGGGTACGCCCCCTTGGATCTTGGGATCCAGGTGACACAACCAGAGACGGCACCTCCCAGCTGGATCCGAGGGAAGAAATAATGGCGGAAGAGCGCCGTGTTGGGTTGCACCCCGGCAAAGCCTTCGCAAAGATGCACGAAGAAAGCCATGCACGCCACCGCATTCGGAGTAAAATCCAAGAGGCGAAAGCCGAAGGTGTGCATAATGTCGCAGAAGAAATCGGAGAAAGGGGGGCATAACCCGCAAGAAAGATAATCGACGAAAAAGGGATACCGATTTGGAGCAGGATCGGCGCAAGCAGCAGGAATGACGCGCGTCACCGGGTGTCCCGAATTCTCTCCCCCCGTCTTCGCTCCCCATAGGGGCCTGAAGGAGGCCCGGAGCTCATGAACATCAACCGTCGAGGGGAAGAAAAAGGCGGACTTCGTCCGGTCCCCCGACAGCGCGCTCTCCGGCGGCTCCTCAGTCCCAGCACCCTTAGCCAACCCCTTGCCCTTGACAGATTTGGGCGCCATGGCGGCCAAGAAGTTTAGAGGGCTGAGGAAGGGGGATGGCGAAGCAACGACGGCGGGCGACGGAGGAAGCTTAGGAAGGAAGGAAGAGAAGAAACGGCGGCTCTAAGCTTGGAAAAGGCACGAGGAAAGAGGAGAAAGTGAGCAGCGCGCCCGCGGTTATTCCTTTTTTATGGGGGAAAACACGGGCCGCCTCCTTTCACATTAACTGTGGTGTGACGCATGCCCGCGGGAACCAACCCCACGCATGCTGCCCACGTCACACGCACCTCCCCACGCTGAGCCACGCGCGGGAGTCATGGGAAGCGCAGCGCATGAAGAACCTTACCGCGGTAAAAACCGCCCCGCCTGCCCGCACACCGTTTTTGGGCCAAGCCCAACAACGCGTTGCACTTATGTGTGGCCCAGGCCCCGGGGCTCCTGTCGGTGTACAAAAAGAGGGGTACACTTTTTGTACCCCTATAACTGTGCACGGGTAGTCTGAGCCACGGGCACCACCACACCAAGCAAAGCAAGGGAGGTGAGACAGGGTAAGACCAAAGCTTAAGAGAACTAGAACGACGCCAAGGCCAAGACCACGAAGAGCAAAGGGGATGAAGCGGACTCCCCCGGCAAGATCCTTGCCGGGAGAGAGTTCTAGCAGCCCCGACAAGACCCTTGCCGCGGCGACTCGTCCCACGCCTACGGAGCAAATCACCCTTGAGTCCACTGCCCCCAAAGGGCAAGGATTCGGGAGACATCCCCGTGGCGGCATGCAGATCTTTGTGAAGACATTCAAGATCAGATACGCACTAAGGAGACGACAACCCTTGGCGGGATCCCAGCCGAGGAAGACCACAAGGCCCTGGCAAGCACCTTGCCGGGGATGACAGCAGGCGCCTTGGCAAAACCCTTGCCGGTGCCCCGGCAAGGCCCTTGCCAAGGACATCCGCAGGACCACCACCAGGCCCGCGCTGACTAAACCTCCACCGCCGTTCGCATGCAGCTGCCGACCCAACCAGCTGGGCAGGCACCTGCGTGGCGGCATGCAGATCTTTGTGAAGACCCACCATTGCACCACCTCAGCTGCCTGCCTACCTACATGGCATCTCAGGCATCGCTGGCCAGGGCGCGTGTCGATACAAGAAGGAGCGGCGACGGACGAGACAGATCTCTCCCCCATCCCCGATAAAGCAAGGACACCTAGGCAAGACGCATTAAATGCGCCTGGTCATGTAATGCGAGGGATAACCTCGCATCACTGTACCCTTTCCACCTCCTGTGTGCCACTGTGGCAACCCCTTTTTCTATAAAAGGAGGCCTGAGGCGACCAGAGGAAGGATTCGGCTTTTTGGAGCTCCTCATGCCCCATAGCTAGCTCAAGAACACAGATATACAATCCACCAAAGCAGGAGTAGGGTTTTACGCATCCTCACGGCCCGAACCTGGATAAACGAACCGTGTGTTATCTGTTTGATCCGCTCTTCTCACGACCCCGTGCCCCGCTAACCACAGTAGGGATTCTTGTGATCCCATAGGTGTCGGTCCCACTGACAAATATGATGCATGAACATGACATGTGCAAATGGTAGTGTTTGGGCTAATGCAAGATGCTACCAAATCGGTTGAAGCCCATTTGCATCAAAGATTCAAATGCAAACTCAAAACGAAGCATTTAAAATGCCCATATTATGTTTTCACTTATACAGCATGTATAAGTTGGTTTTTCATGCATGGACCTGGCATAAATTGATTCCTTGCATTTTTCTGATAATTTTTCATATATAAATTATTTCATTTTGAGCTACGGTTGAATTTCTATGAATTTTAGAAGTTTATATCATTTTCTGGATTTTCCTAATTATTCTAATTTAAACTAAATCCAGAAATGACTTATTGCATCAGCATGACGTCGGTGTGATGTCAGCAAGTCAACAGGCGCGGTCCAGGTCAAACCTGACCAGTGGGACCCACTGGTCAGTGACTAACTAAACTAACCTAGTTTAATTAGCACTAACCTAGGTTAAAGTAATTAGTTTTAAACCTAAACTAGACTAATTAACCGGGCGGGGCCCGCATGTCATAGACCCGGGGGAGGTCAAATCCCCTGGTCAAACGGGCAAACCTGCCGGCGGCTCGACGCCGGCGAGGCCAGACGCGGCGGTGCGCTGCGGGTTTTGCCTACCAGACGCCATTTGGCGCGCGGAGCGCAGCTACGGGATGCGGACGCTCGTCCGCATCTAACCGTGGTGGTGGCGTGGTCGGGGAGTGGTCGGAGTGGCGTCGGCGACGACAAGTGCGGCGGCCAGAGTTCGGGCGTGCTCGGGTTGGAGCTAGGGGGCATGTGGGGAGGAGCTGATGGTGGCTACATGCTCCTGGGGAGGTGAGGAGAACGACGACGCATGCGGGAGCGGCTGGTTCGGGCTCTGGCCACGATGGTGCCATGGCCGGCGGCACGGAGCTCTCGACTCCGGTGGCAGAGGTGGCTAGAGGAGAGGAACGAGCTCGTGGAGGAGGGGAAAAGGCGACGGAGCTCACAGAGAGGCTAACGGAGGACTCGGCAGGCGCGGGGACGGCCGGTGGGCAGCAAATCGACGACGAGGATCTCCGGGCACAGAGGTTGAAGAAGACGTCGGGGACGGCATTGCAGGGCCTCCGGCGAAGCCTGGCTCGGCGTGGAGGTTGAGGGAGACACGACGGAGCTTCTGGACCTGGCGGCAGGGCGAGGGAGAGCTGGTGGCCACGGAGGTGCTCGTCGGCGTTCTCGGGCGGTCGCGACGATCGCAGGAGAGAGAGACAGAGGAGGAGACGGGGACGGGGGAGAGTGAGAGGGGGTCGGGGAGGTTGCGTGGCGTCATCCAAAGAGGCCAGGGCGAAGCGGCAAGCAGGAGGTGGCCGGGCGTGCACCGGCGTGCGTCGGCCACGCGCTCGGCGTCCTCCTGGTGCGGTGGAGTCGACGACTGGCAGGGCCAGCTGGCTGGGCCGGCCAGCTGGGCCGCACAATGCCAGGCCTCAGGTAAGTGGCCCAGGTAAGTTTTCCCCTTTTTTTGTTTTCTTTTCTATTTCGGACATTTGTTTTTGACTTAAAATAAAAACTAGCACAATTCTAAAAATGTTGGGATTCCTTGTGACCACTAGTTATAATATACCAGAGGCCCTCACCAATTTCCAACATTTTTGGAGCCTTTAAAATATTTATATTATTTTAAACAGCTCCAATTCAAATACATATGGGTTCATTCAAAAATCCAAAATGTTTAGCAAAAATGTGCATCACCTCTGGTTGTTGTTTGCAACATTTTCCAAAGACCATGAACATTTTTGAAGAGCATTTTGGGTTTATTGAAATTCTATTTTTAACTTGAACCTATTTGAATTTTCTTTGGTGCTAGGGTTTGAAACATTCCCCATTTCAAATTCATTTGAAACTTAAAAATGATGCACACAACAAGCCTAGGTCATACCAGAACTAGGGATGTGACACAGCCGGCCTCTCTAGGCGCGCCAAGGGGGGAGGAATCCTCCTCCTAGTAGGAGTAGGATTACCCCTTTCCTAGTCCTACTAGGAGGGGGAAGGATGGAGAAGGAAAGAGGGGGCGCAGCCCCTCCCCTAGTCCAATTCGGACTAGGTCCATGGGGGACGCGGAGCCAGCCCTCGTGGCTTCTCCTCCTTTTCCTTTAAAGCCCACTAAGGCCCATATGTACTCCCGTATTCCCGTAACTCCCCTGGTACTCCGAAAAATACCCGGATCACTCGGAACCTTTCTGATGTCCGAATATAGCCTTCCAATATATCGATCTTTATGGATCGATCATTTCGAGACTCCTCGTCATGTCCGTGATCTCATCCGGGACTCCGAACAACCTTCGGTACATCAAATCACATAAACTCTTAATACCAATCGTCACCGAACGTTAACCGTGCGGACCCTACGGGTTCGAGAACTAGGTAGACATGACCGAGGCATGTCTCCGGTGAATAACCAATAGCGGAACCTGGATGCTCATGTTCGCTCCTCCATATTCTACGGAGATCTTAATCGGTCAAACCACATAACGGTATACGTTGTTCCCTTTGTCATTGGTATGTTACTTGCCCATGATTCGATCATCGGTATCTCAATACCTAGTTCAATCTTGTTACCAGTAAGTCTCTTTACTCCTTCCATAATGCTACATCTCGTAACTACCTCATTAGCTACATTGCTTGCAAGGCTTATAGTGATGTACATTACCGAGAGGGCCCAGAGATACCTCTCCGACAATCGGAGTGACAAATCCTAATCTTGATCCATGCCAACTCAACAAACACCATCGGAGACACCTGTAGAGCACCTTTATAATCACCCAGTTACATTGTGACGTTTGGTAGCACACAAAGTGTTCCTCCGGTATTCAGGAGTTGCATGATCGCATAGTCATAGGAACATGTATAGTTATGGAGAAAGCAATAGCAACAAACTAAACGATCATCGTGCTAAGCTAACGGATGGGTCAAGTCGATCACATCATTCTCTAATGATGTGATCCTGTTAATAAAATGACAACTCATGTCTATGGTTAGGAAACATAACCATCATTGATTCAAGGAGCTAGTCAAGTAGAGGCAAACTAGTGACACTCTGTTTGTCTATGTATTCACACATGTACTAAGTTTCCGGTTAATAAAATTCTAGCATGAATAATAAACATTTATCATGATATAAGGAAATATAAATAACAACTTTATTATTGCCTCTAGGGCATATTTCCTTCAGTCTCCCACTTGCATTAGAGTCAATAATCTAGTTCACATCGTCATGTGATTTAACACCAATAGTTCACATCTTTATGTGATTAGTTCACATCTCCATGTGACTAACACCCAAAGGGTTTACTAGAGTCAATAATCTAGTTCACATCGCTATGTGATTAACACCCAAAGAGTGATCATGTTTTTCTTGTGAGAGAAATTTCGTCAACGGGTCTGCCACATTCGGAGCCATGTGTATTTTGCAAATTTTCTATATCTACAATGCTTTGCATGGAGGTACTCTAGCTAATTGCTCCCACTTTCAATATGTATCTAGATCGAGACTTAGAGTCATCCAGATCGGCGTCAAAGCTTGCATCGACGTAACTCTTTACGACGAACTCTTTGTCACCTCCATAATGGAGAAACATTTCCTTATTCCACTAAGGATATTTTTGACCGCTGTCCAGTGATCCACTCCTGGATCACTATTGTACCATCTTGCCAAACTTATGGTGAGGTAGATAATAGGTCTGGTACGCAGCATAGCATACTTTGTAGAACCTATGACTGAGGCATAGGGAATGACTTTTCATTCTCTTTCTATTTTCTGCCGTGGTCGGGTTTTGAGTCTTTACTCAACTTCACACCTTGCAACACAGGCAAGAACTCCTTCTTTGGCTGTTCCATTTTGAACTATTTCAAAATCTTGTCAAGGTATGTACTCATTGAAAATATATCAAGCATCTTGTTCTATCTCTATAGATCTTGATGCTCAATATGCAAGTAGCTTCACCGAGGTCTTTCTTTGAAAAACTCCTTTCAAGCACTCCTTTATGCTTTCCAAAAAATTCTACATTATTTCCGATCAACAATATGTCATTCACATATACTTATCAGAAATGCTGTAGTGCTCCCACTCACTTTCTTGTAAATACAGGCTTCACCGCAAGTCTATATAAAAACCATATGCTTTGATCACTTTATCAAAGCATATATTCTAACTCTGAGATGCTTGCACCAGTCCATAGATGGATCGCTGGAGCTTGCTCACTTTGTTAGCACCTTTAGGATTGACAAAACCTTCTGGTTGCATCATATACAACTCTTCTTTAAGAAATCCATTAAGGAATGCAGTTTTGACATCCATTTGCTAGATTTCATAAAATGCGGCAACTGCTAACATGATTCGGACAGACTTTTAAGCATTGATACGAGTGATAAAATCTCATCGTAGTCAACACCTTGATCCTGTCAAAATTTTTTTGCGACAATTCGAGCTTTGTAGATAGTAACACTACTATCAGTGTCCATCTTCCTCTTGAAGATCCATTTATTCTCATTGACTCACCGATCATTGGGCAAGTCAATCAAAGTCCATACTTTGTTCTCATACATGGATCCTGTCGGTGTCAAAACCAGCGGATCTCGGGTAGGGGGTCCCGAACTATGCGTCTAGGCCGGATGGTAACAGGTGGTAGGGGACACGATGTTTTACCCAGGTTCAGGCCCTCTTGATGGAGGTAAAACCCTACGTCCTTCTTGATTAATATTGATGATATGGGTAGTACAAGAGTAGATCTACCACGAGATCAGAGAGGATAAACCCTAGAAGCTAGCCTATGGTATGATTGTATGTTATGGTTGTTGTCCTACGGACTAAAACCCTTCGGTTTATATAGACACCGGAGAGGGTTAGGGTTACACAAGGTCGGTTACAAAGGAGGAGATTTCCATATCCGTATTGCCTAGCTTGCCTTCCACGCCAAGTAGAGTCGCATCCGGACACGAGATGAAGTCTTCAATCTTGTATCATCATAGTCTAACAGTCCGGCCAATGGAGATAGTCCGGCTGTCCGGATACCCCCTAATCTAGGACTCCCTCAGTAGCCCCTAAACCAGGCTTCAATGACGATGAGTCCGGTGTGCAGTATTGTCTTCGGCATTGCAATGTGGGTTCCTTCTCTGAATACATCACAGAAGAATTTGAATACGAGGATAGTGTCCGACCCTGCAAAATAAGTTCCACATTCCACCGTAGAGAGAATTATATTTTCGTAGATCTAATTTGCTGGCTTGTTTTGGCAGCCTGACGTTACGTCATGGCCCGGTGATTATTCGAACCGTTTCTTTTAACCAGCCCCGCACATAACGCGAGGCAGTTTTTCGACATGTCTTATCAAAGCAGATATCGTGTCCCCTTATTACGGGATTCTCATCAATACGGGCGTGGGTAACCCAACCGCGCCATCAATTGCGGTGCTTGGGGGATAAGCGAGTTTTACCAGGCAAGTGGGGACGCTTAGTTTCGTCCGCCCATATAAAGGGATAAGGATTCACATTTCTGTCCACGCCTTCTTCCTCCCTTACCCATCCATTTTCGCACACTCGAGCTCTAGCGCCCAAGTCCGCACTTCCCACCTCGACCTTCTCCAATCATGTCCGGAGCAGGAGGCAAGTGGATGGTCTCCTCCGCCACGGAGGGAGACATCAAGAAACTGAGGAGAGCCGGATACCTGCCCGACGACATCGCGCACCGGCTCCCAGATGAGGGGCAGCTCATCCCCACCCCCAGGCCCCATGAGAGGGTAGTATTCCTCACCCATTTCCTCCGCAGACTGGGGTTCCCTCTCCATCCCTTCGTCCAGGGCTCATGTTTTATTACGGCCTGGATTTCCATGATCTGGCCCCGAACTTCATCCTCAACATCTTGGCGTTTATCGTCGTGTGCGAGGCCTTCCTCCGCATCAAGCTCCACTTCGGCTTATGGCTGAAGACCTTCATTGTCAAGCCAAAGGTGGTGGGCGGCCGCCAGGCGGAATGCGGAGGCGCCATGGTGGGAAAGATGCCCAACGTAACATGGCTCGAGGGCTCCTTTGTGGAAACCATAAAGGGATGGCAATCGGGGTGGTTCTATATCACCGAGCCGCGCGACCCTGCATGGGCAGCGGCCCCCGAGTTCCGATCTGGCATCCCCACGCGGCTCACCTCCTAGAAAGAGAAGGGCCTGTCCTGGGGTAGTTCGAAAGAGCTGCCCGTACTTCAAACATGTATTAAAAACATGGTGGACAAGAAGCTCAAGCTTGTCAACATAGTCCAAGTTATGCTCAACCGCCGGATACTCCCGTGCCAACAACGGGAGTTCAACTTGTGGGAGTTCAATATGGTGCAGCACCGAACTCTGAACATGCTCTTCGACACGACTCATGAAGACGCCTGGAGGGTGCTATTCAAAAGTGCCGAGGTCACCCCCTATTACTGAGGATCGTGGATTCAGCGGGAAGCGCCAAGCCAGTGCGGTAAGCTGTTTTACCTTTCACAGGATAATTATTTTTTATATAGATTGACTCTATGCGGGATCTAAACTCCCGTACCTTTGACAGGACTGGCACAAGATGGCCGGACAGATCGACTGTCCGGCTCCTTTGCCCAAAGGCCCCGCAGACGCTCTTCTGGCGAAGATGTTGACTCCAGCCCCTTATACGGTGCCGGAGAAGACCAAGAAGGCCAAGGGAACCCGAAAGAGTTCCCGACGCCAGGCGTCGTCGGACTCACCGTCTGATGACTCTGCGGTGCACTCATCCCCTGAAGACGAGGAAGAGGAAGAAGAAGATGCTCCCCACCGACTGGGGGAGACAAGAAAAGGAAGGCCGCCCCAACTAGGGAGGCCGGAGGGTCCAAGAAGGGAAGGACTCTCCTTCCGGACAGTTCCACCACCGCCGATGAAGCCGAAGACGAGTGGTTGCCCAGGGTCAAGCCCCCGGGGAGATCGTAAGTATTCGGATACTAGAGTAACTCCTAGGATTCCTTTGTCGCACTGCTTTCCCTAACTCCGAACGCAATTATGCAGGCCGCCACGAGCCAGTATCGATGTATCATCGGACGACTCCTTGGGCTTGTCGGACATGGATAGCGATCCAGTCCCGACCGCCACCTCCCCTCATCCTGCCGACGATGCCGAGGTATTGTCTCAAGAGGCACCAGATCGAGGGGAGACAGTCCTGGAGGCGCCTCAAGGCGACCTTTCGAACTCCGGGAGCCGCGGGGACGGGGCCCCCGAGAGCTCCGAGTTCGGCCCTTAGCCGAACACCGTGCCGGGCAATCCAGCGGTTCCAGGCTCGGGCAGGCGGCCTCCTTCTAAGAGGGGCAAGACGCCTGTGCCGGTGACCTCTGTCCATCCAGAGGCGCCGGACAATCTGCTGGAAGCGCTTCGCAGCGCTTCCATCGACGAGGAGCATCGCACTATCATGAGTGCGGTGATCCAGGAGGTTCAGTCCGCCAAGAGAGGATTGACTGAAGCCTATGCCAGCCTTCTAACAGGCTTCGAGGTAAATGTTTTAAAATGTAGTAAAAATATTACCGCATAGACAGTAGCCCCTGATACTTTGTTCGGTGCTCACAAAGAAAAGCCGAACAGAGGATCAAATAATATCGCAGGAGTCTAATATAAGTATGTCAATATGCATATGCAGGCTTCGTTGCTGGCGTCCACCGCACTAACTGCGGAGGTCGCGGTACTGAAGCAGGACCTCGAGGGGCCCAAGAAAGAGCTCGGCCTTGCCAAGAGGCAGCTCGAGGAGAACAAGGGTAAGTAATACCCCGTCTATAGATATGTATGTTGGGGATCGTAGCAGAAATTTAAAATTTTCTATGCATCACCAAGATCAATCTATGGAGTAATCTAGCAACGAGGGGAAGGGGAGTGCATCTACATACCCTTGTAGATCGCTAAGCGGAAGCGTTGTAAGAACGCGGACGAAGGAGTCGTACTCGCAGCGATTTAGACCGCGGTTGATTCCGATCTAAGCGCCGAACAATGGCGCCTCCGCGTTCAACACACGTGCAGCCCGGTGACGTCTCCCACGCCTTGATCCAGCAAGGGGAGAAGGAGAGGTTGGGGAAGACTCCATCCAGCAGCACGACGGCGTGGTGGAGCGTGGCAATCCTGCAGGGCTTCGCCAAGCACCGCAGGAGAGGAGGAGGACTTGGGAGAGGGGGAGGGCTGCGCCAGAACTTGGGTGCGGCTGCCCTCCCACCCCCCACATATATATAGGGGCAAGGGAGAGGGGGGCAGGCCCCCTCAGATCCAATCTGAGGAGGGGCGGCGGCCAGGGGGGTTGCCTTGGCCCCCAAGGCAAGGGGGGCGCCCCCTTTAGGGTTCCCCAAACCCTAGGCGCATGGGCCCTAGGGGGGAGGCGCCCAGCCCACTAAGGGGCTGGTCCCTCTCCACACACAGCCCATAGGGCCCTCCGGGGCAGGTGGACCCTCCCGGTGGACCCCCGGAACCCCTTCGGTGGTCCCGGTACAATATCGATAACCCCTGAATTATTCCGGTGACCGTATGATGACTTCCCATATATAAATCTTTACCTCCAGACCATTCCGGAACTCCTCGTGACGTCCGGGATCTCATCCGAGACTCCTAACAACTTTCGGTAACCACATACATCTATTTCCTATAACCCTAGCATCATCGAACCTTAAGTGTGTAGACCCTACGGGCTCGGGAGTCATGCAGACATGGCCGAGACAACTCTCCGGTCAATAACCAACAGCGAGATCTGGATACCCATGTTGGCTCCCACATGCTCCATGATGATCTCATCGGATGAACCACGATGTCAAGGATTCAATCAATCTCGTATACAATTCCCTTTGTCTATCGGTACGATACTTGCCCGAGATTCGATCATCGGTATCCCGATACCTTGTTCAATCTCGTTACCGGCAAGTCTCTTTACTCTTTCCGTAACACATCATCCCGTGATCAACTCCTAGGTCACATTGTGCACATTATGATGATGTCCTACCGAGTGGGCCCAGAGATACCTCTCCGTTACACGGAGTGACAAATCCCAGTCTCGATTCGTGCCAACCCAACAAACACTTTCGGAGATACCCGTAGTGCACCTTTATAGCCACCCAGTTACGTTGTGACGTTTGGCACACCCAAAGCACTCCTACGGTATCCTGGAGTTGCACAATCTCATGGTCTAAGGAAATGATACTTGACATTAGAAAAGCTTTAGCATACGAACTACACGATCTTGTGCTAGGCTTAGGATTGGGTCTTGTCCATCACATCATTCTCCTAATGATGTGATCCCGTTATCAACGACATCCAATGTCCATGGTTAGGAAACCATAACCATCTATTGATCAACGAGCTAGTCAACTAGAGGCTTACTAGGGACATGGTGTTGTCTATGTATCCGCACATGTATCTGAGTTTCCTATCAATACAATTCTAGCATGGATAATAAACGATTATCGTGAACAAGGAAATATAATAATAACCAATTTATTATTGCCTCTAGGGCATATTTCCAACAATCTCCCACTTGCACTAGAGTCAATAATCTAGTTCACATCGCCATGTGATTAACACTCACAGGTCACATCGCCATGTGACAACATCCAAAGAGTTTACTAGACTCAATAATCTAGTTCACATCACTATGTGATTAACACTCAATGAGTTCTGGGTTTGATCATGTTATGCTTGTGAGAGAGGTTGTAGTCAACGGGTCTGCAATATTCAGATCCCTATTTATTTCGCAAAACTTTATGTCATATCGTAGATGCTGCTACCACGTTCCACTTGGATCTATTCCAAATTGTTGCTCCATTATACGTATCCGGTATCTCTACTCAGAGCTATCCGAATAGGTGTTAAGCTTGCATCGACGTAACTCTTTACGTCGAACTCTTTATCACCTCCATAACCGAGAAACATTTCCTTATTCCTCTAAGGATAATTTTGACCGCTATCTGGTGATCCACTCCTAGATCACCTTTGTACCCTCTTGCCAGACATGTGGCAAGGCACACATCTGGTGCGGTACTCAGCATGGCATACCGTATAGAGCCTATGACAAAAGCATAGGGGACGACCTTCGTCCTTCCTCTATCTTCTGCCGTGGTCAATCTTTGAGTCTAACTCAACTTCACACCTTACAACTCAGGTAAGAATCCCTTCTTTGACTGATCTATTTTGAACTCCTTCAAAAACATGTCAAGGTGTGCGTTCTTTGAAAGTATCATCAGGCGTCTTGATCTATCTCTATAGATCTTGATGCCCAATATGTAAGCAGCTTTATCCAGGTTTTCCTTTGAAAATCACTCTTCAAACAACCGTTTATGCTTTCCAGAAATTCTACATTATTTCGAATCAACAATATGTCATCCACATATACTTATCAGAAATGTTGTAGTGCTCCCACTCACTTTCTTGTAAATACAAGTTTCTAGAAAACATTGTATAAACCTAAAAGCTTTGATCACTCCATCAAAGCATATATTCCGACTCTGAGATGCTTGCTCTAGTCCATAGAAGGATTGCTGGAGCCAGCATACCTTTTAGCATCCTTAGGATCGACAAAACCTTTTATTGTATCGCATACAACTTTTTCTTAGGAAAACTGGTAAGAAAACTTGTTTTGACATCCATCTGTCAGATTTCATAATCGAAAAATACCGCTAATGCTAACATGATTCCGAAGGACTTAAGCATCGCTGCGGGTGAGAAATTCTCATCATAGTCAACTCCTTGAACTTGTGAAAAGACTCTTTCCCACAAGTCGAGCTTCATAGACGGTAACATTACCGCCCACGTCCGTCTTCTTCTTAAAGATCAATTTATCTCAATGGCTTGCCGATCATCGGGCAAGTCCACCAAAGTCCATACTTTGTTCTGATACATGGATCCTATCTCGGATTTCATGGCTTCTAACCATTTGTCGGAATATGGGCCCACCATCGCTTCTCCATAGCTCGTAGGTTCATTGTTGTCTAACAACATGATATCTAAGACAGGATTACCGTACCACTCAGGAGTAGTACATATCCTTGTCGACCTATGAGGTTTGATAGCAGCTTGATTCGAAGCTTCATGATCACTATCATTAACTTCCTATTCAACCTACGTAGGTGCCACAGAAAACATCTTTCTGTGTTGCATCACTCTCTGGTTGAAGTAAAGGTTCGACAACCTCATCAAGTTCTATCTTCCTCCCACTCAATTCTTTCGAGAGAAACTCCTTCTTGAGAAAGGACCCGTTCTTAGCGACAAACAATTTGCCCTCGGATCTGAGATAGAAGGTATACCCAACCGTCACCTTTGGGTATCCTATGAAGATGTGTTTGTCCGCTTTTGGGTTCGAGCTTCTCCGGCTGAAGCCTTAAGCATCGCAGCCCCAAACATTAAGAAACGACAATTTTGGTTTCTTGCCATACCATATTCATACGACGTCGTCTCAACGGACTTAGATGGTGTCCTATCTAAAGTGAACGCAGCTGTCTCTAACGCATATCCTCAAAATGAAAACGATAGATCGGCAAGAGACATCATAGATCGCACCATATCTCATAAGGTTCGATTACGACGTCCGGACACACCATTACCCTGTGGTGTTCCAGGTGGCTTCAACTGTGAAACAATTCCACAATGTCTTAAGTGATTGCCAAACTCATAACTCAGAAATTCTCATCGATCAGATCGTACGAATTTGATCTTCTTGTTATGATGGTTCTTAACTTCACTCTGAAACCGCTTGAACTTTTCAAATGTTTCAGACTTGTGCTTCATTAAGTAAATATACCTATATCTACTCAAATCGTCAGTGAAGATGAGAAAATAGCGATATCCACCGCACGCTTCAATTCTCATTGGATCACACGCATCAGCATGTATGATTTCCAACAAGTCACTTGCCCGTTTCATTGTACCTGAAAATGGGGTCTTAGTCATCCTGCCCATGAGGCATGGCTCGCATGTGTCAAGCGATTCAAAATCAAGTGACTCCAAACATCCATCGACACGGAGTTTCTTCATGCATCTAACGCCAATATGACCTAAGCGGCAGTACCACAAGAAAGTGGTACTATCTACATCTTTTGGCGTGAACATGTGTATTACCACGACCGAGATTCACTGAACCATTCACATAGGGTGCATGACCATGAAAGGTATTATTCATGTAAACAGAATAACCATTATTTTCTAACTTAAATGAATAACCGTATTGCAATGAACATGATCTAATCATATTCATGCTCAACGTAGACACCTGATAACATTTATCTAGGTTCAATACTAATCCCGAAGGCAGATGGAGCGTGTGATGGTGATCTCATCAACTTTGGAAACACTTCCAACACACATCATCACCTCGCCCTTAGCCAGTCTCCGTTTAGTCCGTAGCTTTTGCTTCAAGTCACCAATAATAGCAATAGAACCGATATCCAATACCCAGGTGCTACCAGGAGTACTAGTGAGGTACACATTAATAACATGTATATACTTTGTTGAAGTTGCCAGCCTTCTTATCTACCATGCATTTGGGGTAATTCCGCTACCAGTGACCGTTCCCCTTACAATAGAAGCACTTAGTCTCGGGTTTGGGTTCAACCTTGGGTTCCTTCACTGGAGCGGCAACTGGTTTGCCACCCATGAAGTTTCCCTTCTAGCCCTTGCCCTTCTTGAAACCAGTGGTCTTGTTAAACCATCAACACTTGATGCTCCTTCTTGATTTCTACCTTTTGCGGTCTTAAGCACCGCGAACAGCTCCGGGATCAACTCCATCCCTTGCATGTCATAGTTCATCACGAAGATCTAGTAGCTTAGTGATAGTGGCTAGAGAACTCTATCAATCACTATCTTATCTGGAAGTATAACTCCAACTTTATTTAAGTGATTGTAGCACCCAGACATTCTGAGCACATGCTCACTAGCTGAGCTATTCTCCTCCATCTTGTTGGCAAAAGAACTCGTCAGAGGTCTCATACCTCTCAACACGGGCATGAGCCTGAAATCCCAATTTCAGCTCTTGGAACATCTCATATGTCTTATGGCGTTCAAAACGTCATTGGAATCCCGATTCTGAGCCGTAAAGTATGGTGCACTAAACTATCAAGTAGTCACCAGGATGTGTCTGTCAGGTGTTCACAACATCCACAGACGACGTTGTAGGGGTTTGCACATCGAGCGGTGCATCAAAGACGTAAGCCTTCTGTGTAGCAGTGAGGACACTCCTCGGACTACGGACCCAGTCCGCATCATTGCTTACAATATCTTTCAACTTGGTCTTTCTCTAGGAACGTATTGAAACAGGGAGCTATAACGTGAGCTATTTATCTACAACATATTTGCAAAGACAATTTAGACTATGTTCATGATAATTAAGTTCATCTAATCAAATTATTTAATGAACTCCCACTCAGATAGACATCCCTCTAGTCATCTAAGTGAAACATGATCCGAGTCAACTAGGCCGTGTCCGATCATCACGTGAGACGGACTAGTCATCATCGGTGAACATCTTCATGTTGATTGTATCTTCTATACGACTCATGTTCGACCTTTCGGTCTTCCGTGTTCCGAGGCCATGTATGTATATGCTAGGCTCGTCAAGTCAACCTAAGTGTATTGCGTCTGTAAATCTGTCTTACACCCGTTGTATTTGAACATTAGAATCTATCACACCCGATCATCACGTGGTGCTTCGAAACAACGAACCTTCGCAAGGGTGCACAGTTAGGGGGAACACTTTCTTGAAATTATTGCGAGGGATCATCTTATTTAAGCTACCATCGTTCTAAGCAAATAAGATGTAAAACATGATAAACATCACATGCAATCAAATAGTTTCATGATATGGCCAATATCATTTTTTGCTCCTTTTGATCTCCATCTTCGGGGCGCCATGATCATCATCTTCACCGGCATGACACCATGATCTCCATCATCATGTCTTCATGAAGTCGTCTCGTCAACTATTACTTCTACTACTATGGCTAACGGTTTAGCAATAAAGTAAAGTAATTACATGACATTTAAGTTGACACGCAGGTCATAAATAAATTAAGACAACTCCTATGGCTCCTGCCGGTTGTCATACTCATCGACATGCAAGTCGTGATTCCTATTACAAGAACATGATCAATCTCATACATCACATATATCATTCATCACATCCTTTTGGCCATATCACATCAAAAGGCATATGCTGCAAAAACAAGTTAGACGTCCTCTAATTGTTGTTGCAAATTTTTTACGTGGCTGCTATAGGTTTCTAGCAAGACCGTTTCTTACCTACGCCAAAACCACAACGTGATATGCCAATTTCTATTTACCCTTCATAAGGACCCTTCTCATCGAATCCGATCCGACTAAAGTGGGAGAGACAGACACCCGCTAGCCACCTTATGCAACTAGTGCATGTCAGTCGGTGGAACCTGTCTCACGTAAGAGTACGTGTAAGGTCGGTCCGGGCCGCTTCATCCCACGATGCCGCCGAATCAAGATAAGACTAGTAACGGCAAGTAAATTGACAAAATCGACGCCCGCAACAACTTGTGTTCTACTCGTGCATAGAAACTACACATAGACCTAGCTCATGATGCCACTGTTGGGGATCGTAGCAGAAATTTAAAATTTTCTACGCATCACCAAGATCAATCTATGGAGTAATCTAGCAACGAGGGGAAGGGGAGTGCATCTACATACCCTTGTAGATCGCTAAGTGGAACCGTTGCAAGAACGCGGATGAAGGAGTCGTACTCGCAGTGATTCAGATCGCGGTTGATTCCGATCTAAGCGCCGAACAACGGCGCCTCCGCGTTCAACACACGTGCAGCCCGGTGACGTCTCCCATGCCTTGATCCAGCAAGGGGAGAAGGAGAGGTTGGGGAAGACTCCATCTAGCAGCAGCACGATGGCGTGGTGGTGAAGGAGGAGCGTGGCAATCCTACAGGGCTTCGCCAAGCACCGCGGGAGAGGAGGAGGACTTGGGAGAGGGGGAGGGCTGCGCCAGAACTTGGGTGCGGCTGCCCTCCCACCCCCCCATATATATAGGGGCAAGGGAGAGGGGGGCCAGCCCCCTCAGATCCAATCTGAGGAGGGGGCGGCGGCTAGGGGGTTGCCTTGCCCCCCAAGGCAAGGGGGGCGCCCCCCTTAAGGGTTCCCCAAACCCTAGGCGCATGGGCCCTAGGGGGGGAGGCGTCCAGCCCACTAAGGGGCTGGTCCCTCTCCACACACAGCCCATAGGGCCCTCGGGGGCAGGTGGACCCTCCCAGTGGACCCCCGGAACCCCTTCGGTGGTCCCGGTACAATACCGGTAACCCCCGAATTATTCCGGTGACCGTATGATGACTTCCCATATATAAATCTTTACCTCCGGACCATTCCGGAACTCCTCGTGACGTCCGGGATCTCATCCCGGACTCTGAACAACATTCGGTAGCCACGTACATCTATTCCCTATAACCCTAGCATCATCGAACCTTAAGTGTGTAGACCCTACGGGCTTGGGAGTCATGCAGACATGGCCGAGACAACTCTCCGGTCAATAACCAACAGAGGGATCTGGAGACCCATGTTGGCTCCCACATGCTCCATGATGATCTCATCGGGTGAACCACGATGTCAAGGATTCAATCAATCCCGTATATAATTCCCTTTGTCTATCGGTATGATACTTGCCCGAGATTCGATCGTCGGTATCCCGATACCTTGTTCAATCTCGTTACCGGCAAGTCTCTTTACTTGTTCATAACACATCATCCCGTGATCAACTCCTTGGTCACATTGTGCACATTATGATGATGTCCTACCGAGTGGGCCGAGAGATACCTCTCCGTTACACGGAGTGACAAATCCCAGTCTCGATTCGTGCCAACCCAACAAACACTTTCGGAGATACCCGTAGTGCACCTTTATAGCCACCCAGTTACGTTGTGACGTTTGGCACACCCAAAGCACTCCTATGGTATCCAGGAGTTGCACAATCTCATGGTCTAAGGAAATGATACTTGACATTAGAAAAGCTTTAGCATATGAACTACATGATATTGTGCTAGGCTTACTAGGGACATGGTGTTGTCTATGTATCCACACATGTATATGAGTTTCCTATCAATATAATTCTAGCATGGATAATAAACGATTATCATGAACAAGGAAATATAATAATAACCAATTTATTATTGCCTCTAGGGCATATTTCCAATGATGTATATATAAAAAAGGACATGATTGCAAAATGACAGGATCATTGTATGTTTGCCAGGGGCCACGACCGAGGTGGCGACCCTGAAGCAAGCGCTGACCAAGGCCGAAGATACAGCGGCCAAGGAGCGCACCAAGCGAGAGAAGCACGAGGCTCGGGTGGGCGAGGTGCAGCAAGAGCTCCAGGCTCTTGTGGCGAAGCACGAGGCGTTGGAGCTTGACTCCAAGATGCGGGAGTCTGAGCTTGCCGCGGCCCTCGAGAGTGTAAAAAGTGCCAAGGACAAAGCCCAAAAGGCCCTCCAAGAGATCGACGCGATGAAGAAGATAGCGGCGGGCAAGGCTTTCTATATGCAAAGCAAGCATGTAAAAGTAAATTACTGATTACTTACCCAGATCCGGAGCTCTTCAGGAGCATTCGCAGATTTGCCCCGTAGTGTGTCCGATGCCGCACAATTTTACCAGGCCGAGGACGGAAGCTCGACGAAGAAGTTGTTCTGGTCTCAGTATGCTGAGGCCGAACATCAGGTGCCAGTGAGCGACCAGCTGAAGCAGATGGTCGAGCTACATACGGCGGCCGATCAGGCCATGAAGAGCTTTATAGTCCGGCTGTGGCCTGGCGACGCCCTTCCGAACAGCTTCTTCGGCCTGGTGAGGCGGCTTGTGGATGCCTGCCCGCGACTGGAGGTTGTCAAGCAATCTGTCTGCATTGAAGGTGCACGCCGGGCTTTCGCTTGTGTGAAATTGCAGTGGGTCAAGCTAGACGCCGTGAAGCTAATCAAGGAGTGGCTGCTGGAGGGCAAGGAGCACCGCCACCCCGAGATGTACTACGAGGGTGTTCTGCCAGGTGCTCGTCTTGTCGCGAATGAGTGTTCAAAGGATGTAATATTTGAGTGAACTTGCTCGTGTGATCCTGTATGATGAAAACTTGTTTCATATGCGCTATGCAACGCTTATGTGAATTTAAAATATTACCTTCTGTTTGGCCGTTTATCCAATCTGAGAGGTGGCTAGTCCTCGGCTTCTGCCCCCATGCCACGAGTGCTGGGGTGTTCGGGATAAACCTGAGCACTCTTGTTCCCATATTTGGGTCCTTCGAGGGAGGTGCTCAGCACAACGAACAAGGCAACCGGACTAATAATGCTTTATCACTCTCACTTATCCATAGAATTCTATAATTTTAAATTTCGGTGAAGCCCCTGGTATTCGGAAGGCCGAATTCGGGACGCGATACACGCCTGTAAGCTGGACAGGGCCGGCCCCTCGCCCTAAGCGGCATAAGTCCTTAGGGACTCGAAAAAACCTTGCCGAACAGCGACCAGTCTCTCGCCTTATCATGACAGTCAGTTTTATCTTTCTCTACTGAGGTGCTAAGCCCGGCAGAACTGGGGCACAATCGCAGTAGTTCTCCTAGCGCTACCTTAGCCGATAGAGCGGAACGTAAGGTACCAAAACATAGGAGCCGGGCAAACCCAACATTTGACCAAAGACATGATTCGGAGCTGATGCATATAATGCTATAAGTTCAGGGTGCCACACTTGTGAAAGTGTTCGAACTTTTCACACCGCATTGTGGGGTACATAAGCCCCTGGTGTATTGGCCGTACCAGAGTGTATGGTTGCAAGGTGTCATTAATGAACACACACACACACACACATATATATATAACAAAAATGCAATAATAGTCGTAATGTCATGCATTGTTTTTTTAAAAATTGCGTTAAAGCGGAGTGATACAGATAGTGCGATAAGCAAAGAGTAGGACTATGTCCCTTCCAAGGGCAAGCTAAGGAATGATATTAAATTGAATATTTCACTCGTTACTGTAATCAACCTGGGAATTCCGTGGTATAACGTAGCTGTCTGCCTCCTTGGTTGCTGCATCATGTCTTCGATAATAGTGCTGCTGGACAGTGTTTCCAGAGATTAAGGTCCTGAAAGAAAAAGAAAAATAACCAAACGGGAAGCCCCTCGTGCGGTTTAGGCCGTGTTTTGGGGCGTGCCATAGTTGTGCCCCCCTCCCCACCTGTGCCCATGGTATTTTTAATGCGTAATTATGTACGCGCGGCACGAATATCACCATTGGGCTGGGATTGGGGTGTCCGCCGTATTGCTACGCGAGTTCAGATCGCGCCAGGCGGTCTATTTGCTGATTGCCTCGAGCGCGCTTGAAGGTGTCCGGGCTTTGAAGCGCCGAACTGGTTGATTTCCTTGAGAGGCTGCTTTGCACTTCTGCTGCGAGGGCCATGGTGTGCTCCTCTGTTCGGAGAGAGCGCTCTGTGTTTCCATTGACTGTAATAACTCCGCGAGGTCCTGGCATCTTGAGATTGAGGTATGCATAATGCGGTACCGCATTGAATCTAGCGAATGCGGTTCGCCCGAGCAGTACATGATAACCACTGCGGAACAGGACTATATCGAAGATTAACTCTTCGCTTCAGAAATTATCCGGGGATCCGAAGACCACTTCCAGTGTAACTGAGCTTGTGCAACGGGCCTCTACACCTGGAATGACGCCCTTAAAGGTCGTTTTTGTGGGTTTGATCCTTGAGGGGTCTATACCCATTTTGCACACTGTGTCCTGATAAAGCAGGTTCAGGCTTCTACCGCCGTCCATAAGGACTCGAGTGAGGTGAAATCCATCGATGATTGGGTCTAGGACCAGTGCGGCGAACCCACCATGACGGATACTAGTGGGGTGGTCCCTGCGATCGAAGGTGATCGGACAGGAGGACCAAGGGTTGAACTTTGGGGAGACTGACTCCAACGCATATACGTCCTTGAGCGCACGCTTCCGCTCCCTCTTGGGGATGTGGGTTGCATATATCATGTTCACCGTCCGCACTTGTGGGGGAAACCTCTTCTGTCCTCCAGTGTGCGGCTGCCAGGGTTCCTCCTCGTCATCGCTATGCGGCCCCTTGTCCTTATTTTCGGCCATTAACTTGCCGACCTGCTTGAACACCCAACAATCCCTGTTGGTGTGATTGGCTGGCTTGTCTAGGGTGCCGTGTATTTGACACGAGCGATCGAGTATACGGTCCAAGCTAGACGGACCCGGCGTACTTTGTTTGAATGGCTTTTCCGCTGACCGGGTTTAGAGCCTTTGAATCCGGCATTGACTGCCGTATCCTCAGTATTTTCGCTGTTAATGCGGCGCTTATGCTTGTTGTGACGTGACCTGCTATTGCTGTCCTTGGTATCTGAGGTACCATGGTTCTTTGATATGTTATTACTGCGAGCCAGCCAGCTGTCTTCTCCCGCACAAAAGTAGGTCATGAGCGTCGTGAGAGCTGCCATAGATTTCGGCTTTTCCTGACCAAGGTGCTGGGCTAGCCACTTGTCTCGGATATTGTGCTTGAAAGCCGCTAAGGCCTCTGCATCCGGACAGTCGACGATTTGATTTTTCTTTGTAAGGAACCGAGTCCAGAATTGCCTGGCCGACTCTTCTGGTTGCTGAATTATGTGGCTCAAATCATCGGCGTCTGGTGGTCGCACATAAGTGCCCTGAAAGTTGTCGAGGAATGCGGCTTCCAGATCTTCCCAATAGCTAATGGAGTCCGCTGGCAAGCTGTTAAGCCAATGCCGCGCTGGTCCTTTGAGCTTTAGTGGGAGGTATTTGATGGGTGTAAGTCATCGCCGCGGGCCATGTGGATGTGGAGGAGGAAGTCCTCAATCAATACTGCGGGATCTGTTGTGCCGTCGAATGATTCAATATTTACAGGTTTGAAACCTTCTGGGAATTGATGTTCCATTACTTCGTCTATGAATCATAAGGGGTGTGCGGCGCCTCTGTATTGGGCTATATCACGACGCAGCTCGAATGGGTCTTACCCGTTGTGTTCGGCCCAGCCGGATTTGCTTTTACTGTATCCGGCGTGACGTTTGTTGTCTCGCAGAGTGGTGCGCCCTCGTGATCTGTAGATCGATCTTGAATGCTTTGCCTTGTCCTCCAATATGTCTCGCAGGTCTGGCGTATCTCCCCATGCCTTTTTATTTGAATGGCGTTGGGGTGGAGGCTGAGCTTTTGGCTGGAATGCCTCTCTATCGCGGCCACGAGGTGGCCGATCAGCCGTATCATACGCTTCTTCCTCCAGTCGGGGTAGTAACCTGGGCCTTGGGTAAATCTTGGAGGGGCGCTCTAGTTTATATTCCTCGGCCGCGAGGACTTCAGTCCATTTGTCAGCTAGCAGATCTTAATCATCTTGAAGCTGCTGCTGCTTTTTCTTCAGGCTATTGCCGTGGCCATAAGCCGGCGCTTGAAGCGCTCTTGTTCGACGGGATCCTCTGGTACGGCGAATTCATCGTCGCTGAGGCTTGCCTCGTCTTCGGAGGGGGGCATGTGATTGTCATCCTCCTCCTCTCCGTCTGCCGCTCTCTCAGGAGAGCTGGCTCCTCCGTCCTCTTGCTCTAAATCTTGCTGGAGGGGTTTGTTGTTTTCTTCGGCACTATCCGGAGTGTGATTATCTCCTGTGCCGGTATCACCACTTTTGCTGTGGCGGGACTTAGAGCGGCGCCGTTGACGCCGGCGTTTGGGTTGCTTCTTGGAGGGGTCATCCTCCGCTATCCCGTCGCCATTGCCTTCTTTGGGTGTATCCATGATGTATATGTCATATGACGGGGTGGCTTTCCAGTGCCCTATAGGTGCTGGTTCGTGTTCGTCTCCTACATCGTCGTCCATACCGTCGATGTCTTCGGAGTCGAAGTCGAGCATGTTGGTTAAATCATCGACAGTGGCTACGAAGTGGGTGGTGGGTGGGCGTCGAATTTCTTCGTCGTCCGCATCCCAATCCTGTTGGCCATAATCCGACCAGGGCTCTCCTGACAAAGAGAGAGAGACCTTAGTGAATTCAGAATGTCGCCGAAGGGCGAGTGCTGGAAGATATCCGCGACGGTGAATTCCATGATCGGCGCCCAATCGGATTCGATTGGTAGGGGCGCGGATGGTTTGGAGTCCGGAAAAGAGTCCGGCACCTTGGAGTCACGGGATGCGCAGAGGGTTAGGCTGGTGTTCGGCTCGATCGCCGTTGAGACTGCAACCCCTGAGGCGGTGTCTAACCACCCGTCCTCGACTGGCGCAATTGGCTCCGAGATAAGGGTTGGAGCTGATGCGGGCGTAGCCTCTGGGGTACTGTTCGGTGGCAGAGTTAGGTCATACCCATCGCGACAGTGCGGCGCGCCCGGCTGTGGCTCGAATCTGTCGAAGATCAAGTCTCCGCGGATGTCGGCCGTGTAGTTCAAACTTCCAAATCTGACCTGATGGCCAGGGGCGTAGCTTTCAATCTGCTCCAGATGGCCAAGCGAATTAGCCTGCAGTGCAAAGCCACCGAATACGAAGATCTGTCCGGGGAGAAAAGTCTCACCCTGGACCTCATTGCTATCGATGATAGTAGGAGCCATCAAGCCTAACGGCGACGACACAGAGGAACTCTCAATCAAAGCACCAATGTCGGTGTCAAAACCGGCGGATCTCAGGTAGGGGGTCCCGAACTGTGCGTCTAGGCCGGATGGTAACAGGAGGCAGGGGACACGATGTTTTACCCAGGTTCGGGCCCTCTTGATGGAGGTAAAACCCTACGTCCTGCTTGATTAATATTGATGATATGGGCAGTACAAGAGTAGATCTACCATGAGATCAGAGAGGCTAAACCCTAGAAGCTAGCCTATGGTATGATTGTATGTTATGGTTGTTGTCCTACGGACTAAAACCCTTCGGTTTATATAGACACCGGAGAGGGTTAGGGTTACACAAGGTCGGTTACAAAGGAGGAGATATCCATATCCGTATTGCCTAGCTTGCCTTCCACGCCAAGTAGAGTCCCATCCGGACATGAGACGAAGTCTTCAATCTTGTATCTTCATAGTCTAACAGTCCGGCCAATGGAGATAGTCCGGCTGTCCGGATACCCCCTAATCTAGGACTCCCTCAGATCCCATCTCAGATTTCATGGTCGCAAGCCATTTTGCGGAATCTGGGCTCATCATCGCTTCCTCATAGTTCGTAGGTTCTCCATGGTCTAGTAACATGACTTCCAGAAAAGGATTACCATACCACTCTGGTGCGGACCATACCCTGGTTGACCTACGAGATTCGGTAGTAACTTGATATGAAGTTTCATGATCATCATCATTAGCTTCCTCACTAATTGGTGTTGGAATCACTGGAACTGATTTTTGTGATGAACTACTTTCCAATTCGGGAGAAGGTACAATTACCTTATTAAGTTCTACTTTCCTCCCACTCACTTTTTCGAGAGAAACTCCTTCTCTAGAAAGGATCCATTCTTAGGAACTAAATATCTTGCCTTCGGATATGTGATAGAAAGTCTACCCAACAGTTTCTTTTGGGTATCCTATGGGCCAGTTCTTTTGGGCGATTCTCCCAGAATCGCCCCCTCTCCAGCTTCTCCCAGAATTGTCATTCCATATATTTTTGACAATCCTGTCTAGTTAAGTTCTAATTAGCTAGGATTGTAAAAAAATATATGAAGTGGCGATTCTGGGAGAAGCTGGGGAGGGGGGCGATTCTGGGAGAATCGCCGAAAAGAACTGGCCCGAAGACGCACTACTCCGATTTGGGTTCGAGCTTATCAGTTTGAAACTTTTTCACATAAGCATCGCAGCCTCAAACTTTAAGGAACGACAGCTTTGGTTTCTTGCCAAACCATAGTTCATACGGTGTCATCTCAATGGATTTAGATGGTGCCCTATTTAACGTGAATGCAGCTGTCTCTAATGCATAACCCCAAAATGATAGCGGTAAATCAGTAAGAGACATCATAGATCGCGCCATATCTAGTAAAGTGCGATTACGACATTCGGACACACCATTACGCTGTGGTGTTCCAGGTGGCGTGAATTGCGAAACTATTCTGCTTGTTTCAAATGAAGACCAAACTAGTAAATCAAATATTCTCCTCCACGATAAGATCGCAGAAAGTTTATTTTCTTGTTACGATGATTTTCCACTTCACTCTGAAATTCTTTGAACTTTTCAAATGTTTCAGACGTATGTTTCATCAAGTAGATATGCCCATATCTTCTCAAATCATCTGTGAAGGTCAGAAAATAACAATACCCATCGCGAGCCTCAACACTTATCGGATCGCATACATCAGTATGTATTGTTTCCATTAAGTCAGTTGCTCGCTCCATTGTTCCGGAGAACGGAGTCTTAGTTATCTTGTGTTGGGGAACGTAGTAATTTCAAAAAATTCCTACACACACAGAGGATCATGGTGATGCATAGCAACGAGAGGGGAGAGTGTGTCTACGTACCCTCGTAGACCGAAAGTGGAAGTGTTAGCACAACGCGGTTGATGTAGTCGTACGTCTTCATGATCCGACTGTCGGGGGACTAATCCACGAACACCTATGGGACCAGCGGACCGAGTCCCTTTCGGTTCGGCGGGGGCGGAGGTCATGCAAAGAGCGGATCGAGGCGAAGCACACGAGCAGTTTACCCAGGTTCGGGCCGCACGGATGCGTAAAACCCTACTCCTGCTTTGTGGTTTGTATTGAGTTCTTGCTTGGGAGCACGAAGTGCTACAGTACACACCAGCAGCTAACGAGACCGAGCGTGAGTGTTCTCTGAACTAGCCCCCCCTCTACGTTGCGCATGGGCCTCCTTTTATATGCTCAAGGGGTCACCGACAGGTGGCAACGGAGACAAAGGGTAAAAAAAGGAGATGCGGTAGGTACAGCTACCTGCTACAGTATATCATACCTAACCCTGACGGCAGGGGACAAGGGCCTTAAATGCCCGTCTGTGTCGCCTAAACAGTGCAAAAGGGACCGTCAGGGACGCCACAGCTTGCCACGAAGGCAATCTTGTCAGCGCCGCTTGCCACCGCGCACCCCTGGCTGCACAGCCTCCTACCACGTACGCCTGGAAGGGTCCCAGAGCGACACGTTGGTGGATGTGCTGGAGCGCGGGCACAGAGCGGTGGCTTGTCGCGGTAAGCACCTTGCCGCGGTTGTTGCCTTGTCGCGTCCGGGAGCTTGTCGCTCACCGGGCCTTGCCGGGACGCGCGGCGCGTCGCGGCAAGTTCCTTGAGACGCCTTGGGTGGCCTTCCCGGCAAGCTCCTCTTGCCGGGGTCTTGAGATGCCCTGGTTGGCCTTCCCGGCAAGCTCCTCTTGCCGGGGTCTTGTCTCCTTGGCTTGGATACTTTGTTCTTGAATGGCTCCAAAGGAACCACGGAGGACCTTGGCGGTCACCCGGCAAGCCTTGCCGCGGGATGCTGCGACTGCCCGTGCACAAGTTCGGGATACTAGGGTACCCCTACTCTAGTACAACGACAGGAGCCCCCGGGCCTGGGCCATACACGGTGCCGAGCGCTATTGGGCCAGGCCCAAAACAGGGCACGGGCGCACGCGGCCTAGGTCACGCCATATCTCTCTCCGTATCCACCGCGCCCTCCCCGAACGGCACGCGTTGAATGCAGCGTCGTGGGAGAGATTGTGGGTGGTTTCTTTATTTGGAAATGCGGAACGTCCGCCCCCTCCCTCTTTATAAGCAGGGGAAACAGGGGTAGTTCGCCCATTCGCCCGTTGCTGCTCCAATCTCGGAAATCTCCGCCGTTCCCTTGTCTTCCCAAAGCCAAAGGAGAGCGGCGCTCCGCCCCCATCGCCACTAGCACCACCAACGCTGTCGACCTCCTCCACCACTTCCGTCATGGCTCCAAAAGCCGACAAGGGGAAGGTTGTGAAGTCGACCGAGGCGCAGCGGCTTGCGGCGCTACGAAAGGAGCGGGCGGTCTTCCCCCCCAAGCTCGCCGCGAAGGAGCTGAGGGAGAACTACTACCTCTTCTGGTCGATGGAGACACGAGCGCATCCGCTCATGAAGGTACTCCCCGCCGCCTCTTGGAAGAAGGCTCCAAGCGGATACCCTTTCTTCGCTTTGTTCTTCTACTGCGGACTCTACCCGCCTTTCTCTGAATTCTTCTGCGACATCATGAATACCTACGGATTCCACCTCCTTGACTTCACCCCCAATGTCGTTCTGGCCATGGCAGTTTTCGCACATCTCTGCGAAAACTTTGTCGGAGTCCATCCCAATGTAGCCCTTTTTCGCCATTTCTTTATACCCCAGTAGAGAGAGGAGAGCCTTTATCCGGCGGAATCGCCTGGATCTCAAGGGCCGGCAAGAAGGAAATTTATCTGGAGGGAGAATTCCGCGGCAAGTGGGAGGAGTGGAGAGCAGACTGGTGCTGGATCGACGAGGAGAACCCGCAGCCATTCACCACCCGGCGCCAAACCCCAGTAGCACGCGGTAGCGATTGCAGTGACGTGGCCCCGGAAGACGACAGGCTGAAGATTGCCGTCACCAGGATCCAGCGCCTCAGGCATGCCGGGCTCACTGTAGGCGCTGTTGGCGCAGATTTTCTTCGCCGCTGCATCGCCCCCCTGCAGGAACGGGGGAGACCCACTTGGGAGTTCAAGAATGTGGCGGATATCATGAGGCTACGGCCGGGCCTCAACTTCAACTTCACTGTTCTGGAGCTCAACGCGATGCTCCAGGAGCTCTTCAAGTATGACCCCCAACATCCCGAAGTGTTCAGGTTGCCGGGGGGTGTCGTTCCGTTGTGCAACAATTCCACGCTCGACCGCATCCGTGCAATGATGCCGCCGTGCGACTCGCATGGAATTGTGCCAACTTGGCAGGAGCCTGCAGACGATGTCGTGCAGCAGTTCTTCGATGACTTGGTAGAGGTGCCGATCCGCTCCGACGAGAAGGATAGCCTCACCCGCGACACCACGCATGCGGAGATGGCACTCATCGCCACTAGGTTGGAAGAGGCGGCGGCAGCCGCAGCCGCGGGCGAATTTGGGTTCACCGTGGAGGAGGCAGAGGCAGCAGAGGCGGCAAGCCGTGCCGAGCGAGGGGATCCCACCGGCGAGAAAGAACTTGCCGAACATGGCGTCGGGTCGAGCGAGCCTGCCAAGGATACGAGCGGCTCGTCGAAGATCAACTCGTCTTCCTCCTCATCTTTAGACAGCTCGCCGCAAGCAGAGCCTCCATCCCCACCAAGAAGGCGTCTCCGCAAGGCCGGTGATGTAGCGGAGTGGCAGGCGAGTGAATAGCCGCCGCGCCATGCGACACGCTCCACCGCGGCAAGCACTGTTGCCGCGGGAGCATCTCACGCTGCAACGACAATTGGAGCGGGGCCCTCCCGGACCACCGCTTCTACTCCAGCCGGAGCGGGGTCGTCTCAGACCACCGCCACTGCTCCCGCCAAGCGGCCAAGGGAAGCTACTCCTCCGCCTCCTCGCGCCGGACATGAGCCAGACTTCGACTTCTCCGCGTTCAGCTCTGACGAGGAGGAAGAAGAAGAGTAAGATTCCCTTGTTGTACTTGTAGTTCTTCAATCCTTGCTGTTTGTCTTGTATCTCATTTGCTTGACTCTAAACTTGTTCCTTTTTAGGACTCTGGCCCAGAGAGCAGCAAAGAGGGCCAAGGTCCCGGTGATTGTCATCGAGGACGAACCTACTGCGACAGCAGGAGGTGTGCCCGAGACAACCTTGCCGGACCCGACAACTTTTCTCCAGAGCAGCCCCCAGCGTAAGTATATGGTTTGCTCTCCGCTTGTGAGGTGCGCATGGATACTCTGTCTTTTCTGATATTGGATTGTTGGTTTGTGCAGGAGCAGAGCAGCCTCACCAGGAGTGCCCTGAGACCGCCCCCGGCATGCCATCTGCTTCGACTACGCCGCCAAGGGAGATTTCTCCGGCAAGGGATTCCCCGGCAAGGGAGAATTCTCCGGCAAGGGGGAGTTCTCCGCCAAGGGGGAATTCCCTGGCAAGGGATAGCACCAGCGGCCCCCCGGCGACGGGGACCACGACTGCAGAACCCGGCACAGGTAATCCTCTTGCTTCAAAACTTCCCTTGGGTTCTTCTTCTTTTGATCTTCTTGGGTATTTGCTTGACTCTTCTCCCTTTTCCGGCTGTCAGACCCATCTGCTACGGAGCCGATGGAGACCGAGGTTGCCGCCGAAGAAGCGGCCAGTGCTGACGATCCCGCCGGTGCAGAGGCCGCCAAGGCTGCCGCCGCGGCAACTGGTGAGGGGTCTGGCGATCGCACTGACGGCCCTGAGGCCGCAGGAGCGCCAGGCGCTACACCGACCGCCGACCCGTCCGCCGCTGCCGCAGCGCCAGGCTCCGAAGAGCCCCAGCCAGGCGTCTACTTGAAGGCCGGCGACGACGTCTTCATCGACCTTCCCTGGGCATCAAGCTCCAGGGCACCGGTCGAGGGAGAGATCTTCGACGGGGAGGTGCTTGCCTCCGCTGGGCTGACGCTGGTTGACGCGCAGAGCAGCAGCAGCAACGAGCCCGAGGAAGAGCGGCTGCTGCGGAAGTTGTTGTCGCTCTACCGCGCGCGGCAAGCCAAGCTAGTATCCCGCGAGGCGCTTGTCGCGAAGGCGGGAGCAAATATCAAGAAGCGCGCGGAAGAGCTCAGGGGTTTCCACCAGGAAGCCCTCCGGTCCCTGGCGGAGGAGCGGGAGCAGCTCGCCGAAGCGCAGAAGGCCTTCCTCCTCGAGAAGGCTGAAGTCGAAGAGCAACAACGACTTGCCGCTGTGAAGCTATCCATGGAGGAGGGCGAGCTGGCGCAGTGGAAGCTCAATCTTGACGCCCACGAGGAGGAGCTTGTCGCGCGCGAGGAAAAATTTGGCGGAGCCCTCAAGCAAGCGGAGGATGCTGCCGCAGCCGCCGAGGCCGCCAAGAAGGAGCTGGAGACGAAGGTGGCGCAGCTGGAGGCCGATCTTGCCGAGAAGGGCAAAGAGCTCAGCGCCGCCAGGGACTCCAACGTGGATCTTGAGTTGAAGCTGACCACTTTGACCAAGACGCTGGACGGCGCCAAGAAGCAGGAGGCGGCCTTGAAAGAAGAGATCAAGGCCGACAAGGCGCTGCTGGAGAGTGTTGCTGCCACCCAGAATGCTTTCAGGGAAAATGTGGAGCACTGGACGGAGAGCCTCGTGAGCGCTGCCGCAGATATTGACAGGGAGTTGGCGCAGCTGGGGATGGAGGATCTCGGGTATCCTTCCGACGAGAACCTCCAACCCAGCACCAAGCTCGTCTTGTTCTTCAAGGGCGTGGCGACGGCCCTCCAGCGACTCCGGGAGAGGATCCCAAAGCAGCTGGCCGATGAGTCGCGCAAGATCTGCGCGGGAGCTCTTTAGAAAGTGTTGGTGAAGGTGGCCTTCCGCAATCCGGGCCTCAACCTCACCAACGTCCTCAAGACCTTGCCGCCGGATGCTGATCTGGAGGCGCTCAAGACCCTTGTCGCACCCATTGTGGACAAGGTGAGCGGGATCAAGAGGATTGAGGGCGATCGCGTAGACTAGGCCGCCCACCTTCTTCTTTTCTTGTCGCTGCTAGTCATGTCATGAGAACAGTCTGTTAGAGCCGCGACAAGTTATCTTGTAATATAATTCTATTCCGAGTATTGATTACAATGTTATCTCCTTTACTTGATTCCTTCCTTTGTATGTTTTTGCCCTACGCTTTTAGGGAACTTGTCGGCGCAGGCACCTTTGCCGCGAGCGCTGAGTGCGGGACGTTAGCAGCCTGCTGGTTGTGCTGCTGCCGACAAGAAACCTTGTCGCAACTAGTCGCAGCTCACTTAAGTTTTTGAGCGGACTCGAAACAAAGTAAGGGCGCAACTAGTGCAGCTCACTTAAGTTGTTGAGCGGACTCGAAACAAAGTAAGGGCGCAACTAGCTACGAGTTGGTTCCTCCGCGCACAGGTTTTCCATACAAAGCACGGTCGTTCAAGGAAGATAACTTAAAAATTTTAAAAATCTGATTGCTCAAATTTTGGCAACTTATCTTTTCTGTTGTTTGCTTTCCGGCAAGGCGAAACTTTCTTGAACGACGCCTGGTCAATACTATTATCTTCTCCTCCCCCCCGGCAAACTTGTGCGCGAGGGAACCTTCCTTTCCTTAATAAGAAGAGAAAATAAAGATATGGAGCCTTATGGCTCGTTGTTGCTTACCGGGGGTAGGTGCTGCACAAAGTGTCAGATAACACATGCGAAAAATAGAAAGCATGAAATTGACAAGATGTGCGGAGCACATGAGCTTTACTTATGCATGGGGTCTGCGCCCGGCTTTGTACAAAGGATTACATGCAACAGCGGCAAGACTTGTACAAAAGGTGGTTGCCGGAACGGGTTCCGGCAACCGCGCCTTACGGGTAAAACTTACGAAGATGTGCAATGTTCCAGGAGTTGCTCACCGGAATGCCATCTTCGGTCTCAAGGCGGACAGCGCCAGGCCTAGTGACTCGTTTCACCCGGTAAGGGCCTTCCCACTTCAGCGTCAACTTGTTGGAATTCTTGGCGGACTGAACACGCCGAAGAACAAGGTCGCCTTCCTCGAGACTTCTGGCGTTAACTTTGCGGCTATGGTAGCGGCGCAAAGCTTGCTGGTAGCGAGCAGCTCGCACAGCAGCCTGAAGACGGTCTTCCTCAAGGAGCAGCGCGTCATCTTGTCGCAGCTGCTCTTGCTCAAGCTCATCATAAGCGAGCACTCAAGGTGACCCGTGTACGAGTTCCATGGGGAGAACTGCCTCTGCTCCATAGACTAGAGCGAAAGGTGTCTGGCCAGTGGCTTGATTTGGCGTCGTCCTGATTGACCAAAGAGCCACCGGCAGCTCCTCAATCCAGTTTCTTCCGCACTTGTGTAGCCTGTCGAAAGTCCTGGTCTTGAGCGCTCGCAGCACTTCAGCATTTTCCCTCTCCGCTTGACCGTTGCTTCTCGGGTGAGCAACAGAAAGCGAAGCAGACCTTGGCGCCAAGATCTTGGACGTACTACATGAAGGTGCGGCTCATGAATTGCGTACCGTTGTCGGTGATGACCCTGTTAGGGATCCCGAAGCGGCAAACAATCGACCTGAAGCACTTGACTGCTGACTGTGCTGTCACCTTCCTCACTGGTTCCACTTCCGGCCACTTTGTGAACTTGTCGATTGCAACGTACAAGTACTCAAAGTCCCCGACTGCTCGGGGAAAGGGGCCGAGGATGTCGAGCCCCCAGACCGAAAATGGCCAGGATAAAGGGATCGTCTGGAGAGCTTGAGCTGGCTGGTGTATCTGCTTAGAATGGAACTGGCACGCTTCACACTTGGTTACTTGTGCAGTTGCATCCTGGAGGGCTGTCGGCCAAAAGAAACCTTGCCGGAATGCCTTGCCGGCAAGTGCTCTTGCGCCAATGTGGTGACCACATATGCCTCCATGTATCTCTGCCAACAGCTTTTGTCCATCTTCCCAGTGAATACACTTCAATTTCACGCCGTTGAGTCTTCTTTTGTATAGTGTCTTGTCGACATACTGGTACATACTTGACTGCCGGGCTACTCTTTCCGCTTCTTCTTGCTCTTCGGGAAGTTCTCCTGTCTGAAGGAATCGGACAATCTGCTATGCCCATGCTGGAGCTTGCGGCTCGACAACAAGGACTAAAGGCATATCTGCTGCTGCGGGAACATCCGCTTCTACGGCGAGAACCTGCGGCTCTGTCGGAGCTTGACGTTCCCCGGCAAGCTTTCCAGAGCAAAACTTGTCGAGAGCCTCTGCTTCAATGGAACAAACCCTAGGGCTTGCTAGAGCAGACTGCTCCTCAGCACTCTTAGTGTTGATCTTGGGGACCTTCTTCGCGGCGGCTTCGGGAAGCTCTGCCGGAAAATAGTCACCAGAAATCAATTTCCTCTTCTTGCTCTGTCCAGTTGATGGTATTACGGACGGTTGAGTCAGCTTGAGCACAAAGATCCCTGGTTCCACAGGTAACTTAAGTGCGACGCACTTTGACAGGCCATCAACAATAGCGTTCTGAGCTCTTGGAACATACTCCATCTGTAGGCCTTCAAAGTGCTCTTCTAGCTTACTAACTTCGTCGACGTAGGCTTCCATCAACGGACTCTGATAGCTCTTGTTCACTTGGCGGACGACAAGCTACGAGTCACCCCTGACAATGAGCTTCTTGATCCCAAGGTCTGCAGCGATCCTGAGACCGGCAAGCAAGCCTTCATACTCTGCAGTATTGTTTGTTGCCTGCTCCTTGGGAAAGTGCATCTGGACTACGTACTTGAGGTGCTCTCCGGTGGGTGCGACAAGCAGCACGCCAGCGCCGGCGCCTTGCAGCGAAAAGGCACCGTCAAAATACATCAGCCACTCTTTGCTTGCTTCCTTGACGGGGATGCTCGTTTCTGGAATTTCTTCATCTGGTGTTGGCGTCCACTCTGCTATGAATTCTGCCAATGCTCTGCTCTGGATAGTTGAAGTGCTCTCAAACTTGAGGCCAAAGCTTGACAGTTCCAGTGCCCACTCAACAATCCTACCTGTCGCTTCTGGATTCTGTAGTATCCTCTTTAGCGGAAAGCGAGCGACAACTGTGATCTCGTGTGCTTGGAAGTAATGGCGTAGCTTTCTCGAGGCCATGAGAAGGCCGAAAAGCAATTTCTGCACGCCAGAGTACCTTGACCTAGCCCCCTACAGAAGGGAACTGACAAAGGAAACTGGGCGCTGCACCATCTTCTTCTGTGTCTCCTCGTGCATCTGCGCAGATCCATCTTTGTCGGGACCAGAGCTTGCCGGGGAAGTCCCTTGCTTGTCGCTGGATGCGCTTGCCGTGGTTGCTGGCTCGCCATCTGCCTCCCTCTCTGCTACTAACGCAGCACTAACCACTTGCTTGGTTGCCGCTATATACAGCAGCAACTTCTCTTGTGGCTTAGGTGCGACAAGTATTGGAGGGGAGGATAGGTATCTCTTCAAGTCTTGCAGCGCAGCCTCCGCTTCTGGAGTCCATTTCATTGGACCTGCCTTTTTCAATAATTTGAAAAACGGCAGGGCGCGCTCAGCAGACCTAGAGATAAACCTGCTGAGAGCAGCCACGCAACCGGCAAGTCTTTGTACATCCTTGACGCGCTTTGTTGCTTCAATCTGCTCAATGGCCTTGATCTTGTCGGGATTGGCTTCAATTCCCCGCTGAGATACGAAGAACCCGAGAAGCTTGCCGGAGGGGACTCCAAACACACACTTCTCGGGGTTGAGCTTGAGGCTGATCTTGCGCAGATTTGCAAAGGTCTCGTCTAAATCTTGGATCAGGGTTGCTTTGTCCTTGCTCTTGACCACTACGTCATCCATGTAGGCTTCCACATTTCTGTGTATTTGTGGCTCAAGAGCGACATGGACTAGTCTTGCAAATGTTGAACCAGGATTCTTTAATCCGAAAGGCATCCGTATGAAACAGTACGTGCCACATGGAGTAATAAATGCGGTCTTCTCCTCATCCTCTTCTGCCATGAAGATCTGATGGTATCCTGAGTATGCATCAAGAAATGAAAGCAAATCACATCCGGCTATGGAGTCAACAATCTGGTCAATGTGCGGCAAAGGAAATGGGTCTTTGGGACAAGCTTTGTTAACATTGGTAAAATCGATACAAAGTCTCCATTTCCCGTTCGCCTTGCGCACGACTACAGGATTGGCCAACCACGTAGGATGGAGCACTCCTCTGACAAGGCCTGCTGCTTCCAACTTCTTGATCTCTTCTGCAATGAATTCTTGGCGCTCTACTGCTTGCTTCCTGACCTTCTGCTTGACGGGCCGCGCATGAGGACAAACGGCAAGGTGGTGCTCAATTACTTTCCTCGGAACACCGGGGATGTCAGACGGTTGCCACGAAAACACGTCGACATTCACCCGCAGGAATGCAATGAGCGCGCTTTCCTATTTAGGGTCGAGAGTGGCACTGATGGTGAAGGTACCACCAGTGCCGTACTCCTTGGTGGACACCTTCTTCGTTTCTGGCGGAGCTGCCATCGCCTTCTTACACTTGCCGGTGGAGCTCGATGGTGCGTCCTCGACGGCAGCGCAGCACTCCGAAGAGGTGCGCTTGCCGGAGTAGGCATCAGAACTCTTGCCGGACTTGGTCTTCTTCTTCCCCCCGGGAGCTTCAGCGGCAAGTGACTTGCGATCTGTTGCGGCTGCCGCTTCCTGGTAGATCTTGTCGGCGCAGATAAGAGCATCCTTCTTGTCGCCGGGGACAGAGATGACGCTTATCGGGCCTGGCATCTTCAGCATGTTGTATGCGTAGTGAGAGGCCGCCATGAACTTGGCGAGTGCTGGACGACCAAGTATCCCATTGTAAGGCAATGGAATATCGGCAACGTCAAAAGTGACCCTCTCAGTCCTGAAGTTCAGCTCGCTGCCAAATGTTACTGGCAACGTGACCTTCCCCTTCGGCTTGCTCCTTCCCGGGTTGATTCCTTGGAATGTGCCGGTCTCTTCAAGCTCGCTGTCAGGGATCTGGAGTTTCTGGAGTACAGCGGAGGAGATTAGGTTCAAGCCGGCCCCGCCGTCAACTAACATCTTAGTGACCTTGAGGTTGCGGATAGTTGGTGAAACCAACATCGGCAAGCACCCGACCACAGTTGTGCGATCAGGGTGGTCCTCAATGTCAAAGATGATAGGCGTGCTGGACCATTTCAGAAGCTTGCGTGATTCGACGGGTGGTTCTGCCGCATTGACTTCCCGCACCCACTGCTTGAGTTGGCGGTGCGAAGTATGCAGAGAAGCGCCGCCGTCAACGCACAAGACCTTTGTGGCTTTCTGGAACTCCTGCTCACTGGTCTCGACATCATCCATGTCTTTGTCATCGTCGTCATCTTCATCCTTGTCGCGGCCGTGGGGAGGTCTGTCTCCTTGCCGCTACTTGGCCTTGCCGCGGCGTCCTCCCCGGCCGGCGCGCTTCTTGCTAGATTCTCTAGCGCTTCCTTGGGCCCTCTCCTTGTCTCGTCGCTCGTACTCAGCCTTTTGTTGCTGGACAAGTTGCTCGACCTTCTTGCAGCTCTGGAGGTCATGGCCCTTGGTGCGGTGAATCTTGCAGTACTGCTTGTCAGTGCCGTCCTGCTTGTCGGCGACCACCACAGCCTGGCAGTTGGTGCATGTGGCAATCTCCTTGCCGGAGCTACCAACTTTGGCTTTCTTGGCGCCACCTTCGTTGCCGGACTGCTTAACGACTAGCACGTCTTTGCCTTTCTTCTTCTTGTTCCGCCGCCGGTTTTTCTTTGCCGGGGCAGCATCCTCGCTGTCAGATCCCCCTGCTCCTGCATTCTCTCCAGGGAGTTTCCTCCCTTCCTCAGCACGTGCACACTTGTCGGCCAGGGCATATCGCTCACTGACGTCTCTGATCTTGCACATCGCCATCTCCTCCCGCATCCTGCAGTTACGCACGTTCTGATGGAACGCGCTGATGACCGCGGCAGGGTGAACATCTGGGATGTTGTGCTGTACACTGCTGAATCTCTGAATGTACTTCCGCAGGGCTCTCCTTCCTTCTGGGCGAGCAGATGAAGGTCACTCTCTTGGCCATGAGGTTTGTGGCCGCCTGTAAAGGCGCCGACAAACTGATGGCATAGGTCTGCCCAGGAGGATATGGAATTGTCCGGCAAGTGCATGAGCCAAGATCTGACGTTGGGCTTGAGCACCAGCGGGAAGTAATTGGCAAGGATCTTGTCGTCCCGTCCCCCGGCAGCATGCACCGCGATTGTGTAGATGCTGAGGAACTCCGACGGATGCGACTTGCCGTCGTATTTCTCTGGTACGTCTGGCTTGAAATTCTTCATGCTGGGCCACTGGACTTGCCGCAGCTCACGAGTGAACGCAGGGCAACCTACCACGTACGGCAAGTCGCCTGGTTCCCCTGGCGCATGCATGTGGACAGAGGGCCCAGCGCGCTGGTCTGATTGACGTCGCGCTTCTCTTCGGCGCTCGATGCGAGTACGAGCGTCTTCTTGCTGTCGTTCGTGAAGAACTTGGCGCTGATCGCGAGGAGCTCGTGGATTTGATGACGCGGTGGAGTCGCTGTCGAGGTGGATCCGGTGAATCGGCGATCTTGGCCTTCGGGGCGGAGGGTGCATAGTGGTTGCACCCCCACCGGTCTTGTCACCACCGGCCCGTGCCTGGCTGACTTGCCGCGGCTGCGACGTGCTCGGCTGCCGTTGAGTGTCGCCGTTGGCGAAGCCGATGAGACTCTGGATGGTGGCCCTCCAGTCATCGATCTTGTCTGCTGTTGGAGGGTATTCCAGGAGCAGTTGAGCTCGCGCCAAAGCTTCTGCTGCAGTGGCGGGTGGTGGTGGCGAACGGTGCGAGTAGCGGGATATGCTCGGACTTCTAACTATGTTAGAAGGAGCAGTATCCCGTCCAGGCGACCGTGCCTCGCTCGTGCCAACATGTTGGCGTGCATGATGGTCTTGAGCACTCCGAGATCCACCAGCTCGATCTTGGTCCAGCAAGCGCATGGTACCGTGAGCACCATGACGCTGCCGGTCCCGCGCCTCATGAGATGGGCGCGGTGCATGTACAGACGCCGAGGTCTTGGAGTGTGCCCGGTCGTTGGGGGAGCCAGCTACGCCGCCAATGGGCAGCGCAGCCTTGTCCTTGGACCTGGCAGCACCATGAGTTCCCTCGTCGACGCCCGTTCTTCCGCCGGCGTCCGCCCCATCAGCCGTTTGCTCCGGTGGTAGCGGGGCGGACGGAGCAGCCGCCTCTGAAGCCTTCTTCTTCAGCAACATGTCGATGAAGATGATGAAGATCTAGCTTGCGTGAACGCCGGATCTGGTTCACACAACCTCGACGACCCCTACCTGGCGCGCCAAAGATGTCGGGGGACTAATCCACGAACACCTATGGGACCGGCGGACCGAGTCCCTTTCAGTTCGGCGTGGGCGGAGGTCGTGCAAAGAGCGGATCGAGGCGAAGCACACGAGCAGTTTACCCAGGTTCGGGCCGCACGGATGCGTAAAGCCCTACTCCTGCTTTGTGGTTTGTATTGAGTTCTTGCTCGGGAGCGCGAAGTGCTACAGTACACACCAGCAGCTAACGAGACCGAGCGTGAGTGTTCTCTGAACTAGCCCCCCCTCTACGTTGCGCATGGGCCTCCTTTTATATGCTCAAGGGGTCACCGACAGGTGGCAACGGAGACAAAGGGTAAAAAAAGGTGATGCGGTAGGTACAGCTACCTGCTATAGTGTATCATACCTAACCCTGACGGCAGGGGACAAGGGCCTTAAATGCCCGTCTCTGTCATCTAAACAGTGCAAAAGGGACCGTCAGGGACGCCACAGCTTGCCACGAAGGCAATCTTGTCAGCGCCGCTTGCCACCGCGCACCCCTGGCTGCACAGCCTCCCGCCACGTACGCCTGGAAGGGTCCCAGAGCGACACGTTGGTGGATGTGCTGGAGCGCGGGCACAGAGCGGTGGCTTGTCGCGGTAAGCGCCTTGCCGCGGTTGTTGCCTTGTCGCGTCCAGGAGCTTGTCGCTCACCGGGCCTTGTCGGGACGCGCGGCGCGTCGCGGCAAGTTCCTTGAGACGCCTTGGGTGGCCTTCCCGGCAAGCTCCTCTTGCCGGGGTCTTGAGATGCCCTGGTTGGCCTTCCCGGCAAGCTCCTCTTGCCGGGGTCTTGTCTCCTTGGCTTGGATACTTTGTTCTTGAATGGCTCCAAAGGAACCACGGAGGACCTTGGCGGTCACCCGACAAGCCTTGCCGCGGGATGCTGCGACTGCCCGTGCACAAGTTCGGGATACTAGGGTACCCCTACTCTAGTACACCGACACCGACCGATCCAAGTACCGAACGCACGGCACCTCCGAGTTCAGCGCACGTTCAGCTCGATGACGTCCCACGAACTCCGATCCAGCAGAGCTTCACGGGAGAGTTTCGTCAGCACGATGGTGTGATGACGGTGATGATGATGCTACCGATGCAGGGCTTCTCCTAAGCACCGCTACAATATAATCGAGGTGGATTATGGTGGAGGGGGGCACCGCACACGGCTGGAATAGATCAATAGATCAACTTGTGTGTCTAGAGGTGCCCCCCATCCATGTATATAAAGGAGCAAGGGGGAGGCCGGACGGCCCCTGTAGGCGCGCCAGGAGGAGGAATCCTCCTCCTAGTAGGAGTAGGATTCCCCTCTTTTCTACTCCTATTAGGAGGGGGAAAGGAAGGGGGAGAGGGAGAAGGAAAGGGGGGCGCCGCCCCCCCTCTCCTAGTCCAATTCAGACCAGAGGGGGAGGGGCGCATGGCCTGCCCTAGGCCAGCCCTCTCGCTCTCCACTAAGGCCCATAAGGCCCACTATTTCTCCCCGGGGGGGGGGGGGGTCCGGTAACCCTCCGGCACTCCGGTTTTCTCCGAAACCATCCGGAACACTTCCGGTGTCCGAATATAGTCGTCCAATATATCCATCTTTATGTCTCGACCATTTCAAGACTCCTCATCATGTCCGTCATCATATCCGGGACTCCGAACTACCTTCGTTACATCAAAACAAAAACTCATAATACCGATCGTCACCAAACTTTAAGCGTGCGGACCCTACGGGTTTGAGAACTATGTAGACATGACCGAGACACGTTTCCGGTCAATAACCAACATCGGAAACTGGATGTTCATATTGGCTCCCACATGTTCTACAAAGATCTTTACCGTTCAAACCGCATAACAGCATACGTTGTTCCCTTTGTCATCGATATGTTACTTGCCCAAGATTCGATCGTCGGTGTCTCAATACCTAGTTCAATCTCGTTACCGGCAAGTCTCTTTACTCGTTCCGTAATACATCATCCCGCAACTAACTCATTAGTTACAATGCTTGCAAGGCTTATAGTGATGTGCATTATCGAGTGGGCCCAGAGATACCTCTCCGACAATCGGAGTGACAAATCCTAATCTTGATTTATGCCAACTCAACAAGTACCATTGGAGACACCTGTAGAGCACCTTTATAATCACCCAGTTACGTTGTGACATTTGGTAGCACACAAAGTGTTCCTCCGGTAATCAGGAGTTGCATAATCTCATAGTCATAGGAACATGTATAAGTCATGAAGAAAGCAATAGCAGAAAACTAAATGATCAAGTGCTAAGCTAACGGAATGGGTCAAGTCAATCACATCATTCTCCTAATGTTGTGATCCCATTAATCATATGACAACTCATGTCTATGGTTAGGAAACTTAACCATCTTTGATTAATGAGCTAGTCAAGTAGAGGCATACTAGTGGCACTCTGTTTGTCTATGTATTCACACATGCACTAAGTTTCCGGTTAATACAATTCTAGCGTGAATAATAAACATTTATCATGATATGAGGAAATAAATAATAACTTTATTATTGCCTCTAGGGCATATTTCCTTGAGCTTCCCACTTGCACTAGAGTCAATAAACTAGATTACACAGTAATGATTCTAACACCCATGGAGCCTTGGTGCTGATCATGTTTTGCTCGTGAGAGAGGCTTAGTCAACGGGTCTGCAACATTCAGATCCATATGTATCTTGCAAATCTCTATGTCTCCCACCTAGACTTGATCGCGGATGGAATTGAAGCATCTCTTGATGTGCTTGGTTCTCTTGTGAAATCTGGATTCCTTTGCCAAGGCAATTGCACTAGTATTGTCACAAAAGCTTTTCATTGGACCCGATGCACTAGGTATGACACCTAGATAGGATATGAACTCCTTCATCCAGACTCCTTCATTCGCTGCTTCCGAAGCAGCAATGTACTCCGCTTCACACGTAGATCCTGCCGTGACGCTTTGTTTAGAATTGCTCCAACTGACAGCTCCACCATTCAATATAAACACATATCCGGTTTGCGATTTGGAATCGTCCGGATCAGTGTCAAAGCTTGCATCAACATAACCATTTACGATAAGCTCTTTGTCACCTCCATAAACGAGAAACATATCCTTAGTCCTTTTCAGGTATTTCAGGATGTTCCTGACCGCTGTCCAGTGATCCACTCCTGGATCACTTTGGTACCTCCCTGCTAAACTAATAGCAAGGGACGCATCAGGTCTGGTACACAACATTTCATACATGATAGAGCCTATCGCTGAAGCATAGGGATCATCTTTCATTTTGTCTCTATCTTCTGCAGTGGTCGGGCATTGAGTCTTACTCAACTTAACACCCTGTAATACAGGTAATAACCCTTTCTTTGCCTGATCCATTTTGAACTTCTTCAAAACTTTGTCAAGGTATGTGCTTTGTGAAAGTCCAATTAAGCGTCTTGATCTATCTCTATAGATCTTGATGCCCAATATGTAAGCAGCTTCGCCGAGGTCTTTCATTAAAAAACTCTTATTCAAATATCCTATTATGCTATCCAGAAATTCTATATCATTTCCAATCAACAATATGTCATCCACATATAATATTAGATATGCTACAGAGCTCACACTCATTTTCTCGTAATACAGGCTTCTCCAAAAGTCTGTATAAAACCATATGCTTTGATCACACTATCAAAACATTTATTCCAACTCCGAGAGGCTTGCACCAGTCCATAAATGGATCACTGGAGCTTGCACACTTTGTTAGCACCCTTTGGATCAATAAAACCTTCAGGTTGCATCATATACAACTCTTCTTCCAGAAATCCATTCAAGAATGCAGTCTTTATATCCATTTGCCAATTTTCATAATCATAAAATGCGGCAATAGCTAACATGATTCAGATGGACTTAAGCATCGCTACGGGTGAGAAGGTCTCATCGTAGTCAACTCCTTGAACTTGTTGAAAACCTTTCGCAACAAGTCAAGCTTTGTAGACAGTAACATTACCATTAGCGTCTGTCTTCTTCTTGAAGATCCATTTATTCTTGATGGCTTGCCGATCATCGGGCAAGTCAACCAAAGTCCACACTTTGTTCTCATACATGGATCCCATCTCAGATTTCATGGCCTCTAGCCATTTTCAGGAATCTGGGCTCATCACCGCTTCCTCATAGTTTGTAGGTTCATCATGGTCTAGTAACATGACCTCCAGAATAGGATTACCGTACCACTCTGGTGCGGATCTTACTCTGGTTGACCTATGAGGTTCGGTTGTAATTTGATCTAAAGTTTCATGATCATCATCATTAGCATCCTCACTAATTGGTGTAGGTGTCACAGGAACCGGTTTTTGTGATGAACTACTTTCCAATAAGGGAGCAGGTACAGTTACCTCATCAAGTTCTACTTTCCTCCCACTCACTTCTTTCGAGAGAAACTACTTGTCTAGAAAGGATCCATTCTTAGCAACAAAAGTCTTGCCTTTGGATCTGTGATAGAAGGTGTACCCAACTCTTTCTTTTGGGTATCCTATGAAGACCCATTTTTCCGATTTTGGTTCGAGCTTATCGGGTCGAAGCTTTTTCACATAAGCGTCGCAGCCCCAAACTTTAAGAAACGACAACTTTGGCTTCTTGCCAAACCACAGTTCGTAAGGAGTCATCTCAGTGGATTTAGATGGTGCCCTATTTAATGTGAATGTAGCCATGTCTAAAGCATAACCCCAAAATGATAGTGGTAAATCAGTAAGAGACATCATAGATCGCACCATATCTAGTAAAGTACGATTACGACATTCGGACACACCATTACGCTGTGGTGTTCCGGGTGGCGTGAGTTGTGAAACTATTCCGCATTGTTTCAAATGAAGACTAAACTCGTAACTCAAATATTCTCCTCCACGATCAGATCGTAGAAACTTTATTTTCTTGTTACGATGATTTTCCACTTCACTCTGAAATTCCTTGAACTTTTCAAATGTTTCAGACTTATGTTTCATCAAGTAGATATACCCATATCTGCTCAAATCATCTATGAAGGTGAGAAAATAACGATATCCGCCGCGAGCCTCAATATTCATCGGTCCACATACATCAGTATGTATGATTTCCAACAATTCTATTGCTCGCTCCATAGTTCTGGAGAACGGCATTTTAGTCATCTTGCCCATGAGGCACGGTTCGCAAGTACCACGTGATTCATAATCAAGTGATTCCAAAAGTCCATCAGAATGGAGTTTCTTCATGTGCTTTATACCAATATGACCTAAACGGCAGTGCCACAAATAAGTTGCACTATCATTATCAACTCTGCATCTTTTAGCTTCAATACTATGAATATGTGTATCTCCACTATCGAGATTCAAAAAGAATAGACCACTCTTTAAGGGTGCATGACCATAAAAGATATTACTCATATAAATAGAACAACCATTATTCTCTAATTTAAATGAATAACCATCTCGCATCAAACAAGATCCAGATATAATGTTCATGCTCAACGCTGACACCAAATAAAAATTATTCATGTCTAATACTAATCCCGGAGGTAGATGTAGAGGTAGCGTGCCGACCGCGATCACATCGCCTTTGGAACCATTTCCCACGCGCATCGTCACCTCGTCCTTTGCCAATCTTCGCTTAATCCGTAGTCCCTGTTTCGAGTTGCAAATATTAGCAACAGAACCAGTATCAAATACCCAGGCACTACTGCGAGAATTAGTCAGGTACACATCAATAACATGTATATCACATATACCTTTGTTCACCTTGCCATCCTTCTTATCCGCCAAATACTTGGGGCAGTTCCGCTTCCAGTGACCAGTCTGTTTGCAGTAGAAGCACTCAGTCTCAGGCTTAGGTCCAGACTTGGGTTTCTTCTCTTGAGAAGCAACTTGTTTGCCGTTCTTCTTGAAGTTCCGTTTCTTCTTCCCTTTACCCTTTTTCTTGAAACTGGTGGTCTTGTTAACCATCAACACTTGATGCTCCTTCTTGATTTCAACCTCTGCAGCCTTTAGCATTACGAAGAGCTCGAGAATTGTCCTATGAATCCCCTGCATGTTATAGTTCATCATGAAGCTTTTGTAGCTTGGTGGCAGTGATTGAAGAACTCTGTCAATGACACTATCAACAGGAAGATTAACTCCTAGTTGAGTCAAGTGGTTGTGGTACCCAGACATTCTGAGTATATGTTCACTGACAGAACTATTCTCCTCCATCTTGCAGCTGTAGAACTTATTGGAGACTTGATATCTCTCAATCCAGGCATTTGCTTGAAATATTATCTTCAACTCCTGAAACATCTCATATGCTCCATGACGTTCAAAACGTCGTTGAAGTCCCGGTTCTAAGCCATAAAACATGGCACACTGAACTATCGAGTAGTCATCAGCTATGCTCTGCCAGACGTTCATAACATCTGGTGTTGCTCCTGCAGCAGGTTTGGCACCTAGCTGTGCTTCCAGGACGTAATTCTTCTGTGCAGCAATGAGGATAATCCTCAAGTTACGGACCCAGTCCGTGTAATTGCTACCATCATCATTCAACTTTGCTTTCTCAAGGAACGCATTAAAATTCAACGGAACAACAACACGGGCCATCTATCTACAACAACATAGACATGCAAAAATACTATCAGGTACTAAGTTCATGATAAATTAAAGTTCATTTAATCAAATTATTAAAGAACTCCCACTTAGATACACATCCCTCTAATCATCTAAGTGATCATGTGATCCACATCAACTAAACCATGTCCAATCATCACGTGAGATGGAGTAGTTTTCAATGGTGAACATCACTATGTTGATCATATCTTCTATATGATTCACGCTCGACCTTTCGGTCTCTAGTGTTCTGAGGCCATATCTGCATATGCTAGGCTCGTCAAGTTTAACCCGAGTATTCTGCATGTGCAAAACTGGTTTGCACCCATTCTATATGAACATAGAGCTTATCACACCCGATCATCACGTGGTGTCTCGGCACGACGACCTTTCGCAACGGTGCATACTCAGGGAGAACACTTGTACCTTGAAATTTAGTGAGAGATCATCTTATAATGCTACCGTCGATCTAAGCAAAATAAGATGCATAAAAGATAAACATCACATGCAATCAATATAAGTGATATGATATGGCCATCATCATCTTGTGCTTGTGATCTCCATCTCCGAAGCACCATCATGATCACCATTGTCACCGGCGCAACACCTTGATCTCCATCGTAGCATCGTTGTCGTCTCGCCAAATATTGCTTCTACGACTATCGCTACCACTTAGTGATAAAGTGAAGCCATTACAGGGCGATTGCATTGCATACAATAAAGCGACAACCATATGGCTCCTGCCAGTTGCCGATAACTCGGTTACAAAACATGATCATCTCATACAATAAAATATTATCATGTCTTGACCATATCACATCACAACATGCCCTACAAAAACAAGTTACACGCCCTCTACTTTGTTGTTGCAAGTTTTACGTGGCTGCTACGGGATGAGCAAGAACCGTTCTTACCTACGCATCAAAACCACAACGATAGTTTGTCAAGTTAGTGCTGTTTTAATCTTCTCAAGGACCGGGCGTAGCCACACTCGATTCAACTAAAGTTGGAGAAACTAACACCCGCCAGCCACCTGTGTGCAAAGCACGTCAGTAGAACCAGTCTCGCGTAAGCATACGCGTAATGTCGGTCCGGGCCACTTCATCCAACAATACCGCCGAACCAAAGTGTGATATGCTGATACGTCTCCGTCGTATCTATAATTTTTTATTGTTCCATGCCAATATTATTCAACTTTCATATACTTTTGGCAAATTTTTATACTATTTTTGGGACTAACATATAGATCCAGTGCCCAGTGCCAGTTCCTGTCTGTTGCATGTTTTTGGTTTCGCAGAATATCCATATCAAACGGAGTCCAAACGGGATAAAAATGGACGGAGCTTATTTTTGGAAAATATGGAAAATTCGGAAGGAAAATCAACGCGAACCAGTGCCCCAGGTGGTCACGAGGCAGGGGGGCGCGCTCCCCCTAGGGCGCGCCCCATACCCTCGTGAGCCCACCGTAAGGTGGTTGACGCTCATCTTTTGCCGCAAGAAAGCTAATATTCGGAAAAAATCACGGCGAAAGTTTCAGGCTAATCGGAGTTACAGATCTCCATATATACACGAAACGGTGAAACAGAGCCAGAACAGAACACAGAACCAGAGAGAAACAAAGAGATAGATCCAATCTCGGAGGGGCTCTCGCCCCTCCCATGCCATGGAGGCCAAGGACCAGAGGGGAAACCCTTCTCCCATCTAGGGAGGAGGTCAAGGAAGAAGAGGAAGAAGGGGGCCCCTCTCCCCCTCTCCTCCGGTGGCGCCAGAACGTCGCCGTGGCCATCATCATCATCATCACCGCGATCTTCACCAACACCTCCGCCATCTTCACCAACATCTCCATCACCTTCCCCCCTCTATCTACAACGGTCCACTCTCCTGCAACCCGCTGTACCCTCTACTTGAACATGGTGCTTTATGCTTCATATTATTATCCAATGATGTGTTACCATCCTATGATGTCTGAGTAGATTTTCGTTGTCCTATCGGTGGTTGATGAATTGCTATGATTGATTTAATTTGCTTGTGGTCATGTTGCTGTCCTTTGGTGCCCATCATATGATTGCGCGCGTGGATCACACCCTAGGGTTAGTTGTATGTTGATAGGACTATGTATTGGAGGGCAAGAGTGACAGAAGCTTCAACCTAGCATAGAAATTGATGCATACGGGATTGAAGGGGGACCAATTTATCTTAATGCTATGGTTGGGTTTTACCTTAATGAACGTTAGTAGTTGCGGATGCTTGCTAATAGTTCCAATCATAAGTGCATAGAATTCCAAGTCAGGGATGACATGCTAGCAGTGGCCTCTCCCACATAATACTTGCTATCGGTCTAGTAAAGTAGTCAATTGCTTAGGGGCAATTCCGCAACTCCTACCACCACTTTTCCACACTCGCTATATTTACTTTATTGTTTCTTTATCTAAACAGCCCCTACTTTTTATTTACGTACTCTTTATTTTCTTGCAAACCTATCCAACAACACCTATAAAGTACTTCTAGTTTCATACTTGTTCTAGGTAAAGCGAACGTCAAGCGTGCGTAGAGTTGTATCGGTGGTCAATAAAACTTGAGGGAATATTTGTTCTACCTTTAGCTCCTCGTTGGGTTTGACACTCTTACTTATCGAAAACTGTTGCGATCCCCTATACTTGTGGGTTATCAAGACCTTTTTCTGGCGCCGTTGTCGGGGAGCAATAGCGTGGGGTGAATATTCTCGTGTCTACTTGTTTGATTTATCACTAAGTAATTTTTATTTGCTGTTCTTAGCTGTTCTCTCTCTTTAGTTATGGATATGGAACATGAAATACCAAAAAAATTAGGTGTACTTGCTACTCATGGAGATGGGGAACCTCCTAAAACCCTCGATGCTGGTTATGTGAAAAATATTATGTACTACTTTAATAATCCTGAGAAAACCCCATTCAATTATGTAATGGGAGTAACGTTGGATCAACGTGAATACTTTAGGGATTATCGCTTGACACAAAAAGGGAAACTATTATGGGATCAAATATATATATTGAAGTGGTATGCTAGACAACTATGCTCGGAATATGATTATCCTTGTTGCTCTAGGATGAATTCTCCACACCTCCCCTTTTAATGCAAATTTAATGATAAATGAAACCTTGGCTTCTTATGCTAGAGGTATATATGATTACTATGATGTGGAACAAATAGAAGAATTTGTCGCTTTTATGGGTGCTTATGAAATTGAATCTATGTTTAAAGAGTTTGATGATATTGATGATGCTTGTTATAGATCTGAAAATTTAGCTATCCTCAAATATTGCTATGATAATTATGAATATAATTATGAAATTAATGCACTTATTAAGAAAGTCTCCGATGTCCAAGAAGAGACTAATATTTTGCAGGAATCTATGGAAGAAGAAGTTGATGACACTGTGAGCTCATTGGATGAAAAAGATGAGGAGGAGAGCGAAGAACAAAAGGAGGAAGAGTGGATTGATCACCCGTGCCCACCTTCTAATGAGAGTAACTCTTCAACTCATACATTGTTTAATTCCCCTTCGTGCTTACCGAAGGATGATTGCTATGATGGCTGTTATGATCCCTATGATTCTTTTGAAATATCCCTTTATGATGATGCTTGCTATGCTTCTGGCCAAGATGCCAATATGAATTATGCTTATGGAGATGAACTTGCTATAGTTCCTCATGTTAAACATGAAATTGTTGCTATTGCATCCACGCATGATAGTCCTATTATCTTTTTGAATTCTCCCGATTATACTATATCGGAGAAGTTTGCACTTATTAAGGATTATTTTGATGGGTTGCCTTTTACCGTTGCACATGATGATTTTGATTAATATAATATGCATGTGCTTGCTGCTCCTACTTGCAATTATTATGAGAGAGGAACTATATCTCCACCTCTCTATGTTTCCAACATGATAAAATTGCAAGAAACTATTTATACTATGCATTGGCCTTTACTAGGTGTGCATGAATTGTTCTTTTATGACATGCCGATGCATATGAAGAGAGTTATACTTCGTCATTGCTTGATATATGTTGCTTTGTGCTCACTACTAAATTACAAATCATTGCTAATTAAAATTGGCTTTGATATACCTTGGGATCCGGGTGGATTCACTACTTGAGCACTATATGCCTAGCTTAATGGCTTTAAAGAAAGTGCTGCCAGGGAGACAACCCGGAAGTTTTAGAGAGTCATTTATTTATGTTGAGTGCTTTCATATAGTTTAAAAACAAAAATAAATAAATAGGGGAACCCAAAACTTTTTCAAAAAGGAAAGCGAAAGTGAGAAAGACAAGCATTGCTGAAGTGGGAGAGCTCCTTGAACTTTGTTCATGCTCACGACAACTTTGTGAATCTTGATTAGAGAAACTTTTCAATAAAAATAATTATCCCCTTGTACAATTCCATTTTATTATAAAAATAATGTGCCAAGGTTTGCCTTTAGGATGTTTACATTTGCTTGATGGTTTGTACGGTGCAGGACAGAAACTTTGGCTGTAGTGCGCGATTTTACATTTTTAGCTGGAACTTCAAATGGTTCTGATTCTTTTTGCACTGTATTCCTATACAATTTTTTTATTTTTCCTAATTTTGGTAGAATTTTTCAAGTATCAGAAGTATGGTGAATGTTCAGATTATTACAGACTGTTCTGTTTTAGACAGATTCTGTTTTTGATGCATAGTTTGCTTGTTTTGATGAAACTATCGATTCATATCAGTGGATTAAGCCATGAAAAAGTTATATTACAGTAGACACAATGCAAAAACAAAATATGAATTGGTTTGCAACAGTACTTAGAGTAGTGATTTGCTTTATTAAACTAATGGATCTTACCGAGTTTTCTGTTGAACTTTTGTGTGGATGAAGTGTTCAATGATTGAGAAGGTCTCGATGTGAGAAGAAGGAAGAGAGGCAAGAGCTCAAGCTTGGGGATGCCCGAGGCACCCCACGTAAATATTCAAGAAGACTCAAGCGTCTAAGCTTGGGGATGCTGGGGAGGTATCCCCTCTTTCTTCAACAAATATCGGTATGTTTTCGGATTCGTTTGGTTCATGCGATATGTGCAAGTCTTGGAGCGTCTTTTGCATCTAGGTTTTTAATTTTTTATGCACCATGCTGGTATGAGATAGTCCTTGGTTGATTTATAGAATTCTCTTTGCACTTCACTTATATTTTTTGAGTATGGCTTTATAGAATGCTTCATGTGCCTCATTTATATCATTTGAAGTTTGGATTGACTGTTTCTCTTTACTTAGACAACCGCCATCTGCAGAATGCTCTTTTGCTTCACTTATATTTGTTAGAGCGTGGGCATATCTTTTGTAGAAAGAATTAAACTCTCTTGCTTCACTTATATCTATTTAGAGAGATGACAGGAACTGGTCATTCACATGGTTAGTCATAAAATCCTACATAAACTTGTAGATCGCTGAATATGATATGTTTGATTCCTTGCAATAGTTTTGCGATATAAAGATTGTGATATTAGAGACATGCTAGTGGGTAGTTGTGGATTGTAGAAATACTTGTGTTGGAGTTTGTGATTCCCGTAGCATGCACGTATGGTGAACCGTTATGTGATGAAGTCGGAGCATGATTTATTTATTGATTGTCTTCCTTATGAGTGGCGGTCGGGGACGAGCGATGGTTTTTTCCTACCAATCTATCCCCCTAGGAGCATGCACGTAGTACTTTGTTTCGATGACTAATAGATTTTTGCAATAAGTATGTGAGTTCTTTATGACTAATGTTGAGTCCATGGATTATACGCACTCTCACCCTTCCACCGTTGCTAGCCTCTCTAGTGCCGCGCAACTTTCGCCGATACCATAAACCCACCATATACCTTCCTCAAAACAGCCACCATACCTACCTATCATGGCATTTCCATAGCCATTCCGAGATATATTGCCATGCAACTTCCATCATCATCATATACATGACTTGAGCATTCATTGTCATATTGCTTTGCATGATCGTAAGATAGCTAGCATGATGTTTTCATGGCTTGCCCGTTTTTTGATGTCATTGCTACGCTAGATCATTGCACATCCCGGTACACAACCGGAGGCATTCATATAGAGTCATATCTTTGTTCTAGTATCGAGTTGTAATATCAAGTTGTAAGTAAATAAAAGTGTGATGATCATCATCATTAGAGCATTGCCCTAGTGAGGAAAGGATGATGGAGACTATGATTCTCCCATAAGTCGGGATGAGACTCCGGACTTTACAAAAAAAATAAAAGAGGCCAAAGAAGCCCCAAAAAAGAGGCCAAAGAAGCCTACCAAAAAAAGAGAAAATAAAAAAATGAGAGAAAAAGAGAGAAGGGGCAATGTTACTATCCTTTTACCACACTTGTGCTTCAAAGTAGCACCATGTTCTTCATATAGAGAGTCTCTTGAGTTATCACTTTCATATACTAGTGGGAATTTTCATTATAGAACTTGGCTTGTATATTCCGATGATGGGCTTCTTCAAATGCCCGAGGTCTTCATGAGCAAGCAAGTTGGATGCACAACCACTTAGTTTCAGTTGGAGCTTTCATACAGTTATAGCTCTAGTGCATCTGTTGCATGGTAATCCCTACTCCTCACATTGATATCTATTAATGGGCATCTCCATAGCCCATTGATACGCCTAGTTGATGTGAGACTTTCTCCTTTTTTTGTCTTCTCCACATAACCCCCACCATCATATTCTATTCCACCTATAGTGCTATGTCCATGGCTCACGCTCATGTATTGCGTGAAAATTGAAAAGGTTTGAGAAACGTCAAAGTATGAAACAATTGCTTGGCTTGTCATCGGGGTTGTGCATGATGTGAATGCTTTGTGTGGTGAAGATGGAGCATAGCCAGAATATATGATTCTGTAGGGATGAGCTTTCTTTGGCTATGTTATTTAAATAAGACATAATTGCTTGGTTGGTATGCTTGAAATATTATTGTCTTTATGTCAAAGGATAGATTATTGCTTTGAATCACTCGTGTCTTAATATTCATGCCATGATTAGACATATGATCAAGATTATGCTAGGTAGCATTCCACATCAAAAATTATCTTTTTTATCATTTACCTACTCGAGGATGAGCAGGAATTAAGCTTGGGGATGCTGATACGTCTCCGTCGTATCTATAATTTTTGATTGTTCCATGCCAATATTATTCAACTTTCATATACTGTTGGCAACTTTTTATACTATTTTTGGGACTAACATATAGATCCAGTGCCCAGTGCCAGTTCCTGTCTGTTGCATGTTTTTTTTGTTTCGCAGAATATCCATATCAGACGGAGTCCAAACGGGATAAAAACGGATGGAGCTTATTTTTGGAAAATATGGAAAATTCGGAAGGAAAATCAACGCGAACCAGTGCCCGAGGTGGTCACGAGGCAGGGGGGCGCGCTCCCCCCTAGGGCGCGCCCCATACCCTCGTGAGCCCACCGTAAGGTGGTTGACGCTCTTCTTTTGCCGCAAGAAAGCTAATATTCGAAAAAAAATCACGGCGAAAGTTTTAGGCCAATCAGAGTTACAGATCTCCATATATACACGAAACGGTGAAACAGAGCCAGAACAGAACACAGAACCAGAGAGAAACAAAGAGATAGATCCAATCTCGGAGGGGCTCTCGCACCTCCCATGCCATGGAGGCCAAGGACCAGAGGGGAAACCCTTCTCCCATCTAGGGAGGAGGTCAAGGAAGAAGAGGAAGAAGGGGCCCCCTCTCCCCCTCTCCTCCGGTGGCGCCGGAACGCCGCCGTGGCCATCATCATCATCACTGTGATCTTCACCAACACCTCCGCCATCTTCACCAACATCTCCATCACCTTCCCCCCTCTATCTACAACGGTCCACTCTCCTGCAACCCGCTGTACCCTCTACTTGAACATGGTGCTTTATGCTTCATATTATTTTCCAATGATGTGTGACCATCCTATGATGTCTGAGTAGATTTTCGTTGTCCTATCGGTGGTTGATGAATTGCTATGATTGATTTAATTTGCTTGTGGTTATGTTGCTATCCTTTGGTGCCCATCATATGATTGCACGCGTGGATCACACCCTAGGGTTAGTTGTATGTTGATAGGACTATTTATTGGAGGGCAAGAGTGACAGAAGCTTCAACCTAGCATAGAAATTGATGCAAACGGGATTGAAGGGGGACCAGTTTATCTTAATGCTATGGTTGGGTTTTACCTTAATGAACTTCAGTAGTTGCGGATGCTTGCTAATAGTTCCAATCATAAGTGCATAGAATTCCAAGTCAGGGATGACATGCTAGCAGTGGCCTCTCCCACATAATACTTGCTATCGATCAAGTAAAGTAGTCAATTGCTTAGGGGAAATTCCGCAACTCCTACCACCACTTTTCCACACTCGCTATATTTACTTTATTGTTTCTTTATCTAAACAGCCCCTACTTTTTATTTATGTACTCTTTATTATCTTGCAAACCTATCCAACAACACCTAAAAAGTACTTCTAGTTTCATACTTGTTCTAGTTAAAGCGAACGTCAAGCGTGCATAGAGTTGTATCGGTGGTTGATAGAACTTGAGGGAATATTTGTTCTACCTTTAGCTCCTCGTTGGGTTCGACACTCTTACTTATCGAAAACTGTTGTGATCCCCTATACTTGTGGGTTATCACATGCTGGTAAGCAGTATGACTTGTATCATCCACAACTCACTTGTGTTCTACTCGTGCATATAACATCTATGCATAAACCTGGCTCGGATGCCACTGTTGGGGAACGTAGTAATTTCAAAAAAATTCCTACGCACACACAGGATCATGGTGATGCATAGCAACGAGAGGGGAGAGTGTGTCTACGTAACCTCGTAGACCGAAAGCGGAAGCGTTAGCACAATGCGGTTGATGTAGTCGTACGTCTTCATGATCCGACCGATCCAAGTACCGAACGCACGGCACCTCCGAGTTTAGCACATGTTCAACTCGATGACGTCCCATGAACTCCGATCCAGCAGAGCTTCACAGGAGAGTTTCATCAGCACGACGGCATGATGATGGTGATGATGATGCTACCGACGCAGGGCTTCGCCTAAGCACCGCTACGATATAATCGAGGTGGATTATGGTGGAGGGGGGCACCGCACACGGCTGGAATAGATCAATAGATCAACTTGTGTGTTTAGAGGTGCCCCCCATCCGCGTCTATAAAGGAGCAAGGGGGAAGGATGGTCGGCCCCTGTAGGCGTGCCAGGAGGAGGAATCCTCCTCCTAGTAGGAGTAGGATTCCCCTCTTTTCTACTCCTACTAGGAGGGGGAAAGGAAGTGGGGAGGGAGAAGGAAAGGTGGGAGCCGCCCCCCTCTCCTAGTCCAATTCAGACCAGAGGGGGAGGGGCGCGCGGCCTGCCCTAGGCCGGGGGGGGGGGGGTTCTGGTTTTCTCCGACACCATCCGGAACACTTCCGATGTCCGAATATAGTCGTCCAATATATCGATCTTTATGTCTCGACCATTTCGAGACTCCTCGTCATGTCCGTGATCATATCCGGGACTCCGAACTACCTTCGGTACATAAAAACACAAAAACTCATAATACCGATCGTCACCAAACTTTAAGCGTGCGGACCCTACGGGTTCGAGAACTATGTAGACATGACCGAGACACATTTCCAGTCAATAACCAACACCGGAACCTGGATGTTCATATTGGCTACCACATGTTCTTCGAAGATCTTTATCGGTCAAACCGCATAACAACATATGTTGTTCCCTTTGTCATCGGTATGTTACATGCCTGAGATTCGATAGTCGGTATCTCAATACCTAGTTCAATCTCGTTACCGGCAAGTCTCCTTACTTGTTCCGTAATACATCATCCCGCAACTAACTCATTAGTTACAATGCTTGCAAGGCTTATAGTGATGTGCATTACCGAGTGGGCCTAGGGATACCTCTCTGACAATTGGAGTGACAAATCCTAATCTCGATTTATGCCAACTCAACAAGTACCATTGGAGACACCTGTAGAGCACCTTTATAATCACCTAGTTACGTTGTGATGTTTGGTAGCACACAAAGTGTTCCTCCAGTAATCGGGAGTTGCATAATCTCATAGTCAGAGGAACATGTATAAGTCATGAAGAAAGCAATAGCAGAAAACTAAACGATCAAGTGCTAAGCTAATGGAATGGGTCAAGTCAATCACATCATTCTCCTAATGATGTGATCCCATTAATCAAATGACAACTCATGTCTATGGTTAGGAAACTTAACCATCTTTGATTAATGAGCTAGTACAGTAGAGGCATACTAGTGACACTCTGTTTGTCTATGTATTCACACATGTACTAAGTTTCCGGTTAATACAATTCTATCATGAATAATAAACATTTATCATGATATGAGGAAATAAATAATAACTTTATTATTGCCTCTAGGGCATATTTCCTTCATCTTGCCCATGAGGCATGGTTGGCAAGCATCAAGTGATTCATAATCAAGTGATTCCAAAAGTCCATCAACATGGAGTTTCTTCATGCGCTTTACACCAATATGACCTAAATGACAGTGCGACAAATAGGTTGCACTATCATTATTAACTTTGCATCTTTTGGCTTCAATATTATAAATATGTGTATCACTACAATAGAGATTCAATAAACCATTCACCTTGGGTGTATGATCACAGAAGGTTTTATTCATGTAAACATAATAACAATTATTCTTTGACTTAAATGAATAACTGTATTGCAATAAACATGATCCAATCATATTATGCTCAACGTAAACACCAAATAACATTTATTTTAGGTTCAACACTAATCCCGAAGGTAAAGGGAGTGTGCGATGGTGATCTTATCAACCTTGGAATTATTTCCAACACACATCGTCACCTCGTCCTCAACTAGTCTTTGTTTATTTTGCAACTCCCGTTTCAAGTTACTACTCTTAGCAACTAAACTAGTATCAAATACTGCGGGGTTTCCTATAAACACTAGTAAAGTACACATCAATAACATGTATATCGAATATACCTTTGTTCACTTTTCCATCCTTCTTATCCGGCAAGTATCTAGGGCAGTTCCACTTCCAGTGACCGTTTCCTTTGCAGTAGAAGCACTCAGTTTCAGGCTTGGGTCTAGCTTTGGGCTTCTTCATGGTAGTGGCAACTTGTTTGCCATTTTTCTTGAAGTTCCCTTTTACTTGAAACTAGTGATCTTGTCAACCATCAACACTTGATGCTTTTTCTTGATTTCTACCTTCGCCGATTTCAGCATCGCGAAGAGCTTTGGGAATCGTTTCCGTTATCCCTTGCATATTATAGTTCATCACGAAGTTCTAGTAACTTGGTGATAGTGACTAGAGAACTCTGTCAATCACTATCTTACCGGGAAGATTAACTCCCACTTGATTCAAGTGATTGTAGTACTTAGATATTCTAAGCACATGCTTACTCATTGAGCTATTCTCCTCCATCTTGTAGGCAAAGTACTATCAGAGGTCTCATGCCTCTTAACACGGGCATGAGTATGAGATACCAATTTCAACTCTTGGAACATCTTATATGCTCTGTGGCGTTCAAAACATTTTTAAAGTCCCGGTTCTAAGCCGTAAAGCATGGTGCACTAAACTATCAAGTAGTCATCATACCGAGCTTGTCAAACGTTCATAGCGTCTGCATCTGCTCCTGCAATGAGGATAATCCGTGCAGCAATGAGGATAATCCTCAGATCATGGACCTAGTCTGCATCATTGCTACTATCAACTTTCAACATAGTTTTTTCTCTAGTAACATATCAAAAATAAACGGGGAGCTACATTGTGAGCTATTGATCTACAACATAGTTATGCAAATACTATCAGGACTAAGTTCATGATAAATTAAAGTTCAATTAATCATATTACTTAAGAACTCCCACTTAGATAGACATCCCTCTAATCATCTAAGTGATCACGTGATCCATATCAACTAAACCATGTCCGATCATCACATGAGATAGAGTAGTTTTCAACGGTGAACATCACTATGTTGATCATATCTACTATATGATTCATGCTCGACCTTTCAGTCTCCAGTGTTCCGAGGCCATATCTGCATATGCTAGGCTCGTCAAGTATAACCCAAGTATTCCGTGTGTGCAAAACTGGCTTGCACCCGTTGTATGTGAACGTAGAGCTTATCACACTTGATCATCACGTGGTGTCTCGGCACGATGAACTGTCGCATCGGTGCATATTCAGGGAGAACACTTATACCTTGAAATTTAGTGAGAGATGATCTTATAATGCTACCATCGAACTAAGCAAAATAACATGTATAAAATATAAACATCAGATGCAATCAAAAATATGTGACATGATATGGCCATCATCATCTTGTGCCTTTGATCTCCATCTCCAAAATACTGTCATGATCTCCATTGTTACCGGCATGACACCATGGTCTCCATCATCTTGATCTTTTATCAACGTGTTGTCACATGGTCGTCTCACCAGCTATTGCTTTTGCAACTATTGCTATCGCATAGAGATAAAGTAAAGCGATTACATGGCACTTGCGTCTTATGCAATAAAGAGACAACCAGAAGGCTCCTGCCAGTTGCCGATAACTTTGTTACAAAACGATCATCACATATAATAAAATTTAGCATCATGTCTTGACCATATCACATCACAACATGCCCTGCAAAAACAAGTTAGACGTCCTCTACTTTGTTGTTGCAAGTTTTACGTGGCTGCTTCGGGCTGAGCAAGAACCGTTCTTACCTACGCATCAAAAACCACAACGCAGTATAGTGATTGCTTTTTGATCTTCAGAAAGAACCTTGTTCATTGAATCTGATTCAACTAAAGTTGGAGAAACTGACACCCACCAGCCACCTGTGTGCAAAGCATGTCGGTAGAACTAGTCTCGCATAAGCTTACGCGTAATGTCGGTCTGAGCCGTTTAATCCAACAATGCCGCCGAATCAAGAATCAACTAGTGACGACAAGCAATATGTATATACCCACGCCCACAACTCCTTTGTGTTCTACTCGTGCGTATAACATCTACGCATAAACCTAGCTCAGATGCCACTATTGGGGAACATAGTAATTTCAAAAAAATTCCTACGCACATGCAAGATCATGGTGATGCATAGCAACGAGAGGGGAGAGTTTCGTCCACGTACCCTCGTAGACCATAAGAGGAAGCGTCACGAGAACGTAGTTGATGTAGTCGTACGTCTTCACGATCCGACCGATCCAAGTACCAAATGTATGGCACCTCTGAGTTCAGCACACGTTCAGCTCGGTGACGTCCCATGAACTCCGATCCAGCAGAGCTTCGAGGGAGAGTTCTATCAGCACGACGGCGTGATGACCATGATGATGATGCTACTGACGCAGGGCTTCGCCTAAGCACCGCTACGATATGACCGAGGTGGATTATGGTGGGGGGCAGCGCACATGGCTAAAAGATCAACTGATCAACTTGTGTGTTCTAGGGTGCCCCCTCCCCACGTATATAAAGGAGGGAGGGGAGGCCGGCCAGCCTCTCTAGGCGCGCCAAGGGGGGAGGAATCCTCCTCCTAGTAGGAGTAGGATTCCCCCTTTCCTAGTCCTACTAGGAGGGGGGAGGAAGGAGAAGGGGAGGAGAAGGAAAGAGGGGGCGAAGCCCCTCCCCTAGTCCGATTCGGACTAGGTCCATGGGGGACGCGCAGCCAGCCCTTGTGGCTTCTCCTCCTTTTCCTTTAAAGCCCACTAAGGTCCATATGTACTCCCGTATTCCCGTAACTCCCCTGGTACTCTGAAAAATACTCGGATCACTCGGAACCTTTCTGATGTCTGAATATAGCCTTCCAATATATCGATCTTTATGGATCGATCATTTCGAGACTCCTCGTCATGTCCATGATCTCATCCGGGACTCTGAGCAACCTTTGGTACATCAAATCACATAAACTCTTAATACCAATCGTCACCGAACGTTAACCGTGCGGACCCTACGGGTTCGAGAACTATGTAGACATGACCGAGACATGTCTCCGGTGAATAACCAATAGCGGAACCTGGATGCTCATATTCGCTCCTACATATTCTACGAAGATCTTTATCGGTCAAAACGCATAACGGTATACGTTGTTCCCTTTGTCATCGGTATGTTACTTTCCCGAGATTCGATCGTCGGTATCTCAATACCTAGTTCAATCTTGTTACCAGCAAGTCTCTTTACTCATTCCATAATGCTACATCTCGTAACTAACTCATTAGCTACATTACTTGCAAGGCTTATAGTGATGTACATTACCGAGAGGGCCCAGAGATACCTCTCCGACAATCGGAGTGACAAATCCTAATCTTGATCCATGCCAACTCAACAAACACCATCGGAGACACCTGTAGAGCACCTTTATAATCACCCAGTTACATTGTGACGTTTGGTAGCACACAAAGTGTTCCTCCAGTATTCGGGAGTTGCATGATCGCATAGTCATAGGAACATGTATTGTTATGGAGAAAGCAATAGCAACAAACTAAACAATCATCGTGCTAAGCTAACGGATGGGTCAAGTCGATCACATCATTCTCTAATGATGTGATCCTGTTAATAAAATTACAACTCATGTCTATGGTTAGGAAACATAACCATCATTGATTCAACGAGCTAGTCAAGTAGAGGCAAACTAGTGACACTCTGTTTGTCTATGTATTCACACATGTACTAAGTTTCCGGTTAATAAAATTATAGCATGAATAATAAACATTTATCATGATATAAGGAAATATAAATAACAACTTTATTATTGCCTCTAGGGCATATTTCCTCCAGTCTCCCACTTGCATTAGAGTCAATAATCTAGTTCACATCGTCATGTGATTTAACACCAATAGTTCACATCTTTATGTGATTAGTTCACATCTCCATGTGACTAACACCCAAAGGGTTTACTAGAGTCAATAATCTAGTTCACATCGCTATGTGAGTAACACCCAAAGAGTGATCATGTTTTGCTTGTGAGAGAAATTTCGTCAACGGGTCTGCCACATTCGGAGCCATGTGTATTTTGAAAATTTTCTATGTCTACAATGCTTTGCACGGAGGTACTCTAGCTAATTGCTCCCACTTTCAATATGTATCTAGATCGAGACTTAGAGTCATCCAGATCGGTGTCAAAGCTTGCATTGACGTAACTCTTTACGACGAACTCTTTGTCACCTCCATAACAGAGAAACATTTCCTTATTCCACTAAGGATATTTTTGACCGCTGTCCAGTGATCCACTCCTGGATCACTATTGTACCATCTTGCCAAACTTATGGTGAGGTACATAATAGGTCTGGTACGCAGCATAGCATACTTTGTAGAACCTATGACTGAGGCATAGGGAATGACTTTTCATTCTCTTTCTATTTTCTGCCGTGGTCGGGTTTTGAGTCTTTACTCAACTTCACACCTTGCAACACAGGCAAGAACTCCTTCTTTGGCTGTTCCATTTTGAACTACTTCAAAATCTTGTCAAGGTATGTACTCATTGAAAATATATCAAGCATCTTGTTCTATCTCTATAGATCTTGATGCTCAATATGCAAGTAGCTTCACCGAGGTCTTTCTTTGAAAAACTCCTTTCAAGCACTCCTTTATGCTTTCCAAAAAATTCTACATTATTTCCGATCAACAATATGTCATTCACATATACTTATCAGAAATGCTGTAGTGCTCCCACTCACTTTCTTGTAAATACAGGCTTCACCGCAAGTCTGTATAAAAACCATATGCTTTGATCACTTTATCAAAGCATATATTCTAACTCTGAGATGCTTGCACCAGTCCATAGATGGATCGCTGGAGCTTGCTCACTTTGTTAGCACCTTTAGGATTGACAAAACCTTCTGGTTGCATCATATACAACTCTTCTTTAAGAAATCCATTAAGGAATGCAGTTTTGACATCCATTTGCTAGATTTCATAAAATGCGGCAACTGCTAACATGATTCGGACAGACTTTTAAGCATTGATACGAGTGATAAAATCTCATCGTAGTCAACACCTTGATCCTGTCAAAAATTTTTTGCGACAATTCGAGCTTTGTAGATAGTAACACTACTATCAGTGTCCATCTTCCTCTTGAAGATCCATTTATTCTCATTGACTCACCGATCATTGGGCAAGTCAATCAAAGTCCATACTTTGTTCTCATACATGGATCCTGTCGGTGTCAAAACCAGCGGATCTCGGGTAGGGGGTCCCGAACTATGCGTCTAGGCCGGATGGTAACAGGTGGTAGGGGACACGATGTTTTACCCAGGTTCAGGCCCTCTTGATGGAGGTAAAACCCTATGTCCTGCTTGATTAATATTGATGATATGGGTAGTACAAGAGTAGATCTACCACGAGATCAGAGAGGATAAACCCTAGAAGCTAGCCTATGGTATGATTGTATGTTATGGTTGTTGTCCTACGGACTAAAACCCTTCAGTTTATATAGACACCGGAGAGGGTTAGGGTTACACAAGGTCGGTTACAAAGGAGGAGATATCCATATCCGTATTGCCTAGCTTGCCTTCCACGCCAAGTAGAGTCCCATCCGGACACGAGACGAAGTCTTCAATCTTGTATCTTCATAGTCTAACAGTCCGGCCAATGGAGATAGTCCGGCTGTCCGGATACCCCCTAATATAGGACTCCCTCAGTAGCCCCTGAACCAGGCTTCAATGACGATGAGTCCGGTGCGCAGTATTGTCTTCGGCATTGCAAGGCGGGTTCCTTCTCCGAATACATCACAAAAGAATTTGAATATGAGGATAGTGTCCGACCCTGCAAAATAAGTTCCAAATTCCACCATAGAGAGAATTATATTTTCGCAGATCTAATTTGCTGGCTTGTTTTGGCAGCATGATGTTATGTCATGGCCCGGTAATTATTCAAACCGTTTCTTTTAACCAGCCCCGCACATAATGCGAGGCAGTTTTTCGACACGTCTTATCAAAGCAGAGATCGTGTCCCCTTATTATGGGATTCTCATCAATACGGGCGTGGGTAACCCAACCGCTCCATCAATTGCGGCGCTTGGGGGATAAGCGAGTTTTACTAGGCAAGTGGGGACGCTTAGTTTCGTCCACCCATATAAAGGGATAAGGATTCACCTTTCTGTCCACGCCTTCTTCCTCCCTTACCCATCCATTTTCGCACACTCGAGCTCTAGCGCCCAAGTCCGCAGTTCCCACCTCGACCTTCTCCAATCATGTCCGGAGCGGGAGGCAAGTGGATGGTCTCCTCCGCCACAGAGGGAGACATCAAGAAACTGAGGAGAGCCGGATACCTGCCCGACGACATCGCGCACCGGCTCCCAGATGAGGGGCAGCTCATCCCCACCCCCAGGCCCCATGAGAGGGTAGTATTCCTCACCCATTTCCTCCACAGACTGGGGTTCCCTCTCCATCCCTTCGTCCGGGGCTCATGTTTTATTACGGCCTGGATTTCCACGATCTGGCCCCGAACTTCATCCTCAACATCTTGGCGTTTATCATCGTGTGCGAGGCCTTCCTCCGCATCAAGCCCCACTTCAGCTTATGGCTGAAGACCTTCATTGTCAAGCCAAAGGTGGTGGGCATGTTCCATGCGGAGTGCGGAGGTGCCATGGTGGGCAAGATGCCCAACGTAACATGGCTCGAGGGCTCCTTTGTGGAAACCATAAAGGGGTGGCAATCGGGGTGGTTCTATATCACCGAGCCGCGCGACCCTGCATGGGCAGCGGCCCCCGAGTTCCGATCTGGCATCCCCACGCGGCTCACTTCCTGGAAAGAGCTGCCCGGACTTCAAACATGTATTCAAAACATGGTGGACAAGAAGCTCAAGCTTGTCAACATAGTCCAAGTTATGCTCATCCACCGGATACTCCCGTGCCAACAACGGGAGTTCAACTTGTGGGAGTTCAATATGGCGCAGCACCGAACTCTGAACATGCTCTTCGACACGACTCATGAAGAAGCCTGGAGGGTGCTGTTCAAAAGTGCCGAGGTCCCCCCTATTACTGAGGATCGCGGATTCAGCGCGAAGCGCCAAGCCAGTGCGGTAAGCTGTTTTACCTTTCACAGGGTAATTTTTTTTTATATAGATTGACTCTATGCGGGATCTAAACTCCCGTACCTTTGACAGGACTGGCCGAAGATGGCCAGACAGATCCACTGTCCCGCTCCTTTGCCCAAAGGCCCCGCAGACGCTCTTCTGGCGAAGATGTTGACTCCGGCCCCTTATACGGTGCCGGAGAAGACCAAGAAGGCCAAGGGAACCCGAAAGAGTTCCCGACGCCAGGCGTCCTCGGACTCACCGTCTGATGACTCTGCGGCGCACTCTTCCCCTGAAGACGAGGAAGAGGAGGAATAAGATGCTCCCCCACCGACTTGGGGAGACAAGAAAAGGAAGGCCACCCCAACTGGGGAGGTCGGAGGGTCCAAGAAGGGAAGGACTCTCCTTCCAGACAGTTCCACCGCCGCGGACGAAGGCGAAGACGAGTGGTTGCCCAGGGTCAAGCCCCCGGGGAGATCATAAGTATTCGGATACCAGAGTAACTCCTAGGATTCCTTTGTCACACTGCTTTCCCTAACGCCGAATGCAATTATGCAGGATGCCACGAGCCAGTATCGATGTATCATCGGACGGCTCCTTGGGCTTGTCGGACATGGATAGCGATCCAGTCCCGACCGCCACCTCCCCTCATCCTGCCGACGATGCCGAGGTGTTGTCTCAAGAGGCACCAGATCGAGGGGAGACAATCCTGGAGGCGCCTCAAGGCGACTTTCCAGACTCCGGGAGCCACGGGGACGGGGCCCCCGAGAGCTTCGAGTTCGGCCCTCAGCCGAACACCGTGCCGGACCCTCCAGCGGTTCCGGGCTTGGGCAGGCGGCCTCCTTCTAAGAGGGGCAAGACGCCTGTGCCGGTGACCTCTGTCCATCCAGAGGCGCCGGACAATCTACTAGAAGCGCTTCGCAGCGCTTCCATCGACGAGGAGCACCGCACTATCATGAGTGTGGTGATCCAGAAGGTTCAGTCCGCCAAGAGCGGATTGACTGAAGCCTGTGCCAGCCTTCTAACAGGCTTCGAGGTAAGTGTTTTAAAATGTAGTAGAAATATTACCGCATAGACAGTAGCCCCTGATGCTTTGTTCGGTGCTCACAAAGAAAAGCCGAATAGAGGATCAAATAATATCGCAGGAGTCTAATATAAGTATGTCAATATGCATATGCAGGCTTCGCTGCTGGCGTCCGCCGCACTAACTGCGGAGGTCGCCGTACTGAAGCAGGACCTCGAGGGGTCCAAGAAAGAGCTCGGCCTTGCCAAGAGGCAGCTCGAGGAGAACAAGGGTAAGTAATACCCCGTCTATAGATATGTTTGTTGGGGATCGTAACAGAAATTTAAAATTTTCTACGCATCACCAAGATCAATCTATGGAGTAATCTAGCAACGAGGGGAAGGGGAGTGCATCTACATACCCTTGTAGATCGCTAAGCGGAAGCGTTGTAAGAACGCGGATGAAGGAGTCATACTCACAGCGATTCAGATCGCGGTTGATTCCGATCTAAGCGCCGAACGACGGCGCCTCTGCGTTCAACACACGTGCAGCCCGGTGACGTCTCCCATGCCTTGATCCAGCAAGGGGAGAAGGAGAGGTTGGGGAAGACTCCATCCAGCAGCAGCACGATGGCGTGGTGGTGAAGGAGCGTGGCAATCCCGCAGGGCTTCGCCAAGCACCACGGGAGAGGAGGAGGACTTGGGAGAGGGGGAGGGCTGCGCCAGAACTTGGGTGCGGCTGCCCTCCCACCCCCACATATATATAGGGGCAAGGGAGAGGGGGGCCGGCCCCCTCAGATCCAATCTGAGGAGGGGGCGGCGGCCAGGGGGTTGCCTTGCCCCCCAAGGCAAGGGGGCGCCCCCCTTTAGGGTTCCCCAAACCCTAGGCGCATGGGCCCTAGGGGGGAGGTGCCCAGCCCACAAAGGGGCTGGTACCTCTCCACACACAGCCCATAGGGCCCTCCGGGGCAGGTGGACCCTCCCAGTGGACCCCCGGAACCCCTTCGGTGGTCCCGGTACAATATCGATAACCCCCGAATTATTCCGGTGACCGTATGATGACTTCCCATATATAAATCTTTACCTCCGGACCATTCCGGAACTCCTCGTGACGTCCGGGATCTCATCCGGGACTCCTAACAACATTCGGTAACCACATACATCTATTCCCTATAATCCTAGCGTCATCGAACCTTAAGTGTGTAGACCCTACGGGCTCGAGAGTCACGCAGACATGGCCGAGACAACTCACCGGTCAATAACCAACAGCGGGATCTAGATACCCATGTTGGCTCCCACATGCTCCACGATGATCTCATCGGATGAACCATGATGTCAAGGATTCAATCAATCTCGTATAAAATTCCCTTTGTCTATCGGTACGATACTTGCCCGAGATTCGATCGTCGGTATCCCGATACCTTGTTCAATCTCGTTACCGGCAAGTCTCTTTACTCGTTCCGTAACACATCATCCCGTGATAAACTCCTTGGTCACATTGTGCACATTATGATGATGTCCTACCAAGTGGGCCCAGAGATACCTCTCCGTTACACGGAGTGACAAATCCCAGTCTCGATTCGTGCCAACCCAACAGACACTTTCGGAGATACCCGTAGTGCACCTTTATAGCCACCCAGTTACGTTGTGACATTTGGCACACCTAAAGCATTCCTACGGTATCTGGGAGTTGCACAATCTCATGGTCTAAGGAAATGATACTTGACATTAGAAAAGCTTTAGCATACGAACTACACGATCTTGTGCTAGGCTTAGGATTGGGTCTTGTCCATCACATCATTCTCCTAATGATGTGATCCCGTTATCAACGACATCCAATGTACATGGTCAAGAAACCGTAACCATCTATTGATCAACGAGCTAGTCAACTAGAGGCTTACTAGGGACATGGTGTTGTCTATGTATCCGCACATGTATCTGAGTTTCCTATCAATACAATTCTAGCATGGATAATAAACGATTATCGTGAACAAGGAAATATAATAATAACCAATTTATTATTGCCTCTAGGGCATATTTCCAACAGTCTCCCACTTGCACTAGAGTCAATAATCTAGTTCACATCGCCATGTGATTAACACTCATAGGTCACATCGCTATGTGACCAACATCCAAAGAGTTTACTAGACTCAATAATCTAGTTCACATCACTATGTGATTAACACTCAATGAGTTCTGGGTTTGATCATGTTATGCTTGTGAGAGAGGTTGTAGTTAACGGGTCGGCAATATTCAGATCCCTATGTATTTCGCAAAACTTTATGTCACATCGTAGATGCTCCTACCACGTTCCACTTGGAGCTATTCCAAATTTTTGCTCCATTATACGTATTCGGTATCTCTACTTAGAGCTATCCGGATAGGTGTTAAGCTTGCATCGACGTAACTCTTTACGTCGAACTCTTTATCACCTCCATAACCGAGAAACATTTCCTTATTCCTCTAAGGATAATTTTGACCGCTATCTGGTGATCCACTCCTAGATCACCTTTGTACCCTCTTGCCAGACATGTGGCAAGGCACACATCTGGTGCGGTACTCAGCATGGTATACCATATAGAGCCTATGGCAAAAGCATAGGGGACGACCTTCGTCCTTCCTCTATCTTCTGCCGTGGTCAATCTTTGAGTCTTACTCAACTTCACACCTTACAAGTCAGGTAAGAATCCCTTCTTTGACTAATCTATTTTGAACTCCTTCAAAAACATGTCAAGGTGTGCGTTCTTTGAAAGTATCATCAGGCGTCTTGATCTATCTCTATAGATCTTGATGCCCAATATGTAAGCAGCTTTATCCAGGTTTTCCTTTGAAAATCACTCTTTTCAAACAACCGTTTATGCTTTCCAGAAATTCTACATTATTTCGAATCAACAATATGTCATCCACATATACTTATCAGAAATGTTGTAGTGCTCCCACTCACTTTCTTGTAAATACAAGTTTCTAGCAAACATTGTATAAACCTAAAAGCTTTGATCACTCCATCAAAGTATATATTCCGACTCCGAGATGCTTGCTCTAGTCCATAGAAGGATTGCTGGAGCTAGCATACCTTTTAGCATCCTTAGAATCGACAAAACCTTTTATTGAATCACATACAACTTTTTCTTACGAAAACTTGTAAGAAAACTTGTTTTGACATGCATCTGTCAGATTTCATAATCGAAAAATACAGCTAATCCTAACATGATTCCGATGGACTTAAGCATCACTGCGGGTGAGAAATTCTCATCGTAGTCAACTCCTTGAACTTGTGAAAAGACTCTTTCCCACAAGTCGAGCTTCATAGACGGTAACATTACCGCCCATGTCCGTCTTCTTCTTAAAGATCCATTTATCTCAATGGCTTGCTGATCATCGGACAAGTCCACCAAAGTCCATACTTTGTTCTGATACATGGATCCTATCTCGGATTTCATGGCTTCTAACCATTTGTTAGAATACGGGCCCACCATCGCTTCTCCATAGCTCGTAGGTTCATTTTTGTCTAACAACATGATATCTAAGACAGGATTACCGTACCACTCAGGAGTAGTACATATCCTTGTCGACCTACGAGGTTCGATAACAACTTGATCCGAAGCTTCATGATCACTATCATTAACTTCCTATTCAACAGACGTAGGCGCCACAGAAAACATCTTTTTGTGTTGCATCACTCTTTGGCTGAAGTAAAGGTTCGACAACCTCATCAAGTTCTATCTTCCTCCCACTCAATTCTTTCGAGAGAAACTCCTTCTCGAGAAAGGACCCGTTCTTAGCGACAAACAATTTGCCCTCGGATCTGAGATAGAAGGTATACCCAACTGTCACCTTTGGGTATCCTATGAAGATGTGTTTGTCCGCTTTTGGGTTCGAGCTTCTCCGGCTGAAGCCTTAAGCATCGCAGCCCCAAACATTAAGAAAAGACAATTTTGGTTTCTTTCCAAACCATATTCATACGACGTCGTCTCAACGGACTTAGATGGTGTCCTATCTAAAGTGAATGCAGCTGTCTCTAACGCATATCCTCAAAATGAAAACGGTAGATCGGTAAGAAACATCATAGATCGCACCATATCTCATAAGGTTCGAGTACGACGTCCGGACACACCATTACCCTGTGGTGTTCTAGGTGGCTTCAACTGTGAAACAATTCCACAATGTCTTAAGTGATTGCCAAACTCATAACTCAGAAATTCTCATCGATCAGATCGTAGGAATTTGATCTTCTTGTTATGATGGTTCTTAACTTCACTCTGAAACCGCTTGAACTTTTCAAATATTTCAGACTTGTGCTTCATTAAGTAAATATACCTATATCTACTCAAATCGTCAGTGAAGATGAGAAAATAGCGATATCCACCGCACGCTTCAATTCTCATTAGATCACACGCATTAGCATGTATGATTTCCAACAAGTCACTTGCCCGTTTCATTGTACCTGAAAACGGGGTCTTAGTCATCCTGCCCATGAGGCATGGCTCGCATGTGTCAAGCCATTCAAAATCAAGTGACTCCAAACATCCATCGACACGGAGTTTCTTCATGCATATTACGCTAATATGACCTAAGCGGCAGTGCCACAAGAAAGTGGTACTATCTACATCTTTTGGCGTGAACATGTGTATTACCACGACCGAGATTCACTGAACCATTGACATAGGGTGCATGACCATGAAAGGTATTATTCATGTAAACAGAATAACCATTATTCTCTAACTTAAATGAATAACCGTATTGCAATGAACATGATCTAATCATATTCATGCTCAACGTAGACACCTGATAACATTTATCTAGGTTCAATACTAATCCCAAAGGCAGATGGAGCGTGCGATGGTGATCTCATCAACTTTGGAAACACTTCCAACACACATCGTCACCTCGCCCTTAGCCGGTCTCCGTTTAGTCCGTAGCTTTTGCTTCAAGTCACCAATAATAGCAATTGAACCGATATCCAATACGCAGGTGCTACCAGGAGTACTAGTGAGGTACACATTAATAACACGTATATACTTTGTTGAAGTTGCCAGCCTTCTTATCTACCATGCATTTGGGGTAATTCCGCTACCAGTGACCGTTCCCCTTACAATAGAAGCACTTAGTCTCGGGTTTGGGTTCAACCTTGGGTTCCTTCACTGGAGCGGCAACTGGTTTGCCACCCATGAAGTTTCCATTCTAGCCCTTGCCCTTCTTGAAACCAGTGGTCTTGTTAAACCATCAACACTTGATGCTCCTTCTTGATTTCTACCTTTTGCGGTCTTAAGCACCGCGAACAGCTTCGGGATCAACTCCATCCCTTGCATGTCATAGTTCATCACGAAGATCTAGTAGCTTAGTGATAGTGGCTAGAGAACTCTATCAATCACTATCTTATCTGGAAGTTTAACTCCCACTTGATTTAAGTGATTGTAGCACCCAGACATTCTGAGCACATGCTCACTAGCTGAGCTATGCTCCTCCAACTTGTTGGCAAAATAACTTGTCAGAGGTCTCATACCTCTCAACACGGGCATGAGCCTGAAATCCCAATTTCAGCTCTTGGAGCATCTCATATGTCTTATGGCGTTCAAAACATCATTGGAATCCCGATTTTGAGCCGTAAAGTATGGTGCACTAAACTATCAAGTAGTCATCAGGATGTGTCTGTCAGGTGTTCACAACATCCACAAACGACGTTGTAGGGGTTTGCACATCGAGCAGTGCATCAAAGATGTAAGCCTTCTGTGTAGCAGTGAGGACACTCCTCGGACTACGGACCCAGTCCACATCATTGCTTACAATATCTTTCAACTTGGTCTTTCTCTAGGAACGTATTGAAACAGGAAGCTATAACGTGAGCTATTTATCTACAACACATTTGCAAAGACAATTTAGACTATGTTCATGATAATTAAGTTCATCTAATCAAATTATTTAATGAACTCCCACTCAGATAGACATCCCTCTAGTCATCTAAGTGAAACATGATCCGAGTCAACTAGGCCGGGTCCGATCATCACGTGAGACGGACTAGTCATCATCGGTGAACATCTTCATGTTGATCATATCTTCTATACGACTCATGTTCGACCTTTCGGTCTTCCGTGTTCCGAGGCCATGTCTATACATGCTAGGCTCGTCAAGTCAACCTAAGTGTATTGCGTGTGTAAATCTGTCTTACACCCGTTGTATTCGAACGTTAGAATCTATCACACCCGATCATCACGTGGTGCTTCAAAACAACGAACCTTTGCAACGATGCACAGTTAGGGGGAACACTTTCTTGAAATTATTGCGAGGGATCATCTTATTTAAGCTACCGTCGTTCTAAGCAAATAAGATGTAAAACATGATAAACATCACATGCAATCAAATAGTGACATGATATGGCCAATATCATTTTTTGCTCCTTTTGATATCCATCTTCGGGGCACCATGATCATCATCTTCACCGGCATGACACCATGATGTCCATCATCATGATCTCCATCATCGTGTCTTCATGAAGTCGTCTCGTCAACTATTACTTCTACTACTATGGCTAATGGTTTAGCAATAAAGTAAAGTATTACATGACGTTTAAGTTGACACGCAGGTCATAAATAAATTAAGAAAACTCCTATGGCTCCTGCCGGTTGTCATACTCATCGACATGCAAGTCGTGATTCCTATTACAAGAACATGATCAATCTCATACATCACATATATCATTCATCACATCCTTTTGGCCATATCACATCACAAGGCATATGCTGCAAAAACAAGTTAGACGTCCTCTAATTATTGTTGCAAATTTTTTACGTGGCTGCTATAGGTTTCTAGCAAGAACGTTTCTTACCTACGCCAAAACCACAACGTGATATGCTAATTTCTATTTACCCTTCATAAGGACCCTTTTCATCGAATCCGATCCGACTAAAGTGGGAGAGACAGACACCCGCTAGCCACCTTATGCAACTAGTGCATGTCAGTCGGTGGAACCTGTCTCACGTAAGAGTACGTGTAAGGTCGGTCTGGGCCGCTTCATCCCACAATGCCGCCGAATCAAGATAAGACTAGTAACGGCAAGTAAATTGACAAAATCGACGCCCACAACAACTTATGTTCTACTCGTGCATAGAAACTACGCATAGACCTAGCTCATGATGCCACTGTTGGGGATCGTAGCAGAAATTTAAAATTTTCTACGCATCACCAAGATCAATCTATGGAGTAATCTAGCAACAAGGGGAAGGGGAGTGCATCTACATACCCTTGTAGATCGCTAAGCGAAAGCGTTGCAAGAACACGGATGAAGGAGTCGTACTCATAGCGATTCAGATCACGGTTGATTCCGATCTAAGCGCCGAACAATGGCGCCTCCGCGTTCAACAAACATGCAGCCCGGTGATGTCTCCCATGCCTTGATCCAGCAAGGGGAGAAGGAGAGGTTGGGGAAGACTCCATCCAACAGCAGCACGACGGCGTGGTGGTGAAGGAGGAGCGTGGCAATCCCGTAGGGCTTCGCCAAGCACCGCGGGAGAGGAGGAGGACTTGGGAGAGGGGGAGGGCTGCGCCAGAACTTGGGTGCGGCTGCCCTCCCACCCCCACATATATATAGTGGCAAGGGAGAGGGGGGCCGGCCCCCTCAGATCCAATCTGAGGATGGGGCGGCGGCCAGGGGGTTGCCTTGCCCCCCAAGGCAAGGGGGCGCCCCCCTTTAGGGTTCCCCAAACCCTAGGCGCATGGGCCCTAGGGGGGAGGTGCCCAGCCCACTAAGGGGCTGGTCCCTCTCCACACACAGCCCATAGGGCCCTCCGGGGCAGGTGGACCCTCCCAGTGGACCCCCGGAACCCCTTCGGTGGTCCCGGTACAAACCGGTAAACCCGAATTATTCCGGTGACCGTATGATGACTTCCCATATATAAATCTTTACCTCCGGACCATTCCGGAACTCCTCGTGACGTCCAGGATCTCATCCGGGACTCTGAACAACATTCGGTAACCACGTACATCTATTCCCTATTACCCTAGCATCATCGAACCTTAAGTGTGTAGACCCTACGGGCTTGGGAGTCATGCAGACATGGCCGAGACAACTCTCCGGTCAATAACCAACAGCGGGATCTGGATACCCATGCTGGCTCCCACATGCTCCACGATGATCTCATCGGATGAACCACGATGTCAAGGATTCAATCAATCCCGTATACAATTCCCTTTGTCTATCGGTACGATACTTGCCCGAGATTCGATCGTCGGTATCCCGATACCTTGTTCAATCTCGTTACCGGCAAGTCTCTTTACTCGTTTCGTAACACATCATCCCATGATCAACTCCATGGTCACATTGTGCACATTATGATGATGTCCTACCGAGTGGACCCAGAGATAGCTCTCCATTACACGGAGTGACAAATCCCAGTCTCGATTCGTGCCAACCCAACAGACACTTTCGGAGATACCCGTAGTGCACCTTTATAGCCACCCAGTTATGTTGTGACGTTTGGCACACCCAAAGCACTCCTACGGTATCCGGGAGTTGCACAATCCCATGGTCTAAGGAAATGATACTTGACATTAGAAAAGCTTTAGCATACGAACTACACGATCTTGTGCTAGGCTTAGGATTGGGTCTTGTCCATCAGATCATTCTCCTAATGATGTGATCCCGTTATCAACGACATCCAATGTCCATGGTCAGGAAACCGTAACCATCTATTGATCAACGAGCTAGTCAACTAGGGGCTTACTAGGGACATGGTGTTGTCTATGTATCCACACATGTATCTGAGTTTCCTATCAATACAATTCTAGCATGGATAATAAACGATTATCATGAACAAGGAAATATAATAATAACCAATTTATTATTGCCTCTAGGGCATATTTCCAACGATGTATATATAAAAAAGGACGCGATTGCAAAATGACAGGATCATTGTATGTTTGCCAGGGGCCACGACCGAGGTGGCGACGCTGAAGCAAGCGCTGACCAAGGCCGAAGATACAGCGGCCAAGTAGCGCACCGAGCGAGAGAAGCACGAGGCTCGGGTGGGCGAGGCGCAGCAAGAGCTCCAGGCTCTTCTGGCGAAGCACGAGGCGTTGGAGCTTGACTCCAAGACGCGGGAGTCTGATCTTTCCGCGGCCCTCGAGAGTGTAAAAAGTGCCAAGGCCGATGCCCAAAAGGCCCTCCAAGATATCGACGCGATGAAGAAGATAGCGGCGGGTAAGGCTTTCTATATGCAAAGCAAGCATGTAAAAGTAAATTACCGGTTACTTACCCGGATCCGGAGCTCTTCAGGAGCATTCGTAGATTTGCCCCGCAGTGTGTCCGATGCCGCACAATTTTACCATGCCGAGGACGGAAGCTCGACGAAGAAGTTGTTCTGGTCTCAGTATGCTGAGGCCGAACATCCAGTGCCAGTGAGCGACCAGCTGAAGCAGATGGTCGAGCTACATACGGCGGCCGATCAGGCCATGAAGAGCTTTATAGTCCGGCTGTGGCCTGGCGATGCCCTTCCGAACAGCTTCTTCGGCCTGGTGAGGTGGCTTGTGGATGCCTGCCCACGGCTGGAGGTCGTCAAGCGATCTGTCTGCATTGAAGGTGCACGCCGGGCTTTCGCTCGTGTGAAATTGCAGTGGGTCAAGCTAGACGCCATGAAGCTAATCAAGGAGGGGCAGCCGGAGGGCAAGGAGCACCACCACCCCGAGATGTACTATGAGGGTGTTTTGCCGGGTGCCCGTCTTATCGCGAATGAGTGTTCAAAGGATGTAATATTTGAGTGAACTTGCTCGTGTGATCCTGTATGATGAAAACTTGTTTCATATGCGCTATGCAACGCTTGTGTGAATTTAAAATATTACCTTATGTTTGGCCGTTTATCCAATTTGAGAGATGGCTAGTCCTCGGCTTCTGCCCCCATGCCACGAGTGCTGGGGTGTTCGGGATAAACCTGAGCACTCTTGTTCCCATATTTGGGTCCTTCGAGGGAGGTGCTCAGCAGAACGAACAAGGCAACCAGACTAATAATGCTTTATCACTCTCACTTAGCCATAGAATTCTATAATTTTAAATTTCGGCGAAGCCCCTGGTATTCGGAAGGCCGAATTCGGGGCGCGATACACGCCTGTAAGCCGGACAGGGCAGGCCCCTCGCACTAAGCGTCATAAGTCTTTAGGGACTCGAAAAAACCTGGCCGAACAGCAACCAGTCTCTCGCCTTATCATGACAGTCAGTTTTATGTTTCTCTACTGAGGTGCTAAGCCCGGCAGAACCGGGGCACAATCGCAGTAGTTCTCCTAGTGCTACATTAGCCGATAGAGCGGAACGTAAGGTACCAAAACATAGGAGCCGGGCAAACCCAACATTTGACCAAAGACATGATTCGGAGCTGATGCATATAATGCTATAAGTTCGGGGTGCCGCACTTGTGAAAGTGTTCGTACTTTTCACACCGCATTGTGGGGTACGTAAGCCCCTGGTGTATTGGCCGTACCAGAGTGTACGGTTGCAAGGCGTCATTAATGAACACACACACACACACACACATATATATATAACAAAAATGCAATAATAGTCTTAATGTCATCCATTGTTTTTTTAAAAATTGCGTTAAAGCAGAGTGATACAGATAGTGTGATAAGCAAAGAGTAGGACTATGTCCCTTCCAAGGGCAAGCTGAGGAATGATATTAAATTGAATATTTCACTCGTTACGATAATCAACCAGGGAATTCCGTGGTATAACGTAGCTGTCTGCCTCCTTGGTTGCTGCATCATGTGTTCGGCAATAGTGCTGCCAGACAGTGTTTCCAGAGATTAAGGTCCTGAAAGAAAAAGAAAAATAACCAAACGGGAAGCCCCTCGTGCGGTTTAGGACGCGTTTTGGGGCGTGCCGCAGTTGTGCCCCCCTCCCCACCTGTGCGCATGGTATTTTTAATGCGTAATTATGTACGCGCGGCACGAATATCACCGTTGGGCTGGGATTGGTGTGGCCTCCGTATTGCTACGCGAGCTCAGATCGCGCCAGGCGGTCTATTTGCCGATTGCCTCGAGCGCGCTTGAAGGTGTCCGGGCTTTGAGGTGCCGAACTGGTTGATTGCCTTGAGAGGCTGCTTTGCACTTCTGCTGCGAGGGCCGTGGTGTGCTCCTCTGTTCGGAGAGAGCACTCTGTGTTTCCATTGACCGTAATAACTCTGCGAGGTCCTGGCATCCTGAGCTTGAGGTATGCATAATGCGGTACCGCATTGAATCTAGCGAATGCGGTTCGCCCGAGCAGCGCATGATAACCACTGTGGAACGGGACTATATCGAAGATTAACTCTTCGCTTCGGAAATTATCCGGGGATCCGAAGACCACTTCCAGTGTAACTGAGCCTGTGCAATGGGCCTCTACACCTGGAATGACGCCCTTAAAGGTCGTTTTTGTGGGTTTGATCCTTGAGGGGTCTATACCCATTTTGCGCATTGTGTCCTGATAAAGCAGGTTCAGGCTGCTACCGCCGTCCATAAGGACACGACTGAGGTGAAATCCGTCGATGATTGGGTCTAGGACCAGTGCGGCGAATCCGCCATGACGGATACTAGTGGGGTGGTCCCTGTGATCGAAGGTGATCGGACAGGAGGACCAAGGGTTGAACTTTGGGGAGACTGGCTCCAACGCATATACGTCCCTGAGCGCACGCTTCCGCTCCCTCTTGGGGATGTGGGTTGCGTATATCATGTTCACCGTCCGCACTTGTGGGGGAAACCTCTTCTGTCCTCCAGTGTGCGGCTGCCGGGGTTCCTCCTCGTCATCGCTATGCGGCCCCTTGTCCTTGTTTTCGGCAATTAACTTGCCGGCCTGCTTGAACACCCAACAATCCCTGTTGGTGTGATTGGCTGGCTTGTCTGGGGTGCCGTGTATTTGACACGAGCGATCGAGTATGTGGTCCAAGCTGGATGGACCCGACGTACTTTGTTTGAATGGCTTTTTCCGCTGACCAGGTTTAGAGCCTTGGAATCCGGCATTGACTGCGTATCCTCAGTATTTTCACTGTTAAAGCGACGCTTATGCTTGTTGCGACGTGACCTGCTATTGCCGTCCTTGGTATCTGAGATACCATGGTTCTTTGATATGTTATTACTGCGAGCCAGCCACCTGTCTTCTCCCGCACAAAAGCGGGTCATGAGCGTCGTGAGAGTTGCCATAGATTTCGCCTTTTCTTGACAAAGGTGCCGGGCTAGCCACTTGTCTCGGATGTTGTGCTTGAAAGCCGCTAAGGTCTCCGCATCCAGACAGTCGACGATTTGATTTTTCTTTGTAAGGAACCGAGTCCAGAATTGCCTGGCCGACTCTTCTGGTTGCTGAATTATGTGGCTCAAATCATCGGCGTCTGGTGGTCGCACATAAGTGCCCTGAAAGTTGTCGAGGAATGCAGCTTCCAGATCTTCCCAACAGCTAATGGAGTCCGCTGGCAAGCTGTTAAGCCAATGTCGCGCTGGTCCTTTGAGCTTTAGTGGGAGGTATTTGATGGCGTGTAAGTCATCGCCGCGGGCCATGTGGATGTGGTGGAGGAAGTCCTCAATCCATACTACGAGATCTGTTGTGTCGTCGTATGATTCAATATTTACAGGTTTGAAACCTTCTGGGAATTGATGTTCCATTACTTCGTCTATGAAGCATAAGGGGTGTGCGGCGCCTCTGTATTGGGCTATATTGCGACGCAGCTCGAATGGGTCTTGCCTGCTTTGTTCAGCCCGGCTGGATTTGCTTTTACTATATCCGGCGTGACGTTTGTCGTCTCGCAGTGTGGTGCGCCCTCATGATCCGTAGATCGATCTTGAATGCTTTGCCTTGTCCTCCAATATGTCTCGCAGGTCTGGCGTATCTCCCCATGCCTTTTTATTTGAATGGCGTTGGGGTGGAGGCTGAGCTTTTGGCTGGAGTGCCTCTCTATCACAGCCACGAGGTGGCCGATCAGCCATATCATACGCTTCTTCCTCCAGTCGGGGTAGTAACCTGCGCCTTGGGTAACTCTTGGAGGGGCGCTCGAGTTTATATTCCTCGGCCGCGAGGACTTCAGTCCATTTGTCAGCTAGCAAATCTTGATCAGCTTGAAGCTGCTGCTGCTTTTTCTTCAGGCTATTTGCCGTGGCCATAAGCCGACGCTTGAAGCGCTCTTGTTCGACGGGATCCTCTGGTACGGCGAATTCATCATCGCTGAGGCTTGCCTTGTCTTCGGAGGGGGCATGTGATTGTCATCCTCCTCCTCTCCGTCTGCCGCTCTCTCAGGAGAGCTGGATCCTCCGTCCTCCTGCTCTAAATCTTGCTGGAGGGGTTTGTTGTTTTCTTCGGCACTATCCGGAGTGTAATTATCTCCTGTGCCGGTATCACCACTTTTGCTGTGGCGGGACTTAGAGCGGCGCCACTGACGCCGGTGTTTGGGTTGCTTATTGGAGGGGTCATCCTCCGCTATCCCGTCGCCATTGCCTTCTTTGGGTGTATCCACCATGTATATGTCATATGACGGTTTGGCTTTCCAATGCCCTATAGGTGCTGGTTCGTGTTCGTCTCCTACATCGTCGTCCATACCGTCAATGTCTTCGGAGTCGAAGTCGAGCATGTTGGTTAAATCATCGACAGTGGCTACGAAGTGGGTGGTGGGTGGGCGTCGAATTTCTTTGTCGTCCGCATCCCAATCCTGTTGGCCATAATCCGGCCAGGGCTCTCCTGACAAAGAGAGAGACCTTAGTGAATTCAGAATGTTGTCGAAGGGCGAGTGCTGGAAGATATCCGTGGCGGTGAATTCCATGATCGGTGCCCAATCGGATTCGATTGGTAGGGGCGCGGATGGTTCGGAGTCCGGAAAAGAGTCCGGCACCTTGGAGTCACGGGCTGCGCAGAGGGTTAGGCTGGTGTTCGGCTCGATCGCCGTTGAGACTGCAGCCCCTGAGGCGGTGTCTAACCACCCGTCCTCGACTGGCGCAGTTGGCTCCGAGCTAAGGGTCGGAGCTTATGCGGGCGCAGCCTCTGGGGTACTGTTCGGCGGCAGAGCTAGGTCATACCCATCGCGACAGTGCGGCGCGCCCGGCTGTGGCTCGAATCCGTTGAAGATCAAGTCTCCGCAGATGTCGGCCGTGTAGTTCAAACTTCCAAATCTGACCTGATGGCCAAGCGAATTAGCCCGCAGTGCAAAGCCACCGAATACGAAGATCTGTCTGGGGAGAAAAGTCTCACCCTGGACCGCATCGCTATCAATGATAGTAGGAGCCATCAAGCCTAACGGCGACGACACAGAGGAACTCTCAATGAAAGCACCAATGTTGGTGTCAAAACCGGCGGATCTCGGGTAGGGGGTCCCGAAATGTGCGTCTAGGCCGGATGGTAACAGGAGGCAGGGGACACGATGTTTTACCCAGGTTCGGGCCCTTTTGATGGAGGTAAAACCCTACGTCCTGCTTGATTAATATTGATGATATGGGTAGTACAAGAGTAGATCTACCATGAGATCAGAGAGGCTAAACCCTAGAAGCTAGCCTATGGTATGATTGTATGTTATGGTTGTTGTCCTACGGACTAAAACCCTTCGGTTTATATAGACACCGGAGAGGGTTCGGGTTACACAAGGTCGGTTACAAAGGAGGAGATATCCATATCCGTATTGCCTAGCTTGCCTTCCACGCCAAGTAGAGTCCCATCCGGACACGAGACGAAGTCTTCAATCTTGTATCTTCATAGTCTAACAGTCCGGCCAATGGAGATAGTCCGGCTGTCTGGATACCCCCTAATCCAGGACTCCCTCAGATCCCATCTCAGATTTCATGGTCTCAAGCCATTTTGCAGAATCTGGGCTCATCATCGCTTCCTCATAGTTCGTAGGTTCTCCATGGTCTAGTAACATGACTTCCAGAACAGGATTACCATACCACTCTGGTGCGGACCGTACCCTGTTTGACCTACGAGGTTCGGTAGTAACTTGATCTGAAGTTTCATGATCATCATCATTAGCTTCCTCACTAATTGGTGTAGGAATCACTGGAACTGATTTCTGTGATGAACTACTTTCCAATTCGGGAGAAGGTACAATTACCTTATTAAGTTCTACTTTCCTCCCACTCACTTTTTCAAGAGAAACTCCTTCTCTAGAAAGGATCCATTCTTAGCAACTAAATATCTTGCCTTCGGTTCTGTGATAAAAAGTCTACCCAACAGTTTCTTTTGGGTATCCTATGAAGACGCACTACTCCGATTTGGGTTCGAGCTTATCAGTTTGAAACCTTTTCACATAAGCATCGCAACCTCAAACTTTAAGGAACGACAGCTTTGGTTTCTTGCCAAACCATAGTTCATACGGTGTCATCTCAACGGATTTAGATGGTGCCCTATTTAACATGAATGCAGCCGTCTCTAATGCATAACCCCAAAATGATAGCGGTAAATCAGTAAGAGACATCATAGATCGCGCCATATCTAGTAAAGTGCGATTACGACGTTCGGACACACCATTACGCTATGGTGTTCCAGGTGGCGTGAATTGCGAAACTATTCTACATTGTTTCAAATGAAGACCAAACTCGTAACTCAAATATTCTCCTACACGACAAGAACGCAGAAAGTTTATTTTCTTGTTACGATGATTTTCCACTTCACTCTGAAATTCTTTGAACTTTTCAAATGTTTCAGACGTATGTTTCATCAAGTAGATATGCCCATATCTTCTCAAATCATCTATGAAGGTCAGAAAATAACGATACCCGTCACGAGCCTCAACACTTATCGGATCGCATACATCAGTATGTATTGTTTCCATTAAGTCAGTTGCTCGCTCCATTGTTCCGGAGAACGGAGTCTTAGTCATCTTGTGTTGGGGAACGTACTAATTTCAAAAAATTCCTACACACACATGATCATGGTGATGCATAGCAACGAGAGGGGAGAGTGTGTCTACGTACCCTCGTAGACCGAAAGCGGAATTGTTAGCACAACGCGGTTGATGTAGTCGTACGTCTTCACGATCCGACCGATCCAAGTACCGAACGCACGGCACCTCCGAGTTCAGCGCACGTTCAGCTCAATGACGTCCCATGAACTCCGATCCAGCAGAGCTTCACGGGAGAGTTTCGTCAGCACGATGGTGTGATGACGGTGATGATGATGCTACCGATGTAGGGCTTCGCCTAAGCACCGCTACAATATAATCGAGGTGGATTATGGTGGAGGGGGGCACCGCACACGGCTGGAATAGATCAATAGATCAACTTGTGTGTCTAGAGGTGCCCCCCATCCACGTATATAAAGGAGCAAGGGGGGAGGCCGGACAGCCCCTGTAGGCGCGCCAGGAGGAGGAATCCTCCTCCTAGTAGGAGTAGGATTCCCCTCTTTTCTACTCCTATTAGGAGGGGGAAAGGAAGGGGGAGAGGGAGAAGGAAAGGGGGGCGCCGCCCCCCTCTCCTAGTCCAATTCAGACCAGAGGGGGAGGGGCACGCGGCCTGCCCTAGGCCAGCCCTCTCGCTCTCCACTAAGGCCCATAAGGCCCACTATTTCTCCCCCGGGGGGGGGTCCGGTAACCCTCTGGCACTCCGGTTTTCTCCGAATCCATCTGGAACACTTCCGATGTCCGAATATAGTCGTCCAATATATTGATCTTTACGTCTCGACCATTTCGAGACTCCTCGTCATGTCCGTGATCATATCCGGGACTCCGAACTACCTTCGGTACATCAAAACAAAAACTCATAATACCGATCGTCACCAAACTTTAAGCGTGCGGACCCTACGGGTTCGAGAACTATGTAGACATGACCGAGACACATTTCCGGTCAATAACCAACATCGGAAACTGGATGTTCATATTGGCTCCCACATGTTCTACGAAGATCTTTATCGTTCAAACCGCATAACAACATATGTTGTTCCCTTTTTCATCGATATGTTACTTGCCCAAGATTCGATCGTCGGTATCTCAATACCTAGTTCAATCTCGTTACCGGCAAGTCTCTTTACTCGTTCCGTAATACATCATCCCGCAACTAACTCATTAGTTACAAATGCTTGCAAGGCTTATAGTGATGTGCATTATCGAGTGGGCCTAGAGATACCTCTCCGACAATCAGAGTGACAAATCCTAATCTTGATTTATGCCAACTCAACAAGTACCATCGGAGACACCTGTAGAGCACCTTTATAATCACCCAGTTACATTGTGACGTTTGGTAGCACACAAAGTGTTCCTCCGGTAATCAGGAGTTGCATAATCTCATAGTCATAGGAACATGTATAAGTCATGAAGAAAGCAATAGCAGAAAACTAAACGATCAAGTGATAAGCTAACGGAATGGGTCAAGTCAATCACATCATTCTCCGAATGATGTGATCCCATTAATCATATGACAACTCATGTCTATGGTTAGGAAACTTAACCATCTTTGATTAATGAGCTAGTCAAGTAGAGGCATACTAGTGGCACTCTGTTTGTCTATGTATTCACACATGTACTAAGTTTCCGGTTAATACAATTCTAGCATGAATAATAAACATTTATCATGATATGAGGAAATAAATAATAACTTTATTATTGACTCTAGGGCAAATTTCCTTGAGCTTCCCACTTGCACTAGAGTCAATAATCTAGATTACACAGTAATGATTCTAACACCCATGGAGCCTTGGTGCTGATCATGTTTTGCTCGTGAGAGAGGCTTAGTCAACGGGTCTGCAACATTCAGATCCATATGTATCTTGCAAATCTCTATGTCTCCCACCTAGACTAGCTCGCAGATGGAATTGAAGCGTCTCTTGATGTGCTTGGTTCTCTTGTGAAATCTGGATTCCTTTGCCAAGGCAATTGCACTAGTATTGTCACAAAAGATTTTCATTGGACCCGATGCACTAGGTATGACACCTAGATAGGATATGAACTCCTTCATCTAGACTCCTTCATTCGCTGCTTCCGAAGCAGCAATGTACTCCTCTTCACACGTAGATCCCGCCCTGACACTTTGTTTAGAGCTGCTCCAACTGACAGCTCCACCGTTCAATATAAACACGTATCTGGTTTGCGATTTGGAATCGTCCAGATCAGTGTCAAAGCTTGCATTAACGTAACCATTTACGATAAGCTCTTTGTCACCTCCATAAATGAGAAACATATGCTTAGTCCTTTTCAGGTATTTCAGGATGTTCTTGACTGCTGTCCAGTGATCCACTCCTGGATCACTTTGGTACCTCCCTGCTAAACTAATAGCAAGGCACACATCAGGTCTGGTACACAACATTTCATACATGATAGAGCCTATGGCTGAAGCATAGGGATCATCTTTCATTTTGTCTCTATCTTCTGCAGTGGTCGGGCATTGAGTCTTACTCAACTTAACACCTTGTAATACAGGTAATAACCCTTTCTTTGCCTGATCCATTTTGAACTTCTTCAAAACTTTGTCAAGGTATGTGCTTTGTGAAAGTCCAATTAAGCGTCTTAATCTATCTCTATAGATCTTGATGCCTAATATGTAAGCAGCTTCACCGAGGTCTTTCATTAAAAAACTCTTATTCAAATATCCTTTTATGCTATCCAGAAATTCTATATCATTTCCAATCAACAATATGTCATCCACATATAATATTAGAAATGCTACAGAGCTCCCACTCACTTTCTTGTAATACAGGCTTCTCCAAAAGTCTGTATAAAACCATATGCTTTGATCACACTATCAAAACATTTATTCCAACTCCGAGAATCTTGCACCAGTCCATAAATGGATCACTTGAGCTTGCACACTTTGTTAGCACCCTTTGGATCAATAAAACCTTCAGGTTGCATCATATACAACTCTTCTTCCAGAAATCCATTCAGGAATGCAGTCTTCATATCCATTTGCCAAATTTCATAATCATAAAATGCGGCAATAGCTAACATGATTCAGGTGGACTTAAGCATCGCTACGGGTGAGAAGGTCTCATCGTAGTCAACTCCTTGAACTTGTCGAAAACCTTTCGCAACAAGTCGATCTTTGTAGACAGTAACATTACCATTAGCGTCTGTCTTCTTCTTGAAGATCCATTTATTCTTGATGGATTGCCGATCATCGGGCAAGTCAACCAAAGTCCACACTTTGTTCTCATACATGGATCCCATCTCAGATTTCATGGCCTCTAGCCATTTTGAGGAATCTGGGCTCATCACCGCTTCCTCATAGTTCGTAGGTTCATCATGGTCTAGTAACATGACCTCCAGAACAGGATTACCGTACCACTCTGGTGCGGATCTTACTCTGGTTGACCTATGAGGTTCGGTAGTAATTTGATCTAAAGTTTCATGATCATCATAATTAGCATCCTCACTAATTAGTGTAGGTGTCACAGGAACCGGTTTCTGTGATGAACTACTTTCCAATAAGGGAGCAGGTACAGTTACCTCATCAAGTTCTACTTTCCTCCCACTCACTTCTTTCGAGAGAAACTCCTTGTCTAGAAAGGATCCATTCTTAGCAACAAAGGTCTTGCCTTTGGATCTGTGATAGAAGGTGTACCCAACTCTTTCTTTTGGGTATCCGATGAAGACACATTTTTCCGATTTGGGTTCGAGCTTATCGGGTCGAAGCTTTTTCACATAAGCGTCGCAGCCCCAAACTTTAAGAAACAACAACTTTGGCTTCTTGCCAAACCACAATTCATAAGGAGTCATCTCAGTGGATTTAGATGGTGCCCTATTTAACGTGAATGTAGCCATCTCTAAAGAATAACCCCAAAATGATAGCGGTAAATCAGTAAGAGACATCATAGATCGCACCATATCTAGTAAAGTACGATTACAACATTCGGACACACCATTACGCTGTGGTGTTCCGGGTGGCGTGAGTTGCGAAACTATTCCGCATTGTTTCAAATGAAGACTAAACTCGTAACTCAAATATTCTCCTCCATGATCAGATCGTAGAATCTTTATTTTCTTGTTACGATGATTTTCCACTTCACTCTGAAATTCCTTGAACTTTTCAAATGTTTCAGACTTATGTTTCATCAAGTAGATATACCCATATCTGCTCAAATCATCTGTGAAAGTGAGAAAATAACGATATCCGCCGCGAGCCTCAATATTCATCGGGCCACATACATCAGTATGTATGATTTCCAACAATTCTGTTGCTTGCTCCATAGTTCCGGAGAACGGCGTTTGTCATCTTGCCCATGAGGCACGGTTCGCAAGTACCAAGTGATTCATAATCAAGTGATTCCAAAAGTCCATCAGAATGGAGTTTCTTCATGTGCTCTATACCAATATGACCTAAACGACAGTGCCACAAATAAGTTGCACTATCATTATCAACTCTGCATCTTTTAGCTTCAATACTATGAATATGTGTATCTCCACTATCGAGATTCAAAAAGAATAGACCACTCTTTAAGGGTGCATGACCATAAAAGATATTACTCATATAAATAGAACAACCATTAGTCTCTGATTTAAATGAATAACCGTCTCGCATCAAACAAGATCCAGATATAATGTTCATGCTCAATGCTGGCACCAAGTAACAATTATTCAGGTCTAATACTAATGACGGAGGTAGATGTAGAGGTAGCGTGCCGACCGCAATCACATCGCCTTTGGAACCATTTCCCACGCGCATCGTCACCTCGTCCTTTGCCAATCTTCACTTAATCCAAAGTCCCTGTTTCAAGTTGCAAATATTAGCAACAGAACCAGTATCAAATACCCAGGCACTACTGCGAGAATTAGTAAGGTACACATCAATAACATGTATATCACATATACCTTTGTTCACCTTGCCATCCTTCTTATCTGCCAAATACTTGGGGCAGTTCCGCTTCCAGTGACCAGTCTGTTTGCAGTAGAAGCACTCAGTCTCAGGCTTAGGTCCAGACTTGGGTTTCTTCTCTTGAGAAGCAACTTGTTTGCCATTCTTCTTGAAGTTCCGTTTCTTCTTCCCTTTACCCTTTTTCTTGAAACTGGTCGTCTTGTTAACCATCAACACTTGATGCTCCTTCTTGATTTGAACCTCCGCAGCCTTTAGCATTACGAAGAGCTCGGGAATTGTCTTATGAATCCCTTGCATGTTATAGTTCATCATGAAGCTTTTGTAGCTTGGTGGCAGTGATTGAAGAACTCTGTCAATGACACTATCAACATGAAGATTAACTCCCAGTTGAGTCAAGTGGTTATGGTACCCAGACATTCTGAGTATATGTCCACTGACATAACTAGTCTCCTCCATCTTGCAGCTGTAGAACTTATTGGAGACTTGATATCTCTCAATCCGGGCATTTGCTTGAAATATTAACTTCAACTCCTGAAACATCTCATATGCTCCATGACTTTCAAAATGTCGTTGAAGTCCCGGTTCTAAGCCGTAAAGCATGGCACACTGAACTATCGAGTAGTCATCAGCTATGCTCTGCCAGACATTCATAACATCTGGTGTTGCTCCTGCAGCAGGTTTGGCACCTAGTTGTGCTTCCAGGACGTAATTCTTCTGTGCAGCAATGAGGATAATCCTCAAGTTACGGACCCAGTCCGTGTAATTGCTACCATCATCATTCAACTTTGCTTTCTCAAGGAACGCATTAAAATTCAACGGAACAACAACACGGGCCATCTATCTACAACAACATAGACATGCAAAAATACTATCAGGTACTAAGTTCATGATAAATTAAAGTTCATTTAATCAAATTATTAAAGAACTCCCACTTAGATAGACATCCCTCTAATCATCTAAGTGATCATGTGATCCATATCAACTAAACCATGTCCGATCATCACGTGAGATGGAGTAGTTTTCAATGGTGAACATCACTATGTTGATCATATCTTCTATATGATTCACGCTCGACCTTTCGGTCTCTAGTGTTCTGAGGCCATATCTGCATATGCTAGGCTCATCAAGTTTAACCCGAGTATTCTGCATGTGCAAAACTGGTTTGCACCCGTTGTATATGAACGTAGAGCTTATCACACCTGATCATCACGTGGTGTCTCGGCACGACGACCTTTTGCAACGGTGCATACTCAGGGAGAACACTTGTACCTTAAAATTTAGTGAGAGATTATCTTATAATGCTACCGTCGATCTAAGCAAAATAAGATGCATAAAAGATAAACATCACATGCAATCAATATAAGTGATATGATATGGCCATCATCATCTTGTGCTTGTGATCTCCATCTCCGAAGCACCATCATGATCACCATTGTCACCGGCGCGACACCTTGATCTCCATCGTAGCATCGTTGTCGTCTCGCCAAATATTTCTTCTACGACTATCGCTACCGCTTAGTGATAAAGTGAAGCCATTACAGGGCGATTGCATTGCATACAATAAAGCGACAACCATATGGCTCCTGCCAGTTGCCGATAACTCGGTTACAAAACATGATCATCTCATACAATAAAATATTATCATGTCTTGACCATATCACATCACAACATGCCCTGCAAAAACAAGTTACACGCCCTCTACTTTGTTGTTGCAAGTTTTACGTGGCTGCTACGGGATGAGCAAGAACCGTTCTTACCTACGCATCAAAACCACAACGATAGTTTGTCAAGTTAGTGCTGTTTTAATCTTCTCAAGGACCGGGTGTAGCCACACTCGATTCAACTAAAGTTGGAGAAACTAACACCCGCCAGCCACTTGTGTGCAAAGCACGTCGGTAGAACCAGTCTCGCGTAAGCATACGCGTAATGTCGGTCCGGGCCACTTCATCCAACAATACCGCCGAACCAAAGTGTGACATGCTGATACGTCTCCATCGTATCTATAATTTTTTATTGTTCCATGCCAATATTATTCAACTTTCATATACTTTTGGCAACTTTTTATACTATTTTTTGGACTAACATATAGATCCAGTGCCCAGTGCCAGTTCCTGTCTGTTGCATGTTTTTGGTTTCGCAGAATATCCATATCAAACGGAGTCCAAACGGGATAAAAACGGACGGAGCTTATTTTTGGAAAATATGGAAAATTCGGAAGGAAAATCAACGTGAACCAGTGCCCGAGGTGGTCACGAGGCAGGGGGCGCGCTCCCTCTAGGGCGCGCCCCATACCCTCGTGAGCCCACCGTAAGGTGGTTGACGCTCTTCTTTTGCCGCAAGAAAGATAATATTCAGAAAAAAATCACGGCAAAAGTTTCAGGCCAATCGGAGTTACAGATCTCCATATATACACGAAACGGTGAAACAGAGCCAGAACAGAACACAGAACCAGAGAGAAACAAAGAGATAGATCCAATCTCGGAGGGGCTCTCGCCCCTCCCATGCCATGGAGGCCAAGGACCAGAGGGGAAACCCTTCTCCCATCTAGGGAGGAGGTCAAGGAAGAAGAGGAAGAAGGGGGCCCCTCTCCCCCTCTCCTCCGGTGGCGCCGGAACGCCACCGTGGCCATCATCATCATCATCACCGCGATCTTCACCAACACCTCCGCCATCTTCACCAACATCTCCATCACCTTCCCCGCTCTATCTACAGCGGTCCACTCTCCCGCAACCCGCTGTACCCTCTACATGAACATGGTGCTTTATGCTTCATATTATTATCCAATGATGTGTTACCATCCTATGATGTCTGAGTAGATTTTCGTTGTCCTATCGGTGGTTGATGAATTGCTATGATTGATTTAATTTGCTTGTGATTATGTTGCTGTCCTTTGGTGCCCATCATATGATTGCGCGCGTGGATCACACCCTAGGGTTAGTTGTATGTTGATAGTGAAGGAAATATGCCCTAGAGGCAATAATAAAGTTATTATTTATTTCCTTATATCATGATAAATGTTTATCATTCATGCTAGAATTGTATTAACCAGAAACATAATACATGTGTGAATACATAGACAAACAGAGTGTCACTAGTATGCCTCTACTTGACTAGCTCGTTAACCAAAGATGGTTATGTTTCCTAACCATGGACAAAGAGTTGTCATTTGATTAACGGGATCACATCATTAGTTGAATGATCTGATTGACATGACCCATTCCATTAGCTTAGCACCCGATCGTTTAGTATGTTGCTATTGCTTTCTTCATGACTTATACATGTTCCTATGACTATGAGATTATGCAACTCCCGTTTGCCGGAGGAACACTTTTTGTGCTACCAAACATCACTACGTAACTGGGTGATTATAAAGGAGCTCTACAGGTGTCTCCAAAGGTACATGTTGGGTTGGCGTATTTCGAGATTAGGATTTGTCACTCCGATTGATGGAGAAGTATCTCCGGGCCCTCTCGGTAATGCACATCACTTAAGCCTTGCAAGCATTGCAACTAATGAGTTAGTTACGGGATGATGTATTACGGAACGAGTAAAGAGACTTGCCGGTAACGAGATTGAACTAGGTATTGGATATCGACGATCGAATCTCGGGCAAGTAACATACCGATGACAAAGGGAACAACGTATGTTGTTATGCGGTCTGACCGATAAAAGATCTTCGTAGAATATGTAGGAGCCAATATGAGAATCCAGGTTCCGCTATTGGTTATTGACCGGAGACATGTCTCGGTCATGTCTACATTGTTCTCGAACCCGTAGGGTCCGCACGCTTAAGGTTTCGATGACAGTTATATGAGTTTATAAGTTTTGATGTACCGAAGTTTGTTCGGAGTCCCGGATGTGATCACGGACATGACGAGGAGTCTCGAAATGGTCGAGATATAAAGATTGATATATTGGAAGCCTATATTTGGATATAGGAAGTGTTCTGGGTGAAATCGGGATTTTACCGGAGTACCGGGAGGTTACCGAAACCCCCCGGGAGGCATATGGGACTTAGTGGGCCTTAGTGGGAGATAGGAGAGGTGGCCAGGGATGGGCCGTGCGCCCCTCCCCCCCTTAGTCCGAATAGGACAAGGAGAGAGGGGGCCGGCGCCCCCTTCCTTCTCTCTCTCTTTTTCCCCCCTTCACGAATCCTATTCCAACTAGGAAAGGGGGGGAGTCCTACTCCCGGAGGGAGTAGGACTCCTCCTGGCGCGCCCTATGATGGCCGGCCAGACCCCCCTTTTGAGCCTTTATATACGGAGGCAAGGAGCACCCCTAGAGACACAAGTTGATCCACGTGATCATTTTCTTAGCCGTGTGCGGTGCCCCCTTCCACCATAGTCCTCGATAATATTGTAGCAGTGCTTAGGCGAAGCCCTGCGACGGTAGTACATCAAGATCGTCACCACGCCATCATGCTAAAGGAACTCTTCCCCGACACTTTGCTGGATCGGAGTCCGGGGATCGTCATCGAGCTGAACGTGTGCTAGAACTCGGAGGTGCTGTAGTTTCAGTGCTTGATCGGTCGGGCCGTGAAGACGTACGACTACATCAACCAAGTTAACGCTTCCGTTGTCGATCTACAAGGGTACGTAGATCACACTCTCCCATCTCGTTGCTATGCATCACCATGATCTTGCGTGTGCGTAGGAATTTTTTTGAAATTACTACGAAACCCAACAGTGGCATCCGAGCCTATGTTTTATGTGTTGATGTTATATGCACGAGTAGAACACAAGTGAGTTGTGGGCGATATAAGTCATACTGCTTACCAGCATGTCATACTTCGGTTCGGTGGTATTGTTGGACGAAGCGGCCCGGACCGACATTACGTACGCGAGACCGGTTCTCCCGACGTGCTTTGCACAAAGGTGGCTAGCGGGTGACTGTTTCTCCAACTTTAGTTGAACCGAGTGTGGCTACGCCCGGTCCTTGCGAAGGTTAAAACAGCACCAACTTGACAAACTATCATTGTGGTTTTGATGCGTAGGTAAGATTGGTTCTTGCTTAAGCCCGTAGCAGCCACGTAAAACTTGCAACAACAAAGTAGAGGACGTCTAACTTGTTTTTGCAGGGCATGTTGTGATGTGATATGGTCAAGACATGATGCTAAATTTTATTGTATGAGATGATCATGTTTTGTAACCGAGTTATCGGCAACTGGCAGGAGCCATATGGTTGTCGCTTTATTGTATGCAATGCAATCGCGCTGTAATGCTTTACTTTATCACTAAGCGGTAGCGATAGTCGTGGAAGCATAAGATTGGCGAGACGACAACGATGCTACGATGGAGATCAAGGGGTCGCACCGGTGACGATGGTGATCATGACGGTGCTTCGGAGATGGAGATCACAAGCACAAGATGATGATGGCCATATCATATCACTTATATTGATTGCATGTGATGTTTATCTTTTATGCATCTTATCTTGCTTTGATTGACGGTAGCATTATAAGATGAACTCTCACTAATTATCAAGAAGTGTTCTCCCTGAGTATGCACCGTTGCGAAAGTTCTTCGTGCCGAGACACCACGTGATGATCGGGTGTGATAGGCTCTACGTTCAAATACAACGGGTGCAAAACAGTTGCACACGCGGAATATTCAGGTTATACTTGACGAGCCAAGCATATACAGATATGGCCTCGGAACATGGAGACCGAAAGGTCGAGCGTGAATCATATAGTAGATATTATCAACATAGTGATGTTCACCGATGAAACTACTCCATCTCACGTGATGATCGGACATGGTTTAGTTGATTTGGATCACGTAATCACTTAGAGGATTAGAGGGATGTCTATCTAAGTGGGAGTCCTTTAAGTAATATGATTAATTGAACCTAAATTTATCATGAACTTAGTACCTGATAGTATCTTGCTTATGTATGTTTGATTGTAGATAGATGGCCCGTGTTGTTGTTCCGTTGAATTTTAATGCGTTCCTTCAGAAAGCAAAGTTGAAAGATGATGGTAGCAATTACACGGACTGGGTCCGTAACTTGAGGATTATCCTCATTGCTGCACAGAAGAATTACGTCCTGGAAGCACCGCTGGGTGCCAGGCCTGCTGCTGGAGCAACACCAGATGTTATGAACGTCTGGCAGAGCAAAGCTGATGACTACTCGATAGTTCAATGTGCCATGCTTTACGGCTTAGAACCGGGACTTCAACGATGTTTTGAACGTCATGGGGCATATGAGATGTTCCAGGAGTTGAAGTTAATATTTCAAGCAAATGCCCAGATTGAGAGATATGAAGTCTCCAATAAGTTCTATAGCTGCAAGGTGGAGGAGAACAGTTCTGTCAGTGAGCATATACTCAAGATGTCTGGGTATTGTAATCACTTGATTCAACTGCGAGTTAATCTTCTGGATGATAGCGTCATTGACAGAATTCTCCAATCACTTCCACCAAGCTACAAGAGCTTCGTGATGAACTATAATATGCAAGGGATGAATAAGACAATTCCCGAGCTCTTCGCAATGCTAAAGGCTGCGGAGGTAGAAATCAAGAAGGAGCATCAAGTGTTGATGGTCAACAAGACCACTAGTTTCAAGAAAAAGGGAAAAGGGAAGAAGAAGGGGAACTTCAAGAAGAACAACAAGCAAGTTGCTTCTCGAGAGAAGAAACCCAAGTCTGGACCTAAGCCTGAAACTGAGTGCTTTTACTGCAAGCAGACTGGTCACTGGAAGCGGAACTGCCCCAAGTATTTGGCGGATAAGAAGGATGGCAAGGTGAATAAAGGTATATGTGATATACATGTTATTGATGTGTACCTTACTAATACTCGCAGTAGCACCTGGGTATTTGATACTGGTTCTGTTGCTAATATTTGCACTCGAAATAGGGACTACGGATTAAGCGAAGATTAGCTAAGGACGAGGTGACGATGCGCGTGGGAAATGGTTCCAAAGTCGATGTGATCGCGTTCGGCACGCTACCTCTACATCTACCTTCGGGATTAATATTAGACCAAAATAATTGTTATTTGGTGCCAGCGTTGAGCATGAACATTATATCTGAATCTTGTTTGATGTGAGACGGTTATTCATTTAAATCAGAGAATAATGGTTGTTCTATTTACATGAGTAATATCTTTTATGGTCATGCACCCTTAAGGATTGGTCTATTCTTATTGAATCTCGATAGTAGTGACACACATATTCATAATGTTGAAACCAAAAGACGCAGAGTTGATAATGATAGTGCAACTTATTTGTGGCACTGCCGTTTAGGTCATATCGGTGTAAAGCGCATGAAGAAACTCCATACTGATGGACTTTTGGAACCACTTGATTATGAATCACTTGGTACTTGCGAACCGTGCCTCATGGGCAAGATGACTAAAACGCCGTTCTCCGGTACTATGGAGAGAGCAACAGATTTATTGGAAATCATACATACAGATGTATGTGGTCCGATGAATATTGAGGCTCGTGGCGGATATCGTTATTTTCTCACCTTTACAGATGACTTAAGCAGATATGGGTATATCTACTTAATGAAACATAAGTCTGAAATGTTTGAAAAATTCAAAGAATTTCAAAGTGAAGTTGAAAATCATCGTAACAAGAAAATAAAATTCCTACGATCTGATCGTGGAGGAGAATATTTGAGTTACGAGTTTGGTGTACATTTGAAACAATGCAGAATAGTTTCGCAACTCACGCCACCCGGAACACCACAGCGTAATGGTGTGTCCGAACGTCATAATCGTACTTTACTAGATATGGTGCGATCTATGATGTCTCTTACTGATTTACCGCTATCGTTTTGGGGTTATGCTTTAGAGACGGCCGCATTGACGTTAAATAGGGCACCAACAAAATCCATTGAGACAACGCCTTATGAACTATGGTTTGGCAAGAAACCAAAGTTGTCGTTTCTGAAAGTCTGGGGCTGCGATGCTTATGTGAAAAAGCTTCAACTTGATAAGCTCGAACCCAAATCAGAGAAATGTGTCTTCATAGGATATCCAAAGGAGACTATTGGATACACCTTCTATCACAGATCCGAAGGCAAGACTTTTGTTGCTAAATTTGGAAACTTTCTGAAGAAGGAGTTTCTCTCGAAAGAAGTGAGTGGGAGGAAAGTAGAACTTGATGAGGTAACTGTACCTGCTCCCTTATTGGAAAGTAGTACATCACAGAAACCTGTTTCTGTGACACCTACACCAATTAGTGAGGAAGCTAATGATAATGATCATGGAACTTCAGAACAAGATACTACTGAACCTCGTAGATCAACCAGAGTAAGATCCGCGCCAGAGTGGTACGGTAATCCTGTTCTGGAAGTCATGCTACTAGATCATGATGAACCTACGAACTATGAAGAAGCGATGGTGAGCCCAGATTCCGCAAAGTGGCTTGAAGCCATGAAATCTGAGATGGGATCCATGTATGAGAACAAAGTGTGGACTTTGGTTGACTTGCCCAATGATCGGCAAGCAATTGAGAATAAATGGATCTTCAAGAAGAAGACTGACGGTGATGGTAATATTACTGTCTACAAAGCTCGACTTGTCACAAAAGGGTTTCGGCAAGTTCAAGGGATTGACTATGATGAGACCTTCTCACCCGTAGCGATGCTTAAGTCTGTCCGAATCATGTTAGCAATTGCCGCATTTTATGATTATGAAATTTGGCAGATGGATGTCAAAACTGCATTCCTGAATGGATTTTTGGAAGAAGAGTTGTATATGATGCAACCAGAAGGTTTTGTCGATCCAAAGGGAGCTAACAAAGTGTGCAAGCTCCAGCGATCCATTTATGGACTGGTGCAAGCCTCTCGGAGTTGGAATAAACGCTTTGATAGTGTGATCAAAGCATTTGGTTTTATACAGACTTTTGGAGAAGCCTGTATTTACAAGAAAGTGAGTGGGAGCTCTATAGCATTTCTGATATTATATGTGGATGACATATTACTAATTGGAAATGACATAGAATTTCTGGATAGCATAAAGGGATACTTGAATAAGAGTTTTTTCAATGAAAGACCTCGGTGAAGCTGCTTACATATTAGGCATTAAGATCTATAGAGATAGATCAAGATGCTTAATTGGACTTTCACAAAGCACATACCTTGACAAAGTTTTGAAGAGGTTCAAGATGGATCAAGCAAAGAAAGGGTTCTTGCCTGTGTTACAAGGTGTGAAGTTGAATCAGACTCAATGCCCAAGCACTGCAGAAGATAGAGAGAAAATGAAAGACGTTCCCTATGCTTCAGCCATAGGCTCTATCATGTATGCAATGCTGTGTACCAGACCTGATGTGTGCCTTGCTATAAGTCTAGCAGGGAGGTACCAAAGTAATCCAGGAGTGGATCACTGGACAGCGGTCAAGAACATCCTGAAGTACCTGAAAAGGACTAAGGATATGTTTCTCGTATATGGAGGTGACAAAGAGATCATCGTAAACGTTTACGTTGATGCAAGCTTTGACACTGATCCGGACGATTCTAAATCACAAACCGCATACGTATTTACATTAAACGGTGGAGCTGTCAGTTGGTGCAGTTCTAAACAAAGCGTCGTGGCGGGATCTACATGTGAAGCGGAGTACATAGCTGCTTCGGAAGCAGCAAACGAAGGAGTCTGGATGAAGGAGTTCATATCCGATCTAGGTGTCATACCTAGTGCATCGGGTCCTATGAAAATCTTTTGTGACAATACTGGTGCCCTTGCCTTGGCGAAGGAACCCAGATTTCACAAGAGAACCAAGCACATCAAAAGACGCTTCAATTCCATCCGGGATCTAGTCCATGTGGGAGACATAGAGATTTGCAAGATACATACGGATCTGAATGTAGCAGACAAATTGACTAAGCCTCTTCCACGAGCAAAACATGATCAGCACCAAGGCTCCATGGGTGTTAGAATCATTACTGTGTAATCTAGATTATTGACTCTAGTGCAAGTGGGAGACTGAAGGAAATATGCCCTAGAGGCAATAATAAAGTTATTATTTATTTCCATATATCATGATAAATGTATATTCATGCTAGAATTGTATTAATGGGAAACATAATACATGTGTGAATACATAGACAAACAGAGTGTCACTAGTATGCCTCTACTTGACTAGCTCGTTAACCAAAGATGGTTATGTCTCCTAACCATGGACAAAAAGTTGTCATTTGATTAATGGGATCACATCATTAGTTGAATGATCTGATTGACATGACCCATTCCATTAGCTTAGCACCCGATCGTTTAGTATGTTGCTATTGCTTTCTTCATGACTTATACATGTTCCTATGACTATGAGATTATGCAACTCTCGTTTGCCGGAGGAACACTTTGTGTGCTACCAAACGTCACAATGTAACTGGGTGATTATAAAGGAGCTCTACAGGTGTCTCCAAAGGTACATGTTGGGTTGGCATATTTCGAGATTAGGATTTGTCACTCCGATTGCCGGAGAGGTATCTCTGGGCCCTCTCGGTAATGCACATCACTTAAGCCTTGCAAGCATTGCAACTAATGAGTTAGTTGCGGGATGATGTATTATGGAACGAGTAAAGAGACTTGCCGGTAACGAGATTGAACTAGGTATTGGATACCGACGATCGAATCTCGGGCAAGTAACATACCGATGACAAAGGGAACAATGTATGTTGTTATGCGGTCTGAGCGATAAAAGATCTTCGTAGAATATGTAGGAGCCAATATGAGCATCCAGGTTCCGCTATAGGTTATTGACCGGAGACATGTCTCGGTCATGTCTACATTGTTCTCGAACCCGTAGGGTCCGCACGCTTAAGGTTTCGATGACAGTTATATTATGAGTTTATATGTTTTGATGTACTGAAGTTTGTTCGGAGTCCCGGATGTGATCACGGACATGACGAGGAGTCTCGAAATGGTCGAGACATAAAGATTGATATATTGGAAGCCTATATTTGGATATCGGAAGTGTTCCGGGTGAAATCGGGATTTTACCGGAGTATCGGGAGGTTATCGGAACCCCCCGGGAGGTATATGGGCCTTAGTGGGCCTTAGTGGGAGATAGGAGAGGTGTCCAGGGATGGGCCGTGCGCCCCTCCCCCCCTTAGTCCGAATAGGACAAGGAGAGAGGGGGCCGGCGCCCCCTTCCTTCTCTCTCTCTTTTCCCCCCCTTCACGAATCCTATTCCAACTAGGAAAGGGGGGGAGTCCTACTCCCGGAGGGAGTAGGACTCCTCCTGGCGCGCCCTATGATGGCCGGCCAGCCCCCCCTTTTGAGCCTTTATATATGGAGGCAAGGAGCACCCCTAGAGACACAAGTTGATCCATGTGATCATATTCTTAGCCGTGTGCGGTGCCCCCTTCCACCATAGTCCTCGATAATATTGTAGCAGTGCTTAGGCGAAGCCCTGCGACGGTAGTACATCAAGATCGTCACCATGCCATCGTGCTGACGGAACTCTTCCTCGACACTTTGCTGGATCGGAGTCCGGGGATTGTCATCGAGCTGAACGTGTGCTAGAACTCGGAGGTGCTATAGTTTCGGTGCTTGATCGGTCGGGCCGTGAAGACGTACGACTACATCAACCAAGTTAACGCTTCCGTTGTCGATCTACAAGGGTACGTAGATCAAACTCTCCCATCTCATTGCTATGCATCACCATGATCTTGCATGTGCCTAGGATTTTTTTTGAAATTACTACGAAACCCAACAGATAGGACTATGTATTGGAGGGCAAGAGTGACAGAAGCTTCAACCTAGCATAGAAATTGATGCATACGGGATTGAAGGGGGACCAATTTATGTTAATGCTATGGTTGGGTTTTACCTTAATGAACGTTAGTAGTTGTGGATGCTTGCTAATAGTTCCAATCATAAGTGCATAGAATTCCAAGTCAGGGATGACATGCTAGCAGTGGCCTCTCCCACATAATACTTGCTATCGGTCAAGTAAAGTAGTCAATTGCTTAGGGGCAATTCGGCAACTCCTACCACCACTTTTCCACACTCTCTATATTTACTTTATTGTTTCTTTATCTAAACAGCCCCTACTTTTTATTTACGTACTCTTTATTATCTTGCAAACCTATCCAACAACACCTACAAAGTACTTCTAGTTTCATACTTGTTCTAGGTAAAGCGAACGTCAAGCGTGCGTAGAGTTGTATCGGTGGTCGATAGAATTGAGGGAATATTTGTTCTACCTTTAGCTACTCGTTGGGTTCGACACTCTTACTTATCGAAAACTGTTGCGAACCCCTATACTTGTGGGTTATCACATGCTGGTAAGCAGTATGACTTGTATCGTCCACAACTCACTTGTGTTCTACTCGTGCATATAACATCTATGCATAAACCTAGCTCGGATGCCACTGTTGGGGAACGTAGTAATTTCAAAAAAATTCCTACGCACACACAGGATCATGGTGATGCATAGCAACGAGAGGGGAGAGTGTGTCTACATGCCCTCGTAGACCGAAAGCGGAAGCATTAGCACAACGTGGTTGATGTAGTCGTACGTCTTCATGATCCGACCGATCCAAGTACCGAACGCACAGCACCTCCGAGTTTAGCACATGTTCACCTCGATGACGTCCCACGAACTCCGATCCAGCAGAGCTTCACGGGAGAGTTTCGTCAGCACGACGGCGTGATGATGGTGATGATGATGCTACCGACGCAGGGCTTCGCCTAAGCACCGCTACGATATAATCGAGGTGGATTATGGTGGAGGGGGGCACCGCACACGGCTGGAATAGATCAATAGATCAACTTGTGTGTTTAAACGTGCCCCCCGTCCCCGTATATAAAGGAGCAAGGGGGAAGGACGGTCGGCCCCTGTAGGCGCGCCAGGAGGAGGAATCCTCCTCCTAGTAAGAGTAGGATTCCCCTCTTTTCTACTCCTACTAGGAGGGGGAAAGTAAGGGGGGAGGGAGAAGGAATGGGGGGCGCTGCCCCCCTCTCCTAGTCCAATTCAGACCAGAGGGGGAGGGGCGCGCGGCCTGCCCTAGGCCGGGGGGGTCCGGTTTTCTCCGAAACCATCCGGAACACTTCCGGTGTCCGAATATAGTCGTCCAATATATCGATCTTTACATCTCGACCATTTCGAGACTCCTCGTCATGTCCGTGATCATATCCGGGACTCCGAACTACCTTCGGTACATAAAAACACAAAAACTCATAATACCGATCATCACCAAACTTTAAGCGTGCGGACCCTACGGGTTTGAGAACTATGTAGACATGACCGAGACACGTTTCCAGTCAATAACCAACACCGAAACCTGGATGTTCATATTGGCTCCCATATGTTCTACGAAGATCTTTATCGGTCAAACCGCATAACAACATATGTTGTTCCCTTTGTCATCGGTATGTTACTTGCCCGAGATTCGATCATCGGTATCTCAATACCTAGTTCAATCTCGTTACCGGCAAGTCTCTTTACTCGTTCCATAATACATCATCCCGCAACTAACTCATTAGTTACAATTCTTGCAAGGATTATAGTGATGTGCATTACCGAGTGGGCCCAGGGATACCTCTCCGACAATCGGAGTGACAAATCCTAATCTTGATTTATGCCAACTCAACAAGTACCATTGGAGACACCTGTAGAGCACCTTTATAATCACCTAGTTACGTTGTGATGTTTGGTAGCACACAAAGTGTTCCTCCGGTAATCGGGAGTTGCATAATCTCATAGTCAGAGGAACATGTATAAGTCATGAAGAAAGCAATAGCAGAAAACTAAACGATCAAGTGCTAAGCTAATGGAATGGGTCAAGTCAAGCACATCATTCTCCGAATGATGTGATCCCATTAATCAAATGACAACTCATGTCTATGGTTAGGAAACTTAACCATCTTTGATTAATGAGCTAGTCAAGTAGAGGCATACTAGTGACACTCTGTTTGTCTATGTATTCACACATGTACTAAGTTTCCGGTTAATACAATTCTAGCATGAATAATAAACATTTATCATGATATGAGGAAATAAATAATAACTTTATTATTGCCTCTAGGGCATATTTCCTTCATCTTGCCCATGAGGCATGGTTGGCAAGCATCAAGTGATTCATAATCAAGTGATTCCAAAAGTCCATCAGCATGGAGTTTCGTCATGCGCTTTACACCAATATGACCTAAATGACAGTGCCACAAATAGGTTGCACTATCATTATTAACATTGCATCTTTTGGCTTCAATATTATAAATATGTGTATCACTACAATAGAGATTCGATAAACCATTCACCTTGGGTGTATGATCATAGAATGTTTTATTCATGTAAACATAATAACAATTATTCTTTGACTTAAATGAATAACCGTATTGCAATAAACATGATCCAATCATATTATGCTCAACGCAAACACCAAATAAAATTTATTTTAGGTTCAACACTAATCCCGAAGGTAAAGGGAGTGTGCGATGGTGATCTTATCAACCTTGGAATTATTTCCAACACACATCGTCACCTCGTCCTCAACTAGTCTTTGCTTATTTTGTAACTCCCGTTTCAAGTTACTACTCTTAGCAACTAAACTAGTATCAAATACTGAGGGGTTTCCTATAAACACTAGTAAAGTACACATCAATAACATGTATATCGAATATACCTTTGTTCACTTTTCCATCCTTCTTATCCGGCAAGTATCTAGAGCTGTTCCACTTCCAGTGACCATTTCCTTTGCAGTAGAAGCACTCAGTTTCAGGCTTGGGTCTAGCTTTGGGCTTCTTCATGGTAGTGGCAACTTGCTTGCCATTTTTGTTGAAGTTCCCTTTCTTTCCCTTGCCCTTTTACTTGAAACTAGTGGTCTTGTCAACCATCAACACTTGATGCTTTTTCTTGATTTCTACCTTCATCGATTTCAGCATCGCGAAGAGCTTTGGGAATCGTTTTCGTTATCCCTTGCATATTATAGTTCATCACGAAGTTCTAGTAACTTGGTGATAGTGACTAGAGAACTCTGTCAATCACTATCTTACCGGGAATATTAACTCCCACTTGATTCAAGTGATTGTAGTACAGACATTCTAAGCACATGCTTACTCATTGAGCTATTCTCCTCCATCTTGTAGGCAAAGTACTGTCAGAGGTCTCATGCCTCTTAACACGGGCATGAGTATGAGATACCAATTTCAACTCTTGGAACATCTTATATGATCCATGGCGTTCAAAACATTTTTAAAGTCCCGGTTCTAAGCCGTAAAGCATGGTGCACTAAACTATCAAGTAGTCATCATACCGAGCTTGTCAAACGTTCATAGCGTCTGCATCTACTCCAGCAATAGGTATGTCACCTAGTGGTGCATCAAGGACATAATTCTTCCATGCAGCAATGAGGATAATCCTCAGTTCACGGACCTAGTCTGCATCATTGCTACTATCAACTTTCAACATAGTTTTTTCTCTAGTAACATATCAAAAATAAACGGGGAGCTACATTGCGAGCTATTGATCTACAACATAGTTATGCAAATACTATCAGGACAATCATATTACTTAAGAACTCCCACTTAGATAGACATCCCTCTAATCATCTAAGTGATCATGTGATCCATATCAACTAAACCATGTCTGATCATCACGTGAGATAGAGTAGTTTTCAACGGTGAACATCACTATGTTGATCATATCTACTATATGATTCATGCTCGACCTTTCAGTCTCCAGTGTTCCGAGGCCATATCTGCATATGCTAGGCTCGTCAAGTATAACCCGAGTATTCCGCGTGTGCAAAACTGGCTTGCACCCGTTGTATGTGAACGTAGAGCTTATCACACTCGATCATCACGTGGTGTCTCGGCACGATGAACTGTCGCATCGGTGCATATTCAGGGAGAACACTTATACCTTGAAATTTAGTGAGAGATGATCTTATAATGCTACCGTCGAACTAAGCAAAATAAGATGTATAAAAGATAAACATCAGATGCAATCAAAAATATGTGACATGATATGGCCGTCATCATCTTGTGCCTTTGATCTCCATCCACAAAGTACTGTCATGATCTCCATTGTTACTGGCATGACACCATGATCTCCATCATCTTGATCTTTTATCAACGTGTTGTCACATGGTCGTCACACCAGCTATTGCTTTTTCAACTATTGCTATCGCATAGAGATAAAGTAAAGCGATTACATGGCACTTGCGTCTTATGCAATAAAGAGACAACCATAAGGCTCCTGCCAGTTGCCGATAACTTTGTTACAAAACGATCATCACATATAATAAAATTTAGCATCATGTCTTGACCATATCACATCACAACATGCCCTGCAAAAATAAGTTAGACGTCCTCTACTTTGTTGTTGCAAGTTTTACGTGGCTGCTTCGGGCTGAGCAAGAACCGTTCTTACCTACGCATCAAAAACCACAACGCAGTATAGTGATTGGTTTTTGATCTTCAGAAAGAACCTTGTTCATTGAATCTGATTCAACTAAAGTTGGAGAAACTGACACCCACCAGCCACCTGTGTGTGAAGCACGTCGGTAGAACCAGTCTCGCATAAGCTTACGCGTAATGTGGGTCTGAGCCATTTCATCCAACAATGCCGCCGAATCAAGAATCAACTAGTGACGGCAAGCAATATATATATACCCACGCCCACAACTCCTTTGTGTTCTACTCGTGCGTATAACATCTACGCATAAACCTAGCTCGGATGCCACTGTTGGGGAACGTAGTAATTTCAAAAAAATTCCTACACACACGCAAGATCATGGTGATGCATAGCAACAAGAGGGGAGAGTTTCGTCCACGTACCCTCGTAGACCATAAGTGGAAGCGTTACGAGAACGCGGTTGATGTAGTCGTACGTCTTCATGATCCGACCGATCCAAGTACCAAACGTATGGCACCTCCGAGTTCAGCACACATTCAGCTCGGTGACGTCCCACAAACTCCGATCCAGCAGAGCTTCGAGGGAGAGTTCTATCAGCACGATGGCGTGATGACCGTGATGATGATGCTACTGATGCAGGGCTTCGCCTAAGCACCGCTACGATATGACCGAGGTGGATTATGGTGGGGGGCACCGCACATGGCTAAAAGATCAACTGATCAACTTGTGTGTTCTAGGGTGCCCCCTCCCCACGTATATAAAGGAGGGAGGGGACGTCGGCCAGCCTCTCTAGGCGCGCCAAGGGGGGAGGAATCCTCCTCCTAGTAGGAGTAGGATTCCCCCTTTCCTAGTCCTACTAGGAGGGGGGAGGAAGGAGAAGGGGAGGAGAAGGAAAGAGGGGCCGAAGCCCCTCCCTAGTCCAATTCGGACTAGGTCCATGGGGGACGCGCAGCCAGCCCTCGTGGCTTCTCCTCCTTTTCCTTTAAAGCCCACTAAGGCCCATATGTACTCCCGTATTCCCGTAACTCCCATGGTACTCCGAAAAATACCCGGATCACTCAGAACCTTTCTGATGTCCGAATATAGCCTTCCAATATATTGATCTTTATGGATCGATCATTTCGAGACTCCTCGTCATGTCCTTGATCTCATCCGGGACTCCGAACAACCTATGGTACATCAAATCACATAAACTCTTAATACCAATCATCACCGAACGTTAACCGTGCGGACCCTACGGGTTCGAGAACTATGTAGACATGACCGAGACATGTCTCCGGTGAATAACCAATAGCGGAACCTGGATGCTCATATTTGCTCCTACATATTCTACGAAGATCTTTATCGGTCAAACCGCATAACGGTATACGTTGTTCCCTTTGTCATCGGTATGTTACTTGCCCGAGATTCGATCGTCGGTATCTCAATACCTAGTTCAATCTTGTTACCAGCAAGTCTCTTTACTCATTCCATAATGCTACATCTCGTAACTAACTCATTAGCTACATTGCTTGCAAGGCTTATAGTGATGAACATTACCGAGAGGGCCTAGAGATACCTCTCCGACAATCGGAGTGACAATTCCTAATCTTGAGCCATGCCAACTCAACAAACACCATAGGAGACACCTGTAGAGCACCTTTATTATCACCCAGTTACATTGTGACATTTGGTAGCACACAAAGTGTTCCTCCGGTATTCGGGAGTTGCATGATCGCATAGTCATAGGAACATGTATAGTTATGGAGAAAGCAATAGCAACAAACTAAACGATCATCGTGCTAAGCTAACGGATGGGTCAAGTCGATCACATCATTCTCTAATGATGTGATCCCGTTAATAAAATGACAACTCATGTCTATTGTTAGGAAACATAACCATCATTGATTCAACGAGCTAGTCAAGTAGAGGCAAACTAGTGACACTCTGTTTGTCTATGTATTCACACATGTACTAAGTTTCTGGTTAATAAAATTCTAGCATGAATACTAAACATTTATCATGATATAAGGAAATATAAATAACAACTTTATTATTGCCTCTAGGGCATATTTCCTTCAGTCTCCCACTTGCATTAGAGTCAATAATCTAGTTCACATCGTCATGTGATTTAACACCAATAGTTCACATCTTTATGTGATTAGTTCACATCTCCATGTGACTAACTAGAGTTAATAATATAGTTCACATTGCTATGTGATTAACACCCAAAGAGTGATCCTGTTTTGCTTGTGAGAGAAATTTTGTCAATGGGTCTGCCACATTCGGAGCCGTGTGTATTTTGCAAGTTTTCTATGTCTACAATGCTTTGCACGGAGGTACTCTAGCTAATTGCTCCCACTTTCAATATGTATCTAGATCAAGACTTAGAGTCATCCAGATCGGTGTCAAAGCTTGCATCGACGTAACTCTTTACGACGAACTCTTTGTCACCTCCATAACGGAGAAACATTTCCTTATTCCACTAAGGATATTTTTGACCGTTGTCTAGTGATCCACTCCTGGATCACTATTGTACCATCTTGCCAAACTTATGGTGAGGTACATAATAGGTCTGGTACACAGCATAGCATACTTTGTAGAACCTATGACTGAGGCATAGGGAATGACTTTTCATTCTCTTTCTATTTTCTGCCGTGGTCGGGTTTTGAGTCTTTACTCAACTTCACACCTTGCAACACAGGCAAGAACTCCTTCTTTGGCTGTTCCATTTTGAACTACTTCAAAATCTTGTCAAGGTATGTACTCATTGAAAATATATCAAGCATCTTGTTCTATCTCTATAGATCTTGATGCTCAATATGCAAGTAGCTTCACCGAGGTCTTTCTTTGAAAAACTCCTTTCAAGCACTCCTTTATGCTTTCCAAAAAATTCTACATTATTGCCGATCAACAATATGTCATTCACATATACTTATCAGAAATGCTGTAGTGCTCCCACTCACTTTCTTGTAAATACAGGCTTCACTGCAAGTCTGTATAAAAACCATATGCTTTGATCACTTTATCAAAGCATATATTCTAACTCTGAGATGCTTGCACCAGTCCATAGATGGATCGCTGGAGCTTGCTCACTTTGTTAGCACCTTTAGGATTGACAAAACCTTCTGGTTGCATCATATACAACTCTTCTTTAAGAAATCCATTAAGGAATGCAGTTTTGACATCCATTTGCTAGATTTCATAAAATGCGGCAACTGCTAACATGATTCGGACAGACTTCTAAGCATTGATACGAGTGATAAAATCTCATCATAGTCAACACCTTGATCGTGTCAAAAACATTTTGCGACAATTCGAGCTTTGTAGATAGTAACACTACTATCAGTGTCCGTCTTCCTCTTGAAGATCCATCTATTCTCAATGACTCACTGATCATTGGGCAAGTCAATCAAAGTCCATACTTTGTTCTCATACATGGATCCTATCGGTGTCAAAACCAGCGGATCTCGGGTAGGGGGTCCCGAACTATGCGTCTAGGCCGGATGGTAATAGGAGGCAGGGGACACGATGTTTTACCCAGGTTCGGGCCCTCTTGATGGAGGTAAAACCCTACGTCCTGCTTGATTAATATTGATGATATGGGTAGTAGAAGAGTAGATCTACCACGAGATCAGAGAGGCTAAACCCTAGAAGCTAGCCTATGGTATGATTGTATGTTATGGTTGTTGTCCTACGGACTAAAACCCTTCGGTTTATATAGACACCGGAGAGGGTTCGGGTTACACAAGGTCGGTTACAAAGGAGGAGATATCCATATCCGTATTGCCTAGCTTGCCTTCCACACCAAGTAGAGTCCCATCCGGACACGAGACGAAGTCTTCAATCTTGTATCTTCATAGTCTAACAGTCCAGCCAATGGAGATAGTCCGGCTGTCCGGATACCCCCTAATCTAGGACTCCCTCAGTAGCCCCTGAACCAGGCTTCAATGACGATGAGTCCGGTGCGCAGTATTGTCTTTGACATTGCAAGGCGGGTTCCTTCTCCGAATACATCACAGAAGAATTTGAATACGAGGATAGTGTCCGACCCTGCAAAATAAGTTCCACATTCCACCGTAGAGAGAATTATATTTTCGTAGATCTAATTTGCTGGCTTGTTTTGGCAGCATGACGTTACGTCATGGCCCGGTGATTATTCGAACCGTTTCTTTTAACCAGCCCCGCACATAACACGAGGCAGTTTTTTGACACGTCTTATCAAAGTAGAGATCGTGTCCCCTTATTACGGGATTCTCATCAATACGGGCATGGGTAACCCAACTGCGCCATCAATTGCGGCGCTTGGGGATAAGCGAGTTTTACCAGGCAAGTGGGGACGCTTAGTTTCGTCCGCCCATATAACGGGATAAGGATTCACCTTTCTGTCCACGCCTTCTTCCTCCCTTACCCATCCATTTTCGCACACTCAAGCTCTAGCGCCCAAGTACACACTTCCCACCTCGACCTTCTCCAATCATGTCCGGAGCGGGAGGCAAGTTGATGGTCTCCTCCGCCACGGAGGGAGACATCAAGAAACTGAGGAGAGCCGGATACCTGCCCGACGACATCGCCCACCGGCTCCCAGATGAGGGGCAGCTCATCCCCACCCCCAGGCCCCATGAGAGGGTAGTATTCCTCACCCATTTCCTCCGCGAACTGGGGTTCCCTCTCCATCCCTTCGTCTGGGGCTCATGTTTTATTACGGCCTGGATTTCCACGATCTGGCCCTGAACTTCATCCTCAACATCTGGGCGTTTATCGTCGTGTGCGAGGCCTTCCTCCGCATCAAGCAACACTTCGGCTTATGGCTGAAGACCTTCATTGTCAAGCCAAAGGTGGTGGGCATGTTCCATGCGGAGTGCGGAGGTGCCATGGTGGGCAAGATGCCCAACGTAACATGGCTCGAGGGCTCCTTTGTGGAAACCATAAAGGGGTGGCAATCGGGGTGGTTCTATATCACTGAGCCGCGCGACCCTGCATGGGCAGCGGCCCCCGAGTTCCGATCTGGCATCCCCACGCGGATCACCTCCTGGAAAGAGAAGGGCCTGTCCTGGGGTAGTTCGAAAGAGCTGCTCGGACTTCAAACATGTATTAAAAACATGGTGGACAAGAAGCTCAATCTTGCCAACATAGTCCAAGTTATACTCATCCGCCGGATACTCCCGTGCCAACAACGGGAGTTCAACTTGTGGGAGTTCAATACGGCGCGGCACCGAACTCTGAACATGCTCTTCGACACGACTCATGAAGACGCCTGGAGGGTGCTGTTCAAAAGTGCCGAGGTCCCCCCTATTACCGAGGATCGCGGATTCAACGCGAAGCGCCAAGCCAGTGTGGTAAGCTGTTTTACCTTTCATAGGATAATTATTTTTTATATAGATTGACTCTATGCGGGATCTAAACTCCCGTACCTTTGACAGGACTAGCAGAAGATGGCCGGATAGATCGACTGTCCGGCTCCTTTTCCCAAAGGCCCCGCAGACGATCTTCTGGCGAAGATGTAGACTCCGGCCCCTTATACGGTGCCGGAGAAGACCAAGAAGGCCAACGGAACCCGAAAGAGTTCCCGATGCCAGGCGTCGTCGGACTCACCGTCTGATGACTTTGCGGCGCACTCTTCCCCTGAAGACGAGGAAGAGGAAGAAGAAGATGCTCCCCCACCGACTGGGGGAGACAAGAAAAGGAAGGCCGCCCCAACTGGTGCGGCCGGAGGGTCCAAGAAGGGAAGGACTCTCCTTCCGGACAGTTCCACCGCCGCCGATGAAGGCAAAGACGAGTGGTTGCCCAGGGTCAAGCCCCCGGGGAGATCATAAGTATTTGGATACCAGAGTAACTCCTAGGATTCCGTTGTCGCACTGCTTTCCCTAACGCCGAACGCAATTATGCAGGCCGCCACGAGCCAGTATCGATGTATCATCGGACGGCTCCTTGGGCTTGTCGGACATGGATAGCGATCCAGTCCCAACCGCCACCTCCCCTCATCCTGCCGACGACGCCGAGGTGTTGTCTCAAGAGGCACCAGATCAAGGGGAGACAGTCCTGGAGGCGCCTCAAGGCGACCTTCCGGACTCCAGGAGCCGCGGGGACGGGGCCCCCGAGAGCTCCGAGTTCGGCCCTCAGCCGAACACCGTGCCGGACCCTCTAGCGGTTCCGGGCTCGGGCAGGCGGCCTCCTTCTAAGAGGGGTAAGACGCTTGTGCCGGTGACCTCTGTCCATCCAGAGGCACTGGACAATCTGCTGGAAGCGCTTCGCAGCGCTTCCATCGACGAGGAGCACCTCACTATCATGAGTGCGGTGATCCAAAAGGTTCAGTCCGCCAAGAGCGGATTGACTGAAGCCTGTGCCAGCCTTCTAACAGGCTTCGAGGTAAGTGTTTTAAAATGTAGTAGAAATATTACGGCATAGACAGTAGCTCCTGATGCTTTGTTTGGTGCTCACAAAGAAAAGACGAACAGAGGATCAAATAATATCGCAGGAGTCTAATATAAGTATGTCAATATGCATATGCAGGCTTCGCTACTGGCGTCCGCCGCACTAACTGGGAGGTCGCCATATTGAAGCAGGACCTCGAGGGGTCCAAGAAAGAGCTCGGCCTTGCCAAGAGGCAGCTCGAGGAGAACAAGGGTAAGTAATACCCCGTCTATAGATATGCATGTTGGGGATCGTAGTAGAAATTTAAAATTTTCTACGCATCACCAAGATCAATCTATGGAGTAATCTAGCAACGAGGGGAAGGGGAGTGCATCTACATACCCTTGTAGATCGCTAAGCGGAAGCGTTGTAAGAACGTGGATGAAGGAGTCGTACTCGCAGCGATTCAGATCGCGGGTGATTCCGATCTAAGCGCCGAACAAGGGCGCCTCCGCGTTCAAAACACGTACAGCCCGGTGACGTCTCCCATGCCTTGATCCATCAAGGGGAGAAGGAGAGGTTGGGGAAGACTCCATCCAGCAGCAGCACGACGGCGTGGTGGTGAAGGAGGAGCGTGGCAATCCTGCAGGGCTTCGCCAAGCACCGCGGGAGAGGAGGAGGACTTGGGAGAGGGGGAGGACTGCGCCAGAACTTGGGTGCGGCTGCCCTCCCACCCCCACATATATATAGGGGCAAGGGAGAGGGCGGCCGGCCCCCTCAGATCCAATCTGAGGAGGGGGCGGCGGCCAGGGGGGTTGCCTTGCCCCCCAAGGCAAGGGGGGCGCCCCCCTTTAGGGTTCTTCAAACCCTAGGCGCATGGGCCCTAGGGGGGAGGCGCCCAGCCCACTAAGGGGCTGGTCCCTCTCCACACATAGCCCATAGGGCCCTCCGGGGCAGGTGGACCCTCCCGGTGGACCCCCGGAACCCCTTCGGTGGTCCCAGTACAATACCGGTAACCCCCGAATTATTCCGGTAACCGTATGATGACTTCCCATATATAATTCTTTACCTCCGGACCATTCCGGAACTCCTCGTGACGTCCGGGATCTCATCCGGGACTACTAACAACATTCGGTAACCACATACATCTATTCCCTATAACCCTAGCATCATCGAACCTTAAGTGTGTAGACCCTACGGGCTCGGGAGTCATGCAGACATGGCCGAGACAACTCTCCGGTAAATAACCAACAGCGGGATCTAGATACCCATGTTGGCTCCCACATGCTCCACGATGATCTCATCAGATGAACCACGATGTCAAGGATTCAATCAATCTCGTATACAATTCCCTTTGTCTATCGGTACGATACTTGCCCGAGATTCGATCGTTGGTATCCCAACACCTTGTTCAATCTCGTTACCGGCAAGTCTCTTTACTCGTGACGTAAAACATCATCCCGTGATCAACTCCTTGGTCACATTGTGCACATTATGATGATGTCCTACCGAGTGGGCCCAGAGATACCTCTTCGTTACACGGAGTGACAAATCCCAGTCTCGATTCGTGCCAACCAAACAGACACTTTCAGAGATACTCGTAGTGGACCTTTATAGCCACCCAGTTATGTTGTGACGTCTGGCACACCCAAAGCATTCCTACGGTATCCGGGAGTTGCACAATCTCATGGTCTAAGGAAATGATACTTGACATTAGAAAAGCTTTAGCATACAAACTACACGATCTTGTGCTAGGCTTAGGATTGGGTCTTGTCCATCACATCATTCTCCTAATGATGTGATCCCGTTATCAACGACATCCAATGTCCATGGTCAGGAAACCGTAACCATCTATTGATCAACGAGCTAGTCAACTAGAGGCTTACTAGGGACATGGTGTTGTCTATGTATCCGCACATGTATCGGAGTTTCCTATCAATACAATTCTAGCATGGATAATAAACGATTATCGTGAACAAGGAAATATAATAATAACCAATTTATTATTGCCTCTAGGGCATATTTCCAACAGTCTCCCACTTGCACTAGATTCAATAATCTAGTTCACCTCGCCATGTGATTAACACCCACAGGTCACATCGCCATGTGACAACATCCAAAGAGTTTACTAGACTCAATAATATAGTTCACATCACTTTGTGATTAACACGCAATGAGTTCTGGGTTTGATCATGTTATGCTTGTGAGAGAGGTTGTAGTCAACGGGTCTGCAATATTCAGATCCTTATGTATTTCGCAAAACTTTATGTCATATCATAGATGCTGCTACCACGTTCCACTTGGAGCTATTCCAAATTTTTGCTCCATTATACGTATCCGGTATCTCTACTCAGAGCTATCCGGATAGGTGTTAATCTTGCATCGACGTAACTCTTTACGTCGAACTCTTTATCACCTCCATAACCGAGAAACATTTCCTTATTCCTCTAAGGATAATTTTGACCGCTATCTGGTGATCCACTCCTAGATCACCTTTTTACCCTCTTGCCAGACATGTGGCAAGGCACACGTCTGGTGCGGTACTCGGCATGGCATACCGTATAGAGCCTATGACAGAAGCATAGGGGACGACCTTCGTCCTTCCTCTATCTTCTGCCGTGGTCAATCTTTCAGTCTTACTCAACTTCACACCTTACAACTCAGGTAAGAATCCCTTCTTTCACTGATCTATTTTGAACTCCTTCAAAAACATGTCAAGGTGTGCGTTCTTTGAAAGTATCATCAGGCGTCTTGATCTATCTCTATAGATCTTGATGCCCAATATGTAAGTAGCTTTATCCAGGTTTTCCTTTGAAAATCACTCTTCAAACAACCGTTTATGCTTTCCATAAATTCTACATTATTTCGAATCAACAATATGTCATCCACATATACTTATCAGAAATGTTGTAGTGCTCCCACTCACTTTCTTGTAAATACAAATTTCTAGCAAACATTGTATAAACCTAAAAGCTTTGATCACTCCATCAAAGCATATATTCCGACTCCAAGATGCTTGCTCTAGTCCATAGAAGGATTGCTGGAGCCAGCATACCTTTTAGCATCCTTAGGATCGACAAAACCTTTTATTGTATCACATACAACTTTTTCTTATGAAAACTAGTAAGAAAACTTGTTTTGAAATCCATCTGTCAGATTTCATAATCGAAAAATACAGCTAATGCTAACATGATTCCGACGGACTTAAGCATCGCTGCGAGTGAGAAATTCTCATCGTAGTCAACTCCTTGAACTTGTGAAAAGACTCTTTCCCACAAGTCGATCTTCATAGACGGTAACATTACCGCCCACGTCCGTCTTCTTCTTAAAGATCCATTTATCTCAATGGCTTGCCGATCATCGGGCAAGTCCACCAAAGTCCATACTTTGTTCTGATACATGGATCCTATCTCGGATTTCATGGCTTCTAACCATTTGTCGGAATACGGGCCCACCATCGCTTCTCCATAGCTCATAGGTTCATTGTTGTCTAACAACATGATATCTAAGACAAGATTACCGTACCACTCAGGAGTAGTACATATCCTTGTGGACCTACGAGGTTCGATAGCAACTTGATCCGAAGCTTCATGATCACTATCATTAACTTCCTATTCAACAGATGTAGGCGCCACAGAAAACATATTTCTGTGTTGCATCACTCTCTGGTTGAAGTAAAGGTTCGACAACCTCATCAAGTTCTATCTTCCTCCCACTCAATTCTTTCGAGAGAAACTCCTTCTCAAGAAAGGACCCGTTCTTAGCGACAAAAAATTTGCCCTTGGATCTGAGATAGAAGGTATACCCAACTGTCACCTTTGGGTATCCTATGAAGATGTGTTTGTCCGCTTTTGGGTTCGAGCTTCTCCGGCTGAAGCCTTAAGCATCGCAGCCCCAAACATTAAGAAAAGACAATTTTGGTTTCTTTCCAAACCATATTCATACGACGTCGTCTCAACGGACTTAGATGGTGTCCTATCTAAAGTGAATGCAGCTGTCTCTAACGCATATCCTCAAAATGAAAATGGTAGATCGGTAAGAGACATCATAGATCGCACCATATCTCATAAGGTTCGATTACGACGTCCGGACACACCATTACCCCGTGGTGTTCTAGGTGGCTTCAACTGTGAAACAATTCCATAATGTCTTAAGTGATTGCCAAACTCATAACTCAGAAATTCTCATCGATCAGATCATAGGAATTTGATCTTCTTGTTATGATGGTTCTTAACTTCACTCTGAAACCGCTTGAACTTTTCAAATGTTTCAGACTTGTGCTTCATTAAGTAAATATACCTATATCTACTCAAATCGTCAGTGAAGATGAGAAAATAGCGATATCCACCGCACGATTCAATTCTCATTGGATCACACGCATCAGCATGTATGATTTCCAACAAGTCACTTGCCCGTTTCATTGTACCTGAAAACAGGGTCTTAGTCATCCTGCCCATGAGGCATGGCTCGCATGTGTCAAGTGATTCAAAATCAAGTGACTCCAAACATCCATCGACACGGAGTTTCTTCATGCATCTTACGCCAATATGACCTAAACGGCAGTGCCACAAGAAAGTGGTACTATCTACATCTTTTGGCGTGAACATGTGTATTACCACGACCGAGATTCACTGAACCATTCACATAGGGTGCATGACCATGAAAGGTATTATTCATGTAAACAGAATAACCATTCTCTAACTTAAATGAATAACCGTATTGCAATGAACATGATCTAATCATATTCATGCTCAACGTGGACACCTGATAACATTAATCTAGGTTCAATACTAATCCCGAAGGCAGATGGAGCGTGCGATGGTGATCTCATCAACTTTGGAAACACTTCCAACACACATCGTCACCTCGCCCTTAGCCAGTCTCCGTTTAGTCCGTAGCTTTTGCTTCAAGTCACCAATAATAGCAACTGAACCGATATCCAATACCCAGGTGCTACCAGGAGTACTAGTGAGGTACACATTAATAACACGTATATACTTTGTTGAAGTTGCCAGCCTTCTTATCTACCATGCATTTGGGGTAATTCCGCTACCAGTGACCGTTCCCCTTACAATAGAAGCACTTAGTCTCGGGTTTGGGTTCAACCTTGGGTTCCTTCACTGGAGCGGCAACTGGTTTGCCACCCATGAAGTTTCCATTCTAGCCCTTGCCCTTCTTGAAACCAGTGGTCATGTTAAACCATCAACACTTGATGCTCCTTCTTGATTTCTACCTTTTGCGGTCTTAAGCACCGCGAACAGCTCCGGGATCAACTCCATCCCTTGCATGTCATAGTTCATCACGAAGATCTAGTAGCTTAGTGATAGTGGCTAGAGAACTCTATCAATCACTATCTTATCTGGAAGTTTAACTCCCACTTGATTTATGTGATTGTAGCACCCAGACATTCTGAGCACATGCTCACTAGCTGAGCTATTCCCCTCCAACTTGTTGGCAAAAGAACTTTTCAGAGGTCTCATACCTCTCAACACGGGCATGAGCCTGAAATCCCAATTTCAGCTCTTGGAACATCTCATATGTCTTATGGCGTTCAAAACATCATTGGAATCCCAATTCTGAGCCGTAAAGTATGGTGCACTAAACTATCAAGTACTCATCAGGATGTGTCTGTCAGGTGTTCACAACATCCAAAGACGACGTTGAAGGGGTTTGCACATCGAGCGGTGCATCAAAGACGTAAGCCTTCTGTGTAGCAGTGAGGACACTCCTCGGACTATGGACCCAGTCCGCATCATTGCTTACAATATCTTTCAACTTGGTCTTTCTCTAGGAATGTATTGAAACAGGGAGCTATAACGTGAGCTATTTATCTACAACATATTTGCAAAGACAATTTATACTATGTTCATGATAATTAAGTTCATCTAATCAAATTATTTAATGAACTCCCACTCAGATAGACATCCCTCTAGTCATCTAAGTGAAACATGATCCGAGTCAACTAGGCCGTGTCCGATCATCACGTGAGACGGACTAGTCATCATCGGTGAACATCTTCATGTTGATCGTATCTTCTATATGACTCATGTTCGACCTTTCGGTCTTCCGTGTTCCGAGGCCATGTCTATACATGCTAGGCTCGTCAAGTCAACCTAAGTGTATTGCGTGTGTAAATCTTTCTTACACCCGTTGTATTCGAACGTTAGAATCTATCACACCCGATCATCATGTGGTGCTTTGAAACAACGAACCTTCGCAATGGTGCATAGTTAGGGGGAACACTTTCTTGAAATTATTGCGAGGGATCATCTTATTTAAGCTACCGTCGTTCTAAGCAAATAAGATGTAAAACATGATAAACATCACATGCAATCAAATAGTGACATGATATGGCCCATATCATTTTTTGCTCCTTTTGATCTCCATCTTCGGGGCGCCATGATCATCATCTTCACCGGCATGACACCATGATCTCCATCATCATGATCTCCATCATCGTGTCTTCATGAAGTCGTCTCATCAACTATTACTTCTATTACTATGGCTAACGGTTTAGCAATAAAGTAAAGTAATTACATGACGTTTAAGTTGACACGCAGGTCATAAATAAATTAAGACAACTCCTATGGCTCCTGCCGGTTGTCATACTCATCGACATGCAAGTCGTGATTCCTATTACAAGAACATGATCAATCTCAAACATCACATATATCATTCATCACATCCTTTTGGCCATATCACATCACAAGGCATATGCTGCAAAAACAAGTTAGACGTCCTCTAGTTGTTGTTGCAAAATTTTTACGTGGCTGCTATAGGTTTCTAGCAAGAACGTTTCTTACCTACGCCAAAACCACAACGTGATATGCCAATTTCTATTTACCCTTCATAAGGACCCTTTTCATCGAATCCGATCCGACTAAAGTGGGAGAGACAGACACCCGCTAGCCTCCTTATGCAACTAGTGCATGTCAGTCGGTGGAACCTGTCCACGTAAGAGTACGTGTAAGGTCGGTCCGGGCCGCTTCATCCAACGATGCTGCCGAATCAAGATAAGACTAGTAACGGCAAGTAAATTGACAAAATCGACGCCCACAACAACTTGTGTTCTCCTCGTGCATAGAAACTATGCATAGACCTAGCTCATGATGCCACTGTTGGGGATCGTAGCAGAAATTTAAAATTTTCTACGCATCACCAAGATCAATCTATGGAGTAATCTAGAAACGAGGGGAAGGGGAGTGCATCTACATACCCTTGTGGATCGCTAAGCGGAAGCGTTGCAAGAACGCGGATGAAGGAGTCGTACTCGCAGCGATTCAGATCGCGGTTGATTCCGATCTAAGCGCCGAACAACGGCGCCTCCGCGTTCAACACACGTGCAACCCAGTGACGTATCCCATGCCTTGATCCAGCAAGGGGAGAAGGAGAGGTTGGGGAAGACTCCATCCAGCAGCAGCACGACGGCATGGTGGTGAAGGAGGAGCGTGGCAATCCTGCAGGGCTTCGCCGAGCACCGCGGGAGAGGAGGAGGACTTGGGAGCGGGGGAGGGCTGTGCCAGAACTTGGGTGCGGCTGCCCTCCCACCCCCCACATATATATAGGGGCAAGGGAGAGGGGGGTTGCCAGGGGGGCGGCGGCCAGGGGGGTTGCCTTGCCCCCCAAGGCAAGGGGGGCGCCCCCCTTTAGGGTTCTTCAAACCCTAGGCGCATGGGCCCTAGGGGGGAGGCGCCCAGCCCACTAAGGGGCTGGTCCCTCTCCACACATAGCCCATAGGGCCCTCCGGGGCAGGTGGACCCTCCCGGTGGACCCACGAAACCCCTTCGGTGGTCCCAGTACAATACCGGTAACCCCCGAATTATTCCGGTAACCGTATGATGACTTCCCATATATAAATCTTTACCTCCGGACCATTCCAGAACTCCTCGTGACGTCCGGGATCTCATCCGGGACTCCGAACAACATTCGGTGACCACGTACATCTATTCCCTATAAACCTAGCGTCATCGAACCTTAAGTGTGTAGACCCTACAGGCTCAGGAGTCATGCAGACATGGCCGAGACAACTCTCCGGTCAATAACCAACAGCGGGATCTGGATACCCATGTTGGCTCCCACATGCTCCACGATGATCTCATCGGATGAACCACGATGTCAAAGATTCAATCAATCCCGTATACAATTCACTTTGTCTATCGGTACGATACTTGCCCGAGATTCGATCATCGTTATCCCGATACCTTGTTCAATCTCGTTACCGGCAAGTCTCTTTACTCGTTCCGTAACACATCATCCCATGATCAACTCCTAGGTCACATTGTGCACATTATGATGATGTCCTACCGAGTGGGCCCAGAGATACCTCTCCATTACACGGAGGGACAAATCCCAGTCTCGATTCGTGCCTACCCAACAGACACTTTCGGAGATACCCGTAGTGCACCTTTATAGCCACCTAGTTACGTTGTGACATTTGGCACACCCAAAGCACTCCTATGGTATCCGGGAGTTGCGCAATCTCATGGTCTAAGGAAATGATACTTGACATTAGAAAAGCTTTAGCATACGAACTACACGATCTTGTGCTAGGCTTAGGATTGGGTCTTGTCCATCACATCATTCTCCTAATGATGTGATCCTGTTATCAACGACATCCAATGTCCATGGTCAGGAAACCATAACCATCTATTGATCAACGAGCTAGTCAACTAGAGGCTTACTAGGGACATGGTGTTGTCTATGTATCCTCACATGTATCTGAGTTTCCTATCAATACAATTCTAGCATGGATAATAAACGATTATCATGAACAAGGAAATATAATAATAACCAATTTATTATTGCCTCTAGGGCATATTTCCAACAATGTATATATAAAAAAGGACGCGATTGCAAAATGATAGGATCATTGTATGTTTGCTAGGGGCCACGACCGAGGTGGTGACCCTAAAGCAAGCGCTGACCAAGGCCGAAGATACAGCGGCAAAGGAGCGCACCGAGCGAGAGAAGCACGAGGCTCGGGTGGGCGAGGTGCAGCAAGAGCTCCAGGCTCTTGTGGCGAAGCACGAGGCGTTGGAGCTTGACTCCAAGACGCTAGAGTCTGAGCTTGCCGCGGCCCTCGAGAGTGTAAAAAGTGCCAAGGCCGAAGCCCAAAAGGCCCTCCAAGAGATCGACGCGATGAAGAAGATAGCGGCAGGTAAGGCTTTCTATATGCAAAGCAAGCATGTGAAAGTAAATTACCGATTACTTACCCGGATCCGGAGCTCTTCAGGAGCATTCGCAGATTTGCCCCGCAGTGTGTCCGATGCCGCACAATTTTACCAGGCCAAGGATGGAATCTCGACGAAGAAGTTGTTCTGGTCTCAGTATGCCGAGGCCGAACATCCGGTGCCAGTGAGCGACCAGCTGAAGCAGATGGTCGAGCTACATACGGCGGCCGATCAGGCCATGAAGAGCTTTATAGTCCGGCTGTGGCCTGGCGACGCCCTTCTGAACAGCTTCTTCGGCCTGGTGAGGTGGCTTGTGGATGCCTGCCCGCGGCTGGAGGTTGTCAAGCGATCTGTCTGCATTGAAGGTGCACGCCGGTCTTTTGCTCGTGTGAAATTGCAGTGGGTCAAGCTAGACGCCGTGAAGCTAATCAAGGAGGGGCTGCCAGAGGGCAAGGAGCACCGCCACCCCGAGATGTACTACGAGGGTGTTCTGCCGGGTGCCCGTCTTATCGCGAATGAGTGTTCAAAGGATGTAATATTTGAGTGAACTTTCTCGTGTGATCCTATATGATGAAAACTTGTTTCATATGCGCTATGCAATGCTTGTGTGAATTTAAAATATTACCTTCTGTTTGGCCGTTTATCCAATTTGAGAGATGGCTAGTCCTCGGCTTCTGCCCCCATGCCACGAGTGCTGGGGTGTATGGGATAAACCTGAGCACTCTTGTTCCCATATTTGGGTCCTTCGAGGGATGTGCTCAGCACAACGAACAAGGAAATCGGACTAATAATGCTTTATCACTCTCACTTAGCCATAGAATTCTATAATTTTAAATTTCGGCGAAGCCCCTGGTATTCGGAAGGCCGAATTCAGGGCGCGATACACGCCTGTAAGCCGGACAAGGCAGGCCCCTCGCCCTAAGCGGCATAAGTCTTTAGGGACTCGAAAAAACCTCGCCGAACAGCCACCAGTCTCTCGCCTTATCATGACAGTCAGTTTTATCTTTCTCTACTGAGGTGCTAAGCCCGGTAGAACCAGGGCACAATCGCAGTAGTTCTCCTAGCGCTACCTTAGGCGATAGAGCGGAACGTAAGGTACCAAAACATAGGAGCCGGGCAAACCCAACATTTGTCCAAAGACATGATTCGGAGCTGATGCATATAATGCTATAAGTTCGGGGTGCCGCACCTGTGAAAGCGTTCGGACTTTTCACACCGCATTGTGGGGTACGTAAGCCCCTAGTGTATTGGCCGTACCAGAGTGTACGGTTGCAAGGCGTCATTAATGAACACACACACACACATACACACACAGATATATATATATAACAAAAATGCAATAATAGTCGTAATGTCATGCATTGTTTTTTAAAAATTGCGTTAAAGCGGAGTGATATAGATAGTGCGATAAGCAAAGAGTAGGACTATGTCCCTTCCAAGGGCAAGCTAAGGAATGATACTAAATTGAATATTTCACTCGTTACTGTAATCAACCTGGGAATTCCGTGGTATAACGTAGCTGTCTGCCTCCTTGGTTGCTGCATCATGTCTTCGATAATAGTGCTGCCGGACAGTGTTTCCAGAGATTAAGGTCCTGAAAGAAAAAGAAAAATAACCAAACGGGAAGCCCCTCGTGCGGTTTAGGCCGTGTTTTGGGGCGTGCCGTAGTTGTGCCCCCCTCCCCACCTGTGCCCATGGTATTTTTAATGCGTAATTATGTATGCGCGGCACGAATATCACCGTTGGGCTGGGATTGGGGTGTCCGCCGTATTGCTACACGAGTTCAGATCACGCCAGGCGGTCTATTTGCCGATTGCCTCGAGCGCGCTTGAAGGTGTCCGGGCTTTGAAGTGCCGAACTGGTTGATTGCCTTGAGAGGCTGCTTTGCACTTCTACTGCGAGGGCCGTGGTGTGCTCCTTTGTTCGGAGAGAGCGCTCTGTGTTTCCATTGACTGTAATAACTCCGCGAGGTCCTGGCATCTTGAGCTTGAGGTATGCATAATGCGGTACTGCATTGAATCTAGCGAATGCGGTTCGCCCGAGCTGCGCGTGATAACCACTGCGGAACGGGACTATATCGAAGATTAACTCTTTGCTTCGGAAATTATCCGGGGATCCGAAGACCACTTCAAGTGTAACTGAGCTTGTGCAATGGGCCTCTACACCTGGAATGACGCCCTTAAAGGTCGTTTTTGTGGGTTTGATCCTTGAGGGGTCTATACCCATTTTGCGCATTGTGTCCTGATAAAGCAGGTTTAGGCTGCTACTGCCGTCCATAAGGACTCGAGTGAGGTGAAATCCGTCGATGATTGGGTCTAGGACTAGTGCGGCGAATCTGCCATGACGGATACTAGTGGGGTGGTCCCTGCAATCGAAGGTGATCGGACAGGAGGACCAAGGGTTGAACTTTGGGGAGACTGGCTCCAACGCATATACGTCCCTGAGCGCACGCTTCCGCTCCCTCTTGGGGATGTGGGTTGCGTATATCATGTTCACCGTCCGCACTTGTGGGGGAAACCTCTTCTGTCCTCCAGTGTGCGGCTGCCGGGGTTCCTCCTCGTCATCGGTATGCAGCCCCTTGTCCTGTTTTCGGCAATTAACTTGCCAGCCTGCTTGAACACCCAACAATCCCTGTTGGTGTGATTGGCTGGCGTGTCTGGGGTGCCGTGTATTTGACACGAGCAATCGAGTATACGGTCCAAGCTGGACGGACCCGGCGTACTTTGTTTGAATGGCTTTTTCCTCTGACCGGGTTTAGAGCCTTTGAATCCGGCATTGACTGCCGTATCCTCAGTATTTTCGCTGTTAAAGCGGTGCTTATGCTTGTTGCGACGTGACCTGCTATTGCCGTCCTTGGTATCTAAGGTACCATGGTTCTTTGATATGTTATTACTACGAGCCAGCCAGCTGTCTTCTCCCGCACAAAAGCGGGTCATGAGTGTCGTGAGAGCTGCCATAGATTTCGGCTTTTCCTGACCAAGGTGCCTGGCTAGCCACTTGTCTTGGATGTTGTGCTTGAAAGCCTCTAAGGCCTCCGCATCCAGACAGTCGACGATTTGATTTTTCTTTGTAAGGAACCTAGTCCAGAATTGCCTGGCCGACTCTTCTGGTTGCTGAATTATGTGGCTCAAATCATCGGCGTCTGGTGGTCGCACATAAGTGCCCTGAAAGTTGTCGAGGAATGCGGCTTCCAGATCTTCCCAACAGCTAATGGAGTCCGCTGGCAAGCTGTTAAGCCAATGTCGCACTGGTCCTTTGAGCTTAAGTGGGAGGTATTTGATGGCGTGTAAGTCATCGCCGCGGGCCATGTGGATGTGGAGGAGGAAGTCCTCAATCCATACTGCGGGATCTATTGTGCCGTCGTATGATTCAATATTTACAGGTTTGAAACCTTCTAGGAATTGATGTTCCATTACTTCGTTTGTGAAGCATAAGGGGTGTGCGGCACCTCTGTATTGGGCTATATCGCGACGCAGCTCGAATGGGTCTTGCCCGCTGTGTTCAGCCTGGCCGGATTTGCTTTTACTGTATCCGGTGTGACGTTTGTCGTCTCGCAGTGCGGTGCGCCCTCATGATCCATAGATCGATCTTGAATGCTTTGCCTTGTCCTCCAATATGTCTCGCAGGTCTGGCGTATCTCCCCATGCCTTTTTATTTGAATGGCGTTGGGGTGGAGGCTGAGCTTTTGGCTGGAATGCCTCTCTATCGCGGCCACGAGGTGGCCGATCAGCCATATCATACGCTTCTTCCTCCAGTCGGGGTAGTAACCTGCGCCTTGGGTAACTCTTGGAGGGGCGCTCGAGTTTATATTCCTCAGCCGCGAGGACTTCAGTCCATTTGTCAGCTAGCAGATCTTGATCAGCTTGAAGCTGCTGCTGCTTTTTCTTCAGCCTATTTGCCGTGGCAATAAGCCGGTGCTTGAAGCTCTCTTGTTCGACGGGATCCTCTGGTACGGCGAATTCATCGTCGCTGAGGCTTGCCTTGTCTTCGGAGGGGGGCATGTGATTGTCATCCTGCTCCTCTCCGTCTGCCGCTCTCTCAGGAGAGCTGGCTCCTCCGCCCTCCTGCTCTAAATCTTGCTGGAGGGGTTTGTTGTTTTCTTCGGCACTATCCGGAGTGTGATTATCTCCTGTGCCGGTATCACCACTTTTGCTGTGGCGCGACTTAGAGTGGCACCGCTGACGCCGGCGTTTGGATTGCTTCTTGGAGGGGTCATCCTCCGCTATCCCATCGCCATTGCCTTCTTTGGGTGTATCCACCATGTATATGTCATTTGACGGGGTGGCTTTCCAGTGCCCTATAGGTGCTGGTTCGTGTTCGTCTCCTACATCGTCGGCCATACCGTCGATGTCTTCGGAGTCGAAGTCGAGCATGTCGGTTAAATCATCGACAGTGGCTACGAAGTGGGTGGTGGGTGGGCGTCGAATTTCTTCGTCGTCCGCATCCCAATCCTGTTGGCCATAATCCGGCCAGGGCTCTCCTGACAAAGAGAGAGACCTTTGTGAATTCAGAATGTCGTCGAAGGGCGAGTGCTGGAAGATATCCGCGGCGGTGAATTCCATGATCGGCGCCCAATCAGATTCGATTGGTAGGGGCGCGGATGGTTCGAAGTCCGGAAAAGAGTCCGGCACCTTAGAGTCACGGGCTGCACAGAGGGTTAGGCTGGTGTTCGGCTTGATCGCCGTTGAGACTGCAGCCCCTGAGGCGGTGTCTAACCACCCGTCCTCGACTGGCGCAGTTGGCTCCGAGCTAAGGGTCGGAGCTGATGCGGCGTAGCCTCTGGGGTACTGTTCGGCGGCAGAGCTAGGTCATACCCATCGCGACAGTGCGGCGCGCCTGGCTGTGGCTCGAATACGTCGAAGATCAAGTCTCCGCGGATGTCGGTCATGTAGTTCAAACTTCCAAATCTGACCTGATGGCCAGGGGCGTAGCTTTCAATCTGCTCCAGATGGCCAAGCGAATTAGCCCAAAGTGCAAAGCCACCGAATACGAAGATCTGTCTGGGGAGAAAAGTCTCAACCTGGACCACATCGCTATCGATGATAGTAGGAGGCATCAAGCCTAATGGCGACGACACAGAGGAACTCTCAATGAAAGCACCAATGTCGGTGTCAAAACTGGCGGATCTCGGGTAGGGGGTCCCGAACTATGCATCTAGGCCGGATGGTAACAGGAGGAAGGGGACACGATGTTTTACCCAGGTTTGGGCCCTCTTGATGGAGGTAAAACCCTACGTCCTGCTTGATTAATATTGATGATATGGGTAGTACAAGAGTAGATCTACCATGAGATTAGAGAGGCTAAACCCTAGAAGCTAGCCTATGGTATGATTGTATGTTATGGTTGTTGTCCTACGGACTAAAACCCTTCGGTTTATATAGACACCGGAGAGGGTTAGGGTTACACACGGTCGGTTACAAATGAGGAGATATCCATATCCGTATTTCCTAGCTTTCCTTCCATGCCAAGTAGAGTCCCATACGGACACGAGACGAAGTCTTAAATCTTGTATCTTCATAGTCTAACAGTCCGGCCAATGGAGATAGTCCGGCTATTTGGATACCCCCTAATCCAGGACTCCCTCAGATCCCATCTCAGATTTCATGGTCTCAAGCCATTTTGCGGAATCTGGGCTCATCATCACTTCCTCATAGTTTGTAGGTTCTCCATGGTCTAGTAACACGACTTCCAGAACAGGATTACCATACCACTCTGGTGCGGACCGTACCCTGGTTGACCTATGAGGTTCGGTAGTAACTTGATCTGAAGTTTCATGATCATCATCACTAGCTTCCTCACTAATTGGTGTAGGAATCACTGGAACTGATTTCTGTGATAAACTACTTTCCAATTCGGGAGAAGGTACAGTTACCTTATTAAGTTCTACTTTCCTCCCACTCACTTTTTCGAGAGAAACTCCTTCTCTAAAAAGGATCCATTCTTAACAACTAAATATCTTGCCTTCGGATCTGTGATAGAAAGTCTACCCAATAGTTTCTTTTGGGTATCCTATGAAGACGCACTACTCCGATTTTGGGTTCAAGCTTATCAGTTTGAAACCTTTTCACATAAGCATCGCAACCTCAAACTTTAAGGAACGACAGCTTTGGTTTCTTGCCAAACCATAGTTCATACGGTGTCATCCGAACGGATTTTGATGGTGCCCTATTTAACGTGAATGCAACTGTCTCTAATGCATAACCCCAAAATGATAGCGGTAAATCAGTAAGAGACATCACAGATCACGCCATATCTAGTAAAGTGCGATTACGACGTTCGGACACACCATTACGCTGTGGTGTTCCAGGTGGCGTGAATTGCGAAACTATTCAGCATTATTTCAAATGAAGACCAAACTCGTAACTCAAATATTCTCCTCCACGACAAGATCGCAGAAAGTTTATTTTCTTGTTACGATGATTTTCCACTTCACTCTGAAATTCTTTGAACTTTTCAAATGTTTCAGATGTATGTTTCATCAAGTAGATATGCCCATATCTTCTCAAATCATCTGTGAAGGTCAGAAAATAACGATACCCGTCGCGAGCCTCAACACTTATCAGATCACATACATCAGTATGTATTGTTTCCATTAAGTCAGTTGCTCGCTCCATTTTTCCGGAGAACGGAGTCTTAGTCATCTTGTGTTGGGGAACGTAGTAATTTCAAAAAATTCCTACACACACACACACAGGATCATGGTGATGCATAGAAACGAGAGGGGAGAGTGTGTCTACGTACCCTCGTAGACCGAAAGCGGAAGTGTTAGCACAATGTGGTTGATGTAGTCATACGTCTTCATGATCCGACCAATCCAAGTACCGAACGCACGGCACCTCCGAGTTCAGCACACGTTCAGCTTGATGACGTCCCACGAACTTTGATCCAGCAGAGCTTCATGGGAGAGTTTCGTCAGCACGACGGTGTGATGATGGTGATGATGATGCTACCGCCGCAGGTCTTCGCCTAAGCACCGCTACGATATAATCGAGGTGGATTATGGTGGAGGGGGGCACCGCACACGGCTGGAATAGATCAATAGATCAACTTGTGTGTCTAGAGGTGCCCCCCATCCACGTATATAAAGGAGCAAGGGGGGAGGCCGGATGGCCCCTGTAGGCGCGCCAGGAGGAGGAATCCTCCTCCTAGTAGGAGTAGGATTCCCCTCTTTTCTACTCCTATTAGGAGGGGAAAGGAAGGGGGAGAGGGAGAAGGAAAGGGGGGCGCCGCCCCCCCTCTCCTAGTCCAATTCAGACCAGAGGGGGAGGGGCGTGCAGCCTGCCCTAGGCCATTCCTCACACTCTCCACTAAGGCCCATAAGGCCCACTATTTCTCCCGGGGGGTCCGGTAACCCTCCGGCACTCCGGTTTTCTCCGAAACCATCCGGAACACTTTCGGTGTCCGAATATAGTCATCCAATATATCGATCTTTACGTCTCGACCATTTCGAGACTCCTCGTCATGTCCGTTATCATATCCGGGACTCCGAACTACCTTCGGTACATCAAAACAAAAACTCATAATACCGATCGTCACCAAACGTTAACCGTGCGGACCCTACGGGTTCGAGAACTATGTAGACATGACCGAGACATGTCTACGGTCAATAACCAATAGCGGAACCTGGATGCTCATATTGGCTCCTACATATTCTACGAAGATCTTTATCGGTCAAACCACATAACGGTATACGTTGTTCCCTTTGTCATCGGTATGTTACTTGCCCGAGATTCGATCGTCGCTATCTCAATACCTAGTTTAATCTTATTACCGGCAAGTCTCTTTACTCGTTCCGTAATACATCATCCCGCAACTAACTCATTAGTTACAATGCTTGCAAGGTTATAGTGATATGCATTATCGAGTGGGCCCAGAGATACCTCTCCGACAATCGGAGTGACAAATCCTAATCTTGATTTATGCCAACTCAACAAGTACCATCGAAGACACCTGTAGAGCACCTTTATAATCACCCAGTTACGTTGTGACGTTTGGTAGCACACAAAGTGTTCCTCCGGTAATCAGGAGTTGCATAATCTCATAGTCATAGGAACATGTATAAGTCATGAAGAAAGCAATAGCAGAAAACTGAACGATCAAGTGCTAAGCTAACGGAATGGGTCAAGTCAATCACATCATTCTCCTAATGATTTGATCCCATTAATCATATGACAACTCATGTCTATGGTTAGGAAACTTAACCATCTTTGATTAATGAGCTAGTCAAGTAGAGGCATACTAGTGGCACTCTGTTTGTCTATGTATTCACACATGTACTAAGTTTTCGGTTAGTACAATTCTAGCATGAATAATAAACATTTATCATGATATGAGGAAATAAATAATAACTTTATTATTGCCTCTAGGGCATATTTCCTTGAGCTTCCCACTTGCACTAGAGTCAATAATCTAGATTACACAGTAATGATTCTAACACCCATGGAGCCTTGGTGTTGATCATGTTTTGCTCATGAGAGAGGCTTAGTCAACGGGTCTGCAACATTCAGATCCATGTGTATCTTGCAAATCTCTATGTCTCCCACCTAGACTTGATCGCGGATGGAATTGAAGCGTCTCTTGATGTGCTTGGTTCTCTTGTGAAATCTGGATTCCTTTGCCAAGGCAATTGCACTAGTATTGTCACAAAAGATTTTCATTGGACCCGATGCACTAGGTATGACACCTAGATAGGATATGAACTCCTTCGTCTAGACTCCTTCATTCGCTGCTTCCGAAGCAGCAATGTACTCTACTTCACACGTAGATCCCGCCATGACGCTTTGTTTAGAACTGCTCCAACTGACAGCACCACTGTTCAATATAAACACGTATCTGATTTGCGATTTGGAATCGTCCGGATCAGTGTCAAAGCTTGCGTCAACGTAACCATTTACGATAAGCTCTTTGTCACCTCCATAAACGAGAAACATATCCTTAGTCCTTTTCAGGTATTTTAGGATGTTCTTGACCGCTGTCCAGTGATCCACTCCTGGATCACTTTGGTACCTCCCTGCTAAACTAATAGCAAGGCACGCATCAGGTCTAGTACACAGCATTGCATACATGATAGAGCCTATGGCTGAAGCATAGGGATCATCTTTCATTTTGTCTCTATCTTCTACAGTGGTCGGGCATTGAGTCTTACTCAACTTAACAGCTTGTAATACAGGTAATAACCCTTTCTTTGCCTGATCCATTTTGAACTTCTTCAAAACTTTGTCAAGGTATGTGCTTTGTGAAAGTCCAATTAAGCGTCTTGATCTATCTCTATAGATCTTGATGCCCAATATGTAAGCAGCTTCACCGAGGTCTTTCGTTAAAAAACTCTTATTCAAATATCCTTTTATGCTATCCAGAAATTCTATATCATTTCCAATCAACAATATGTCATCCACATATAATATTAGAAATGCTACAAAGCTCCCACTCACTTTCTTGTAATACAGGCTTCTCCAAAAGTCTGTATAAAACCATATGCTTTGATCACACTATCAAAACATTTATTCCAACTCCGAGAGGCTTGCACAAGTCCATAAATGGATCACTGGAGCTTGCACACTTTGTTAGCACCCTTTGGATCAATAAAACCTTCAGGTTGCATCATATACAACTCTTCTTCCAGAAATCCATTCAGGAATGCAGTCTTTATATCCATTTGCCAAATTTCATAATCATAAAATGCGGCAATAGCTAACATGATTCAGATGGACTTAAGCATCGCTACGGGTGAGAAGGTCTCATCGTAGTCAACTCCTTGAACTTGTCAAAAACCTTTCGCAACAAGTCGAGATTTGTAGACAGTAACATTACCATTAGCGTATCTCTTCTTCTTGAAGATCCATTTATTCTTCATGGCTTGCCGATCATCGGGCAAGTCAACCAAAGTCCACACTTTGTTCTCATACATGGATCCCATCTCAGATTTCATGGCCTCTAGCCATTTTGAGGAATCTGGGCTCATCACCGCTTCCTCATAGTTCGTAGGTTAATCATGGTCTAGTAACATGACCTCCAGAATAGGATTACCGTACCACTCTGGTGAGGATCTTACTCTGGTTGACCTATGAGGTTCGGTAGTAATTTGATCTAAAGTTTCATGATCATCATCATTAGCATCCTCACTAATTGGTGTAGGTGTCACAGGAACCGGTTTCTGTGATTAACTACTTTCCAATAAGGGAGCAGGTACAGTTACCTCATCAAGTTCTACTTTCCTCCCACTCACTTCTTTCGAGAGAAACTCCTTGTCTAGAAAGGATCCATTCTTAGCAACAAAAGTCTTGCCTTTGGATCTGTGATATAAGGTGTACCCAACTCTTTCTTTTGGGTATCCTATGAAGACACATTTTTCCGATTTGGGTTCGAGCTTATCGGGTCGAAGCTTTTTCACATAAGCGTCGCAGCCCCAAACTTTAAGAAACGACAACTTTGGCTTCTTGCCAAACCACAGTTCATAAGGAGTCATCTCAGCGGATTTAGATGGTGCCCTATTTAACGTGAATGTAGCCGTCTCTAAAGCATAACCCCAAAATGATAGCGGTAAATCAGTAAGAGACATCATAGATCGCACCATATCTAGTAAAGTACGATTACGACATTCGGACACACCATTACGCTGTGGTGTTCCGGGTGGCGTGAGTTGCGAAACTATTCTACATTGTTTCAAATGAAGACTAAACTCGTAACTCAAATATTCTCCTCCACGATTAGATCGTAGAAACTTTATTTTCTTGTTACGATGATTTTCCACTTCACTCTGAAATTCCTTGAACTTTTCAAATGTTTCAGACTTATGTTTCATCAAGTAGATATACCCATATCTGCTCAAATCATCTGTGGAGGTGAGAAAATAACGATATCCGCCACGAGCCTCAATATTCATCGGGACACATACATCAGTATGTATGATTTCCAACAATTCTGTTGCTCGCTCCATAGTTCCGGAGAACGGCATTTTAGTCATCTTGCTCATGAGGCACGGTTCGCAAGTACCAAGTGATTCATAATCAAGTGATTCCAAAAGTCCATCAGAATGGAGTTTCTTCATGTGCTTTATACCAATATGACCTAAACGACAGTGCCACAAATAAGTTGCACTATCATTATCAACTCTGCATCTTTTAGCTTCAATACTATGAATATGTGTATCTCCACTATCGAGATTCAAAAAGAGTAGACCACTCTTTAAGGGTGCATGACCATAAAAGATATTACTCATATAAATAGAACAACCATTATTCTCTGATTTAAATGAATAACCGTCTCGCATCAAACAAGATCCAGATATAATGTTCATGCTCAACGCTGGCACCAAATAACAATTATTCAGGTCTAATACTAATCCCGGAGGTAGATGTAGAGGTAGCGTGCCAACTGCGATCACATCGCCTTTGGAACCATTTCCCACGCGCATCGTCGCCTCGTCCTTTGCCAATCTTCGCTTAATCCATAGTCCCTGTTTCGAGTTGCAAATATTAGCAACAGAACCAGTATCAAATACCCAGGCACTACTGCGAGAATTAGTAAGGTACACATCAATAACATGTATATCACATATACCTTTGTTCACCTTGCCATCCTTCTTATCCGCCAAATACTTGGGGCAGTTCCGCTTCTAGTAACCAGTCTGTTTGCAGTAGAAGCATTCAGTCTCAGGCTTAGGTCCATACTTGGGTTTCTTCTCTTGAGAAGCAACTTGTTTGTTGTTCTTCTTGAAGTTCCGTTTCTTCTTCCCTTTACCCTTTTTCTTGAAACTGGTGGTCTTGTTAACCATCAACACTTGATGCTCCTTCTTGATTTGAACCTCCGCATCCTTTAGCATTACGAAGAGCTCGGGAATTGTCTTATGAATCCCTTGCATGTTATAGTTCATCATGAAGCTTTTGTAGCTTGGTGGCAGTGATTGAAGAACTCTGTCAATGACACTATCAACAGGAAGATTAACTCCCAGTTGAGTCAAGTGGTTATGGTACCTAGAAATTCTGAGTATATGTTCACTGACAGAACTATTCTCCTCCATCTTGCCGCTGTAGAACTTATTGGAGACTTGATATCTCTCAATCCGAGCATTTGCTTGAAATATTAACTTCAACTCCTGAAACATCTCATATGCTCCATGACGTTCAAAACATCGTTGAAGTCCCGGTTCTAAGCCGTAAAGCATGGCACACTGAACTATCGAGTAGTCATCAGCTATTCTCTGCCAGACGTTCATAACATCTGGTGTTGCTCCTGCAGCAGGTTTGGCACCTAGCTGTGCTTCCAGGACGTAATTCTTCTGTGCAGCAATGAGGATAATCCTCAAGTTATGGACCCAGTCCGTGTAATTGCTACCATCATCATTCAACTTTGCTTTCTCAAGGAACGCATTAAAATTCAGCGGAACAACAACACGGGCCATCTATCTACAACAACATAGACATGCAAAAATACTATCAGGTACTACGTTCATGATAAATTAAAGTTCATTTAATCAAATTATTAAAGAACTCCCACTTAGATAGACATCCCTCTAATCATCTAAGTGATCATGTGATCCATATCAACTAAACCATGTCCGATCATCACGTGAGATGGAGTAGTTTTCAATGGTGAACATCACTATGTTGATCATATCTTCTATATGATTCACGCTCGACCTTTCGGTCTCTAGTGTTCTGAGGCCATATCTGCATATGCTAGGCTCGTCAAGTTTAACCCGAGTATTCTGCATGTGCAAAACTGGTTTGCACTCGTTGTATATGAACGTAGAGCTTATCACACCCGATCATCACGTGGTGTCTCGGCACGACGACCTTTCGCAATGGTGCATACTTAGGGAGAACACTTGTACCTTGAAATTTAGTGAGAGATCATCTTATAATGCTACCGTCGATCTTAGCAAAATAAGATGCATAAAAGATAAACATCACATGCAATAAATATAAGTGATATGATATGGCCATCATCATCTTGTGCTTGTGATCTCCATCTCCGAAGCACCATCATGATCACCATTGTCACCGGCGCGACACCTTGATCTCCATCGCAGCATCGTTGTTGTCTCACCAAATATTTCTTCTATGACTATCGCTACCACTTAGTGATAAAGTGAAGCCATTACAGGGCGATTGCATTGCATACAATAAAGCGACAACCATATGGCTCCTGCCAGTTGCCGATAACTCGGTTAGAAAACATGATCATCTCATACAATAAAATATTATCATGTCTTGACCATATCACATCACAACATGCCCTGCAAAAACAAGTTACACGCCCTCTACTTTGTTGTTGCAAGTTTTACGTGGCTGCTACGGGATGAGCAAGAACCGTTCTTACCTACGCATCAAAACCACAACAATAGTTTGTCAAGTTAGTGCTGTTTTAATCTTCTCAAGGACCGGGCGTAGCCACAATCGATTCAAATAAAGTTGGAGAAACTAACCCCCACCAGCCACCTGTGTGCAAAGCATGTCGGTAGAACCAGTCTCGCGTAAGCATACGCGTAATGTCGGTCCGGGCCACTTCATCCAACAATACCGCCGAACCAAAGTGTGACATGCTGATACGTCTCTGTCGTATCTATAATTTTTTATTGTTCCATGCCAATATTATTCAACTTTCATATACTTTTGGCAACTTTTTATACTATTTTTGGGACTAACATATAGATCCAGTGCCCAGTGCCAGTTCCTGTCTGTTGCATGTTTTTGGTTTCGCAGAATATCCATATCAAACGGAGTCCAAACGGGGTAAAAACGGACGGAGCTTATTTTTGCAAAATATGGAAAATTTGGAAGGAAAATCAACGCGAACCAGTGCCCGAGGTGGTCACGAGGCAGGGGGCGCCCCCCCTTAGGGCGCGCCCCTACCCTCATGAGCCCACCATAACGCGGTTGATGCTCTTCTTTTGCCGCAAGAAAGCTAATATTCGGAAAAAAAATCATGGCGAAGGTTTCAGGCCAATCGGAGTTACGGATCTCCATATATACACGAAACGGTGAAACAGAGCCAGAACAGATCGCAGAACCAGAGAGAAAGGAAGAGATAGATCCAATCTCGGAGGGACTCTCGCCCCTCCCATGCCATGGAGGCCAAGGACCAGAGGGGAAACCCTTCTCCCATCTAGGGAGGAGGTCAAGGAAGAAGAGGAAGAAGGGGGCCCCTCTCCCCCTCTCCTCCGGTGGCGCCGGAATGCCGCCGTGGCCATCATCATCATCACCGCGATCTTCACCAACACCTCCGCCATCCTCACCAACATCTCCATCACCTTCCCCCCTCTATCTACAGCGGTCCACTCTCCCGCAACCCGCTGTACCCTCTACTTGAACATGGTGCTTTATGCTTCATATTATTATCCAATGATGTGTTACCATCCTATGATGTCTGAGTAGATTTTCGTTGTCCTATCGGTGGTTGATGAATTGCTATGATTGATTTAATTTTCTTGTGGTTATGTTGCTGTCCTTTGGTGCCCATCATATGATTGCGCGCGTGGATCACACCCTAGGGTTAGTTGTATGTTGATAGGACTATGTATTGGAGGGCAAGAGTGACAAAAGCTTCAACCTAGCATATAAATTGATACATACGGGATTGATGGGGGACCAATTTATCTTAATGCTATGGTTGAGTTTTACCTTAATGAACGTTAGTAGTTGCGGATTCTTGCTAATAGTTCCAATAATAAGTGCATAGAATTCCAAGTCAGGGATGACATGCTAGCAGTGGCCTCTCCCACATAATACTTGCTATCGGTCTAGTAAAGTAGTCAATTGCTTAGGGGCAATTCCGCAACTCCTACCACCACTTTTCCACACTCGCTATATTTACTTTATTGTTTCTTTATCTAAACAGCCCCTACTTTTTATTTACGTACTCTTTATTATCTTGCAAACCTATCCAACAACACCTACAATGTACTTCTAGTTTCATACTTGTTCTAGGTAAAGCGAATGTCAATCGTGCGTAGAGTTGTATCGGTGGTCGATAGAACTTGAGGGAATATTTGTTCTACCTTTAGCTACTCGTTGGGTTCGACACTCTTACTTATCGAAAACTGTTGCGATCCCCTATACTTGTGGGTTATCAAGACCTTTTTCTGGCGCCGTTGCCGGGGAGCAATAGCGTGGCGTGAATATTCTCGTGTTTTCTTGTTTGATTTATCACTAAGTAATTTTTATTTGCTGTTCTTAGCTGTTCTCTATCTTTAGTTATGGATATGGAACATGAAATACCAAAAACATTAGGTGTACTTGCTACTCATGGAGATGGGGAACCTCCTAAAACCCTCGATGCTGGTTATGTGAAAAATATTATGTACTACTTTAATAATCCTGAGAAAACCCCATTCAATTATGTAATTGGAGTAACGTTGGATCAACGTGAATACTTTAGGGATTATCGCTTGACACAAAAAGGGAAACTATTATGGGATCAAATATATATATTGAAGTGGTATGCTAGACAACTATGCTCGGAATATGATTATCCTTGTTGCTCTAGGATGAATTCTCCACACCTCCCCTTTTAATGCAAATTTAATGATAAATGAAACCTTGGCTTCTTATGCTAGAGGTATATATGATTACTATGATGTGGAACAAATAGAAGAATTTGTTGCTTTTATGGGTGCTTATGAAATTGAATCTATGTTTAAAGAGTTTGATGATATTGATGATGCTTGTTATAGATCTAAAAATTTAGATATCCTCAAATATTGCTATGAGAATTATGAATATAATTATGAAATTAATGCACTTATTAAGAAAGTCTCCGCTGTCCAAGAAGAGACTAATATTTTGCAGGAATCTATGGAAGAAGAAGTTGATGACACTGTGAGCTCATTGGATGAAAAAGATGAGGAGGAGAGCGAAGAACAAAAGGAGGAAGAGCGGATTGATCACCCGTGCCCACCTTCTAATGAGAGTAACTCTTCAACTCATACATTGTTTAATTCCCCTTCGTGCTTACCGAAGGATGATTGCTATGATGACTGTTATGATCCCTATGATTCTTTTGAAATATCCCTTTATGATGATGCTTGCTATGCTTCTGGCCAAGATGCCAATATGAATTATGCTTATGGAGATGAACTTGCTATAGTTCCTCATGTTAAACATGAAATTGTTGCTATTGCACCCACGCATGATAGTCCTATTATCTTTTTGAATTCTCCTGATTATACTATATCGGAGAAGTTTGCACTTATTAAGGATTATATTGATGGGTTGCCTTTTACCGTTGCACATGATGATTTTGATGAATATAATATTCATGTGCTTGCTGCTCCTACTTGCAATTATTATGAGAGAGGAACTATATCTCCACCTCTCTATGTTTCCAACATGATAAAATTGCAAGAAACTATTTATACTATGCATTGGCCTTTACTAGGTGTGCATGAATTGTTCTTTTATGACATGCCGATGCATAGGAAGAGAGTTAGACTTCGTCATTGCTTGATATATGTTGCTTTGTGCTCACTACTAAATTACAAATCATTGTTAATTGAAATTGGCTTTGATATACCTTGGGATCCGGGTGGATTCACTACTTGAACACTATATGCCTAGCTTAATGGCTTTAAAGAAAGCGCTGCCAGGGAGACAACCCGGAAGTTTTAGAGAGTCATTTATTTCTGTTGAGTGCTTTCATATAGTTTAAAAACAACAAAAATAAAGAGGGGAACCCAAAACTTTTTCAAAAAGGAAAGCGAAAGTGAGAAAGACAAGCATTGTTGAAGTGGGAGAACTCCTTGAACTTTGTTCATGCTCACGACAACTTTGTGAATCTTGATTACAGAAACTTTTCAATAAAAATAATTATCCCCTTGTACAATTCCATTTTATTATAAAAATAATGTTCCAAGGTTTGCCTTTAGGATGTTTACATTTGCTTGATGGTTTGTACGGTGCAGGACAGAAACTCTGGCTGTAGTGCGCGATTTTACATTTTTAGCTGGAACGTCAAATGGTTCTGATTCTTTTTGCACTGCCTTCCTATACAAATTTTTTATTTTTCCTAATTTTGGTAGAATTGTTCAAGTATCAGAAGTATGGTGAATGTTCAGATTATTACAGACTGTTCTGTTTTAGACAGATTCTGTTTTTGATGCATAGTTTGCTTGTTTTGATGAAACTATCGATTCATATCAGTAGATCAAGCCATGAAAAAGTTATATTACAGTAGACACAATGCAAAAAAAATATGAATTGGTTTGCAACAGTACTTAGAGTAGTGATTTGCTTTATTATACTAACGGATCTTACCGAGTTTTCTGTTGAACTTTTGTGTGGATGAAGTGTTCAATGATTGAGAAGGTCTCGATGTGAGAAGAAGGAAGAGAGGCAAGAGCTCAAGCTTGGGGATGCCCGAGGCACCCCACGTAAATATTCAAGGAGACTCAAGCGTCTAAGCTTGGGGATGCTGGGGAGGCATCCCCTCTTTCTTCAACAAATATCGGTATGTTTTCGGATTCGTTTTGTTCATGCGATATGTGCAAGTCTTGGAGCGTCTTTTGCATCTAGGTTTTTATTTTTTTATGCACCATGCTGGTATGAGATAGTCCTTGGTTGATTTATAGAATGCTCTTTGCACTTCACTTATATTTTTTGAGTATGGCTTTATAGAATGCTTCATGTGCCTCACTTATATCATTTGAAGTTTGGATTGACTGTTTCTCTTTACTTAGACAACCACCATCTGCAGAATGCTCTTTTGCTTCACTTATATTTGTTAGAGCGTGGGCATATCTTTTGTAGAAAGAATTAAACTCTCTTGCTTCACTTATATCTATTTAGAGAGATGACAGGAACTGGTCATTCACATGGTTAGTCATAAAATCCTACATAAACTTGTAGATCGCTGAATATGATATGTTTGATTCCTTGCAATAGTTTTGCGATATAAAGATGGTGATATTAGAGACATGCTAGTGGGTAGTTGTGGATTGTAGAAATACTTGTGTTGAAGTTCGTGATTCCCGTAGCACGTACGTATGGTGAACCGTTATGTGATGAAGTCGAAGCATGATTTATTTATTGATTCTCTTCCTTATGAGTGGCGGTCGGGGACGAGCGATGGTCTTTTCCTATCAATCTATCCCCCTAGGAGCATGCCCGTAGTACTTTGTTTCGATGACTAATAGATTTTTTCAATAAGTATGTGAGTTCTTTATGACTAATGTTGAGTCCATGGATTATACGCACTCTCACCCTTCCACCGTTGCTAGCCTCTCTAGTGCCGCGCAACTTTCGCCGGTACCATAAACCCACCATATACCTTCCTCAAAACAGCCACCATACCTACCTATCATGGCATTTCCATAGCCATTCCGAGATATATTGCCATGCAACTTCCATCATCATCACATACATGACTTGAGCATTCATTGTCATATTGCTTTGCATGCTCGTAAGATAGCTAGCATGATGTTTTCGTGGCTTGCCCGTTTTTTGATGTCATTGCTATGCTAGATCATTGCACATCCCAGTACACCACCGAAGGCATTCATATAGAGTCATATCTTTGTTCTAGTATCGAGTTGTAATATCAAGTTGTAAGTAAATAAAAGTGTGATGATGATCATTATTAGAGCATTTCCCCAGTGAGGAAAGGATGATGGAGACTATGATTCTCCCATAAGTCGGGATGAGACTCCGGACTTTACAAAAAAATAAAAGAGGCCAAAGAAGCCCAAAAAAAGAGGCCAAAGAAGCCCACCAAAAAAAGAGAAAATAAAAAATGACAGAAAAAGAGAGAAGGGGCAATGTTACTATCCTTTTACCACACTTGTGCTTCAAAGTAGCACCATGTTCTTCATATAGAGAGTCTCTTGAGTTATCACTTTCATATACTAGTGGGAATTTTCATTATAGAACTTGGCTTGTATATTCCGATGAAGGGCTTCTTCAAATGCCCGAGGTCTTCATGAGCAAACAAGTTGGATGCACAACCACTTAGTTTCAGTTGGAGCTTTCATACAATTATAGCTCTAGTGCATCCGTTGCATGGCAAAGTACTGTCAGAGGTCTCATGCCTCTTAACACGGGCATGAGTATGAGATACCAATTTCAACTCTTGGAACATCTTATATGCTCCATGGCATTCAAAACATTTTTGAAGTCCCGGTTCTAAGCCGTAAAGCATGGTGCACTGAACTATCAAGTAGTCATCATATCGAGCTTGTCAAACGTTCATAGCGTCTGCATCTGCTCCTGCAATAGGTCTGTCACCTAGCGGTGCATCAAGGACATAATTCTTCCGTGCAGCAATGAGGATAATCCTCAGATCACGGACCTAGTCTGCATCATTGCTACTATAAACTTTCAACATAGTTTTTTCTCTAGTAACATATCAAAAATAAACGGGGAGCTACATTGCGAGCTATTGATCTACAACATAGTTATGCAAATACTATCAGGACTAAGTTCATGATAAATTAAAGTTCAATTAATCATATTACTTAAGAACTCCCACTTAGATATACATCCCTCTAATCATCTAAGTGATCACGTGATCCATATCAACTAAACCATGTCCGATCATCACATGAGATAGAGTAGTTTTCAACAGTGAACATCACTATGTTGATCATATCTACTATATGATTCATGCTCGACCTTTCGGTCTCCAGTGTTCCGAGGCCATACCTGCATATGCTAGGATCGTCAAGTATAACCCGAGTATTCCGCGTGTGCAAAACTGGCTTGCACCCGTTGTATGTGAACGTAGAGCTTATCACACTCGATCATCACGTGGTGTCTCGGCACGATGAACTATCGCATCGGTGCATATTCAGGGAGAACACTTATACCTTGAAATTTAGTGAGAGATGATCTTATAATGCTACCGTCGAACTAAGCAAAATAAGATGTATAAAATATAAACATCAGATGCATTCAAAAATATGTGACATGATATGGCCATCATCATCTTGTGCCTTTGATCTCCATGTCCAAAGTACTGTCATGATCTCCATTGTTACCGGCATGACACCATGATCTCCATCATCTTGATCTTTTATCAACGTGTTGTCACATGGTCGTCTCACCAGCTATTGCTTTTGCAACTATTGCTATCGCATAGAGATAAAGTAAATCGATTACATGGCACTTGCGTCTTATGCAATAAAGAGACAACCATAAGGCTCCTGCCAGTTGCCGATAACTTTGTTACAAAACGATCATCACATATAATAAAATTTAGCATCATGTCTTGACCATATCACATCACAACATGCCCTGCAAAAACAAGTTAGACGTCCTCTACTTTGTTGTTGCAAGTTTTACGTGGCTGCTTCGGGCTGAGCAAGAACCGTTCTTACCTACGCATCAAAAACCACAACGCAGTATAGTGATTGCTTTTTGATCTTCAGAAAGAACCTTGTTCATTGAATCTGATTCAACTAAAGTTGGAGAAACTGACACCCACCAGCCACCTTTGTGCGAAGCACGTCGGTAGAACCAATCTCGCATAAGCTTACGCGTAATGTCGGTCTGAGCCGTTTCATCCAACAATGCCACTGAATCAAGAATCAACTAGTGATGGCAAGCAATATGTATATACCCACGCCCACAACTCCTTTGTGTTCTACTCGTGCGTATAGCATCTATGCATAAACCTAGCTCGGATGGCACTGTTGGGGAATGTAGTAATTTCAAAAAAAATCCTACGCACACGCAAGATCATGGTGATGCATAGCAACGAGAGGGGAGAGTTTCGTCCACGTACCCTCGTAGACCGTAAGAGGAAGCGTTACGACAACGCGGTTGATGTAGTCATACGTCTTCACGATCCGACCGATCCAAGTACCAAACGTACGACACCTCCGAGTTCAGCACACGTTCAGCTCGGTGACGTCCCACGAACTCCGATCCAGCAGAGCTTCGAGGGAGAGTTCTATCAGCACGACGGCGTGATGACCGTGATGATGATGCTACTGACGCAGGGCTTCGCCTAAGCACCGCTACGATATGACCGAGGTGGATTATGGTGGGGGGCACCGCACATGGCTAAAAGATCAACTGATCAACTTGTGTGTTCTAGGGTGCCCCCTCCCCACGTATATAAAGGAGGTAGGGAAGGCCGGCCAGCCTCTCTAGGCGCGCCAAGGGGGAGGAATCCTCCTCCTAGTAGGAGTAGGATTCCCCCTTTCCTAGTCCTACTAGGAGGGGGGAGGAAGGAGAAGGGGAGGAGAAGGAAAGAGGGGGCGAAGCCCCTCCCCTAGTCCAATTAGGACAAGGCCCATGGGGGGCGCGCGGCCAGCCCTCGTGGCTTCTCCTCTTTTTCCCTTAAAGCCCACTAAGGCCCATATGTACTCCTGTATTCCCATAACTCCCCTAGTACTTCGAAAAATACGTGGATCACTCAGAACCTTTCCGATGTCCGAATATAACCTTCCAATATATCGATCTTTACATCTCGATCATTTCGAGACTCCTCGTCATGTCCGTGATCTCATCCGGGACTCCGAACAACCTTCGATACATCAAATCACATAATCTCTTAATACCAATCGTCACCAAACGTTAACCGTGCGGACCCTACGGGTTCGAGAACTATGTAGACATGACCGAGACATGTCTACGGTCAATAACCAATAGCGGAACCTGGATGCTCATATTGGCTCCTACATATTCTACGAAGATCTTTATCGGTCAAACCACATAACGGTATACGTTGTTCCCTTTGTCATCGGTATGTTACTTGCCCGAGATTCGATCGTCGCTATCTCAATACCTAGTTTAATCTTATTACCGGCAAGTCTCTTTACTCGTTCCGTAATGCTACATCCCGTAACTAACTCATTAGCTACATTGCTTGCAAGGCTTATAGTGATGTACATTACCGAGAGGGCCCAAAGATACCTCTCCGATAATCGAAGTGACAAATCCTAATCTTGATCCATGCCAATTCAACAAACACCATCGAAGACACCTGTAGAGCACCTTTATAATCACCCAGTTACGTTGTGACATTTGGTAGCACACAAAGTGTTCCTCCGGTATTCGGGAGTTGCATGATCTCATAGTCATAGGAACATGTATAGTTATGGAGAAAGCAATAGCAACAAACTAAACAATCATCGTGCTAAGCTAACGGATGGGTCAAGTCAATCACATCATTCTCTAATGATGTGATCATGTTAATCAAATGACAACTCATGTCTATGGTTAGGAAACATAACCATCATTGATTCAATGAGCTAGTCAAGTAGAGGCAAACTAGTGACACTCTGTTTGTCTATGTATTCACACATGTACTATGTTTCCGGTTAATATAATTATAGCATGAATAATAAACATTTATCATGATATAAGGAAATATAAATAACAACTTTATTATTGCCTCTAGGGCATATTTTCTTCAGTCTCCCACTTGCACTAGAGTCAATAATCTAGCTCACATCGTCATGTGATTTAACACCAATAGTTCACATCTTTATGTGATTAGTTCACATCTCCATGTGACTAACACCGAAAGGGTTTACTAGAGTCAATAATCTAGTTCACATCGCTATGTGATTAACACCCAAAGAGTGATCATGTTTTTCTTATGAGAGAAATTTAGTCAACGCGGGTCTACCACATTCAGAGCCGTATGTATTTTGCAAATTTTCTATGTCTACAATGCTTTGCATGGATCTGCTCTAGCTAATTGCCCCCACTTTCAATATGTATCTAGATCGAGACTTAGAGTCATCTAGATCGGTGTCAAAGCTTGCATCGATGTAACTCTTTACGATGAACTCTTTGTCACCTCCATAACCGAAAACATTTCCTTATTCCACTAAGGATATTTTTGACCGCTGTCTAGTGATCCACTCCTGGATCACTATTGTACGCTCTTGCCAAACTTATGGTGAGGTACATAATAGGTCTGGTATACATCATAGCATAATAGGTCTGAAGGAAAAGTGTGCAAGTTGTTGAACTCTTTGTATGGACTTAAGCAAGCACCCAAGCAGTCGCATGAGAAGTTTGGAAGAACTTTAACAGCTGCGGGCTTTGTTGTAAACGAAGGTGATACATGTGTATACTATCACCATGGTGGGGGCGAGGGAGTTATCCTTTACTTGTACGTTGATGACAATACTGATTTTCGGAACAAATCTGAATGGTATTAAGGAGGTCAAGGATTTCCTATCTCGTTGTTTTGATATGAAGGATTTAGGAGTGGCTGATGTCATTCTGAACATCAAGTTGTTGAGAGACGATGATGGTGGGATTACATTGCTTCAATCTCACTATGTGGAAAAGATCTTGAGTCGCTTTGGCTATAGTGACTGCAAGCCCTCTCTAACACCATATGATGCCACTGTGTTGCTTCAGAAGAATCAAAGAATTGCTAGAGATCAATTGAAATATTCTCAGATTATTGGCTCGCTTATGTACTTAGCCAGTGCTACAAGACCTGACATCTCTTTTGCTGTTAGCAAACTGAGTCGGTTTGTCTCAAAACCAGGAGATGTGCATTGGAAAGCTCTAGAGAGAGTTTTGCGTTATTTGAAAGGCACTGCGAATTATGGAATTCACTACATCGGGCACCCAAAGGTGCTTGAAGGGTATCGTGACTCAAACTGGATCTCAGATGATGATGAGATAAAGGCCACGAGCAGATATGTATTCACTCATGGAGGTGGCGCTATTTCTTGGAAGTCTTGCAAGCCGACCATCTTAACAAGGTCAACAATGGAAGCAGAACACACATCACTAGATACAACTACGGTCGAAGCAGATTGGCTTCGTCAGCTCTTGAATGACTTGCCGGTTGTTGAGAAACCTATATTGGGTATCCTTATGAACTGTGACAATCAAACTGTGATAACGAAAGTGAGCAGATCAAATGATAACATGAAGTCATCAAGACACGTTCAGAGAAGGTTAAAGTCTGTCAGAAAAATGAGAAACTTCAGAGTTATTGCATTGGATTATATCCAAACGTCTAAAACTCTGGCAGATCCTTTCACTAAGGGTCTATCACGTAATGTGATAGATAATGCATCGAGGGAGATGGGTATGGGACCCACAATATGAGTTGTTCACAGTGGTAACCTAGTCTATGTGATCGGAGATCCCGTGAATTAGATGTGGAAGACAAGCTGTTGGTCAACTGAGAGGAGAGTATCCTTACTGTTAACAATACCACTCCATGAAGATGCAATCCTCTCCTAAATATGCATGGCAGGCTAATGTATATCTTAATGTGTTCTAAGTGGCTCATTTAAGTAGAGATGTTGTTCTGCAGAACATCTTTTGAAGAACACACCTATATGAGTCTGATTGTCAAAGTCGCAATCTATGAGAGTAGGGTTCTCTCTAGTAAACTCATGAAAGGTCACGGAGTATGACGCATAAGCTCCACGCGCAGGGAAGACCCACAATAGCCTAGTATCGGTCAAGGCTTTGTGTGAAGCTAGATTTACGGTAAACTTGCAATTCAAGGCCCAGTCCAGTGTTCAAGTTGCTTACTAGTGTAGTATAAAGTTCTAGGTGGAAATTCAACTTAACAGTCTCCATTGCAATACCGGTATATAAAATAGTGTTTTAGAACCAAAGGCAAATTTTGTGTGCCTCTGGGATCTGATGGGGGATTTCTGGAATTTTGTCTATTTTGGGCCAAGCCCAATAGCAGTTTCGGAAATTCCTAATAAATCCTAATACATCTAAAACATTTTTTGTACAAGTTTAACATTTTCGAAATACATTATTAACATTTTTTAAATATGTTTTAAACTATTTTCAAATACACACTGAAACATTCTTTTTCTTAAATGATACAAAATATTTCTTCTTTAAAACTATGGGAACACTTTTTTATATTGTATAGTTTTCTAGATGTCACAAACATATTATAATAACTCATAAACATATTTCAGAATTTAATGTACGTTTTTCTGAATGGTAGGAAACCATTTTTTTAATTCCAATACCATTGTTTTAAATTGTATAATTTTTTTAATGCCACATACATTTTCTCAAACACGTGAACATTTTATAAATCTCGCAAGCGTTTCATTTGAATGGTCTAACTTGTTTTTTAATACTAAGCTAGCAAATTTGAAATACCGTCTTAATTTTTTTATATTAGCTGTAAACATTTATAATTTTTTAAGTACGTTAACTAAACAATTATTTTTGTAATATATGTATTTAGAATCTCATAAAATATAAAAAAGGAAAAAATAGATAATACATAAGACGAAACAAATTTGCTGAACTAACTCTACTAGGCGTGCCCAATTAGAATGCCCCCTAAAGCTAAGGCGGGGCGTACCTCGACCTTGCTATTATAGAAACAAAGACGCACCCACACCTATTCATAGATAATTGCCGCGAGGCTTTGACACTTGCAGCTGATCTATCTTTGGATCACTTGGTAATTGCTAGTGACTGCAGAATGATTATGGATGACATCATAAAAGGGGCAAGAGGCACTCATATCATAATCGTCAAGAAGATAAATAACAGAAGAGCACTTTTTTGCTAGTTGTAATTTTACATTCGAAGGTCGTGCTTCAATTCAGGGAGCTCATAATCTTGTAAACAAACTTGCCTCGCTTCCACAGGGTCGCCACTTGTGCCTTATTTCCCCTGATGACCACTCTGTATCCCTTTGATTATTGTTCCCAATTAATAAAGTATGGGATACCTAAAAAAACCTGTTCACAGACAAAAGGCACTGTGTATATTTGATGTCCGGGAGTGATGCACCATAACTCATGTCGAAGGAGACCCGACGAAAGCGCGGTACACAAGCAGTCCGACAAGCGCTTTTGTAGACCCAAAACCCGACATACCCGGGTGGGCCCTGTCAGGGAGTGCAGCCGTTATGGGCTGCTCTAGATCGATCGAACTGCCCCTATGCTGGCCCAAGTATCGTCTCGGGAGATAAGTCTCGCTTACTGCGTTACGTAGCTCCGGGTCTAATAAGCCGGCCTAATATTTTATCTATCACATGAGTTTTTCTCTCAATTGTTTTCTTATTAGGTTTACACTGTGGTGCATTGGTTTTCTTCTATCTTTCTTTGGTTTTATTTTTTCTTATTTTCTTCAGTTTTCTTTGTTAATTTACTAGTTTTCGTAGGCTTCTTCTGTGTATTATTTTTATTTCTCCTTTTTTCTATTTTTCAGTACATGTCCACATTTTTTATAGACACTCTACATTTCGCGTATGTATCAGAAATATTTTATTTATACATGTTTAACATTTTTCTAATATGATGCCTATATATTTTCATATACATTATACATTTTTTGTATACATCTATTTTTTTTTAACAATTTTAACGTTTTTCATATACATGATTAGCATTTTTTAACATGTGTCAAAATATTTCAGATACATATTCTTTTCAGGAATGATATAAATCATTTTCTTAAGCTATGTGAACATTTGTTTATATTGTACTCCCCCTGTAAACTCTTATAAGATAATTCATAAAAGATCTTATATTAGTTTACAGATAGAGTATAATTATTTACATGTCACAAACATATTAGTTGTTTTAACTATTAAATATATATTAAAACTCAACATAAACGTTTTTGAATGGTATGAAACCTTTTCTTGAATTGCATGAACATTTTTTTACGTTGTAAATTTTTCAAAAATGTCACGTGCTTTTCTCAAAATAGGTGACCTTTTAGAATCTCGCAAACATTTTATTTGAATGCTCTCAACTATTTTTTCAATATTAAGCTAACAAGCTTCTAATAGTGGGTTAACATTTTTCATATTCTCAGTAAACTTTTAGAAAATATTTTAAGTATATTATTTTCTAGGAATATGTGTTCTTAGATTCTCTTGAAATATAAAAATAAACTTTGTTAACAAATACATAAAAAACAAACAAATCTGCTAAACTAACTCTACGGGCCCGGCCACTTAGAGTGCTCCAGGCGGACCGGAGCGCACTGCTGCTAGTGGCTGTCGTCGGATCGCTTGCCTCTGACGCCCCCCTCCGCGCCTCCGGATACACGGCGGTGTCGCTGGCCTCCGACGTGCTCCTCCTACTAGCGGTGCTCCTCCGACGGGGCAACACCAGCGCAAGAGAGGCGCTAGCAAGACGACAGGCGCCGGGCGTGCGACGCTCCCCTCCCATGCAAGCTCCCCTCCCCTGCATGCTCCATGCATGAAGATCCATCAGAAGAAGGGCATCAAGGTTTCATGCGTGGTTCAGTCTAGATAGACTGAATATGTTGTTGTTGTGGTCACAGAGATCAAATTTGTTTATGTATACAGAGTATGATCATTTCAACTCTGCTGTCAAATGTTAGTGCAAGTTCAGTATGTTCAGTTCAGTTCCTTTTGCTGCCAGATCAAATTTGTTTCTCCCATTTTACATAAACAAAATGTGTCCAAAATCTGGAGTAATTGATTGGCAAAGAGGATGCATTTAAGACTAAAAGATCGTGGAGTAGAGGGGGGGGGGGGGGGTGAATAGGAGCTTTAAAAATAATTACGGTTTAGGCTTGAACAAAAGCGGAATAAACCTAGCGGTTAATTTCTCAAGCACAAAACCTAAAACAACTAGGCTTACCTATGTGCACCAACAACTTATGCTAAGCAAGATAGACTACTAAGTGATAGCAAGATATATGACAAGAAACAATATGGCTATCACAAAGTAAAATGCATAAGTAAAGGGTTCGGGTAAGAGATAACCGAGGCACGCGGAGACAGCAATGTATCCCGAAGATCACACCCTTGCGGATGCTAATCTCCGTTTGAAGCGGTGTGGAGGCACAATGCTCCCCAAGAAGCCACTAGGGACACCGTAATCTCCTCACGCCCTCGCACAATGCAAGATACTGTGATTCCACTAAGGGACCCTTGAGGGCGGTCACCGAACCCAAACAAATGGCAACCCTTGGGGGCGGTCACCAAACCCGTACACTTTGGCAACCCTTGGGGCGGTCACCGGTAACCGTCAAATTGCTCGGGGCGATCTCCACAACCTAATTGGAGACCCCGACGCTTTTCCGGAGCTTTACACCACAATGATTGATCTCCGAACACCACCAACCGTCTAGGGCACCCAAGCACCTAAGAGAAACAAGCTTAAGGCTACAAAGCACCCAAGAGTAATAAGCTTCTCAACTTGTAACTTCCACGTATCACTTGGAGAACTCAAACCGATGCACCAAATGCAATGGCAAGGGCACACGGAGTGCCCAAGTCCTTCTCTCTCAAATCCCACCGAAGCAACTAATGCTACGGAGGAAAATGAGAGGAAGAACAAGAAGGAGAACACCAAGAACTCCAACATCTAGATCCAAGGGGTTTCCCTCACAAAGAGGAGAACGTGATTGGTGGAAATGTAGATCTAGATATCCTCTCTCTTTTCCCTCAAAAACTAGCAGGAATCCATGGAGGGATTGAGAGTTAGCAAGCTCGAAGAAGGTCAATAATGGGGAAAGAACACGAGCTCAAAGGATTAATTCCAATGGGGAAGAAGGCCCCCTTTTATAGGTCCCCATGAATCTACCCGTTATGTGTAGAAAACTGTAGGACCGGTACAACCGGTCAAAGCAGAGGAAAAACCAACCTGTAGGAAAAAGCCCTAAGCGGTACAATAGCCCGGGGAATCGGTAGTACCGGTTAAACTAAACTAACCGGTACAACCGGTCAACAACCGCCCAAGAACCGCTCCAAAACAGAAACTAGTCCGGTGGTAGAGCAGTACATGGCCGGTACAACTTTCAGACCAATTCTGGAGCGGTACAACCGCTCCAAATAACCGGTACAACCTCTCTATGGGGTGGTAGAAACTCTCTATGTAAAACAGGTAAGATCAAAATAGCCACAACTTCCACATATGAGCTCCGAATTCGACGAAATCAAGTTTGTTGGAAAGCTAAGGACAAGAGAAAACACAATATTGATAGAAATATCAAGAAATAGCAATTTAGAAAATACCCAAAATAAAATGGTGAGAACCCTTTCTCAACTAAGACTGGTAAAAACTCCAACACCGAAAACACAAAAGAAGATGCATATGAAATCAGTTTTTGATGAACTTGAGCTTGTTAGGAAGATGACCATAAGTTCCAAATCTCACAAGGAGAAGAACCAAACAAGAACCAAGAGAGATGATGCAAGGATGCAATGGTTTGAGCTCTCGACGAACGATACGATCAAGCTACTCACTAGAGAGCCCCCCTTGATAGTATGACAATCAATCCTACAACCCGGTCTCACTGGTAAAATAGAAAACCTATCAAGGGAAAATCTTTGCCTTGCACATAGTACACTTGAGGTAAATGATGACGATCTTGACTTCCTCAAGTTGGACCACCTTTCTTGATTGTGTTGGCTCGATGAAGACTAGTTGATTGCTCCCCCATACTCCACTATGGGTGAGCCACTCTTCGGCACATCTTCACAATTCCATTGACACCACAATGGACGGCAAGTTTCAAGCTTGATTGCTCCCCATACTCCATTATGGGTGTGCCACTCTTCGTGTTGCTCCACTTGAACTTGCACACTGCAAACTTGATGACGATCACCACTTGATGTCATCCTCCATGGGTTGTATGAGATCTTCCTCTTGACGCAAGACCATGGAAACATACCTAACCCCACACAGAACTTTCACGTAGACCATGGGTTAGTACACAAAGCGTAATCGACAATGCTTACCATACCATGGGATCACTTGGTCCCTCTCGGTACAACTGGTGCGCTTTGTGTGTTGATCAACTTGAATCACTCTCTGTACTTAGTCTTGATCAACCTTGAATCTTTCCAACTCTCTTCATTAGGATGATGTCTTGAAGGTAAACTTGAATGTTCACACAATCTTCTTCTACAAGACATGCTTGCAATAACCTCAACTCTCACATGACCAATCTTTGGATAATTCCTTAATAGCACCTTGGTCAACACATAAACTCCTTGAAACCAACACATGGACTTCAAGAAATGCCTATGGACAAATCCTTCAAATATAACTCAATGCAACCATTAGTCCATAGAGAACGTCATCAATTACCAAAACCACACATGGGGGCACCGCATGCCCTTTCAAAGACCTTTCTTAAATAAACTGCTAAACAGACATTGCTAGTTTGCTACTGCTTGCTTATTTGCCATTGCTATTGCTTTCTAATGTTGCGGCTACTGCCATTGATAACTGTATCTTCCTACTACTATTGATGGAGTATTTATCTTGTTATATTATTAGTGGACTTCTGTATTGTTTGTCTACGTCCATTGATAATTCAGAATTGGAACTCGTTTGAACTTGAAAGTTTGGAATAAGGAAGTACTCTGAAAATTGCTGTCATTTTAACTGAATTTGGTAAACTAAAATCTGAAAATTGTTGTCATTTTAACTGAATTTGGTAAACTAAAAACTGAAAACTGATGTTATTTTAATTAAATTTCTATGAAAATATAATTGCAGTGGCTAGTCTTGGATATTGGTGAGAATCACAGTCTTGTGGTTGAAGTGCTTCCACAAGTTCAATCATTGGCTTTATAGCATTTTAATTGTTACAGTGCATTCTCTTGGTTCATGACAACTAAAAGATCAAAATCTGTTCTAAAAGGAGAAGAATGGAGAAGAAGAAGAAGAAGAAGAAGAAGGGGAAGAAGAAGACTCGGGTCCATGGGGATTTGCTTTTGTAAAATGGAGTACTCTATCATATTGAATTCTCTAACTGAATTTTTCAATGATCATCATCATTCTCTGTTTTAATGATCATCTAATTGAATTTGATCTATTCTTTTTGGTACAGTCATCATTTTAAGAAGAAGAAGAAGAATGGAGAAGAAGAAGAAGAATCTAATCAAGACAGTACTCCAAATTAGTTAGCCATTAATGCTTTAGATTCTTCTTCTTCTCCATCCTTGTAATGACAGTATACATGTAAACTTCACAGAGAGGGGGTATTTTTTGCGAGGGTAAAGGGAGTTTTATTGCAAAGTCATAGAGTTACAGTCGAGAGGCCACAAGTCCTCGATACAAGGTGGAACTGAACGAAGCCAAACAGCAGTGGCTCGCTTCGTTCGGCTATAGCATGCCAAACAATCGGCAACTCTATTCTGAGGACGACTAATTTTCTGAGGTACAAACTCCCTACTACCAGCTAAATTCTTAATCTCCAAGACTAACTGGCCATAGACTGACTGCTACAGAGCATTTGTTGACATGTAAGATAATGCTTCCAAGGAATCCGATTGCAACAACACCGGTGAGTTTGAATGCTGCATGGCCAGAGCCATACCTTGCATCATTGCATGTAATTCTGCCTCCAGTGGATCATTGCAATGGAAAATGTGTCTGTAAGCCACAAATAAGATCCTATCCTCACTGTTCATGAGGACACACCCTGCCGCCACAGAGCCATCCACTGGGTTGAATGAACCATCAATGGGCAGGGCCATCATACCCGTTGCCAGAGCCGGCCAGGGCACAGCAGACACAACCAACTTTTGGCGCGGCACCTCTTGTGGCACCGAGAGCATTTTCCCTTTGATAATGTCCTCAACTGAAAACCTACCCATAAGGTTGATGGATTTATAGTAACTATCCAAGAACTCAACCGATGCAAGCATGAGTGGGACTTCCTTGTCGTGGTAGCAGTCATTGCGTATGTGCCATATCCGCCAAATCAGCAAAAGAACCATATCTGAACATGAATTAAGAAGGAACATGAGCTATTCCTTCCCAGCATCAATGAGGATACCGTCATTTGGAAGCGGCCATCTCTTACGCATGTTGATCCACAAGATCCTTGCCTAAGTGCAAGAGATCAATGCATGAAAAGTAGTCTCCTCCTCCACCCCGCAGATAGGGCATAGTGAGTGGGTGGCCAAATGCCTGTAAGTCTAACACCGTTGAGTAGCTAGGGTACCGGTAAGCACTCGCCATGCTTTAATCTTCATTTTCTGAGGCACGTTGGCCGTCCAAATCTGGTTCCATAATGAACGATTCCCATCAGGATTTGAACTGGACGAACCTCCTGCAAAGGCCGTGTTATGATCACATGTTGCAAGTTTATATGCACTCTTCACCGTAAAATTCCCTCTTTTCTCTGGGAACCAGGACAAAAAATCATTCCGCTGACAGGGTGAAGCTTTGACTTTTGATATGTACTGCACGTCCATGGGCCAAAAGAATTCCCGAAGGCGATCCAAGCGCCAAGCCCCGTTTTCATCAAGAAAATTAGCTACCCTGTTCAGGCGACAATTTCCCTTCGGAGAGATAGGGCGGAACGACCATGGACGGGGTATCCAAGGGTCCCTCCAGGTGTGGATGTCAGCACCACCCCCCACTCTCCAAATTACACCTCTCTTAAGCAAATCAAGGCCATGCAAGATACCTTTCCATACCGAGGAACCATTGCCCGAGAAAACCATATCTAGCAGCTGTCTAGAGGGATAAAATTTTGCCTTTAGAAGGCGAGCACAAAGGCTCTCCAGCGTGTCCAACAAACGCCACACTTGTTTCGCTAGCAAAGCCTGATTGAACGACCTCATGTCTCGGAACTCCATGCCACCCATGGACTTAGGCAGCATCAGTTTGTCCCAGCTCATCCAAGCCATCTGTTTCTTCTTGTTCTCCACTCCCCACCAGTATTGACGTATCATACGAGTTAATTCATCATAGACCGAAGCAAGAAGCTTGAAGACACTCATAACATAATGATGTCTACTACACAACCTTCTTCTTGTAGACGTTGTTGGGCCTCCCAATGCAGAGGTTTGTAGGACAGTAGCAAATTTCCCTCAAGTGGATGACCTAAGGTTTATCAATCCATAGGAGGCATTGGATGAAGATGGTCTCTCTCAAACAACCCTGCAACCAAATAACAAAGAGTCTCTTGTGTCCCCAACACACCCAATACAATGGTAAATTGTATAGGTGCACTAGTTCGGCGAAGAGATGGTGATACAAGTGCAATATGGATGGTAGATAAAGGTATTTGTAATCTGAAATTATAAAAACAGCAAGGTAACTAATGATAAAAGTGAGTGTAAACGGTATTGCAATGTGTGGAAACAAGGCCTAGGGTTCATACTTTCACTAGTGCAAGTCCTCTCAACAATAATAACATAATTGGATCACATAACTATCCCTTAACATGCAACAAAGAGTCACTCCAAAGTCACTAATAGCGGAGAACAAACGAAGAGATTATGGTAGGGTACGAAACCACCTCAAAGTTATTCTTTCCAATCAATCCGTTGGGCTATTCCTATAAGTGTCACAAACAGCCCTAGAGTTCGTACTAGAATAACACCTTAAGACACAAATCAACCAAAACCCTAATGTCACCTAGATACTCCAATGTCACCTCAAGTATCTGTGGGTATGATTATACGATATGCATCACACAATCTCAGATTCCTCTATTCAACCAACACATAGAACCTCAAAGAGTGCCCCAAAGTTCCTACCGGAGAATCACGACGAAAACGTGTGCCAACTCCTATGCATAGGTTCATGGGCGGAACCCGCAAGTTGATCTACATCAAGTGAATCACGTGGTATCCCATTGTCACCACAGATACGCACGGCAAGACATACATCAAGTGTTCTCAAATCTTTAAAGACTCAATCCGATAAGATAACTTCAAAGGGGAAACTCAATCCATTACAAGAGAGTAGAGGGGGGAAGAGACATCATAGGATCAAAATATAATAGCAAAGCTCATGATACATCAAGATCGTATCACCTCAAGAACACGAGAGAGAGAGAGAGATCAAACACATAGCTACTGGTACATACCCTCAGCCCCGAGGGAGAACTACTCCCTCCTCATCATGGAGAGCACCGAGATGATGAAGATGGCCACCGGAGAGGGATCCCCCCTCCGGCAGGGTGCCGGAACGGGTCTAGATTGGCTTTCGGTGTCTACGGAGGCTTCTGGCGGTGGAACTCCTGATCTATTGTGCTCCCTGATCGTTTTTGGGTATATGGAGATATATAGGCGGAAGAGATACGTCAGGGGAGCCACGAGGGGCCCACGAGGGTGGAGGGCGCGCCCTGTGAAGTTTTAGGTCAATTGGACTCTGTTTGATTTTCCTTTTCTGCGATACTCTAAAACAAGGAAAAAATAGAAACTGGCACTGGGCTCTAGGTTAATAGGTTAGTCCCAAAAATGATATAAAATAGCATACAAATGCATATAAAACATCCAAGGTTGATAATATAATAGCATGGAACAATCAAAAATTATATATACGTTGGGGAGTATCACATAAGCAGGTAGGGCCTGAGCCACATCTTTGATAAGAAACTCCTTATTTCCTGCGGACACATATTGCTCACTCCAGTCTATAAGCTTCTTCCTTAAACGCTCTTGGATAGTTTCAAAATTACCTTTTCGGATTCTTCCTTCTGGGACAGGAAGACCCGGGTACTTGGGCTCAAACCCTTCTTGAGTAATCTCCAGAACGATTTTAACCTCGTGAACCACACTTGGCAAACAGTTATCTGAGAAAAGATGGAGCACTTCGACGGGTTTATCAATTGTCCAGTCGCCGCCGTATATGTGTTCAACACCCCTTTAACCAAGAGAGCCTGCTGCTCGGAAGCATGGAAAAATAGGAGGGAATCATCCGCAAAAAGGATAGACAGAGCTTGTTCAGAAGGATAGACAGAGCGCCAGCCACAAAGAGGAAAAGGAATGGGGATAATGGATCACCTTGGCGTAGACCTCTTGAGGGAGAGAACAACTCCAACAACTTGCCATTAAATTTAACCGAACACTTCACTGATGAGACACACACCATAACACGATAAATCCACTGATTAGAGAAACCCCATTTAGAGAGCGCCCGTTCCAAGAAAAACCAATCAACACGGTCATACGCCTTCGACAGATCAAGTTTATAGGCACATAAAGCTGGTGAGTTATCCTTGACTGATTAAATATGATGAATGCACTCAAAAGCAATAATGGAATTATCGGAAATTAGCCTCCCTAGGATGAATGCACTCTGGTTTTCAGACATAAGCTCAGGCAGGAGCGGCCGTAGCCTATTCACCATGCATTTCGACACGATCTTGTACAACACATTGCACAAACTGATGGGACGGAAATCCTTTAGTTACTTAGGGCGGGGAACTTTGGGAATTAACACAATTGTCGTGTCGTTAACACCATCTGGCATGATACGTGTGACAAAAAACTCCTGCACTGTTGCTACTATCTCCACCTTCAAGATAGCCCAATTCCCTTGATAAAACCTTGCCAGGAAACCATCACAATCTGGAGCTTTCAGAGGCACAATCTGAAAAAGAGCTTTAGATATCTCCTCCTCCGAGTAGGGTTTACACAAGTGAAAGTGCAACTATCCCTGGGTGGTTTTGGTAATTACTAATAACATATAGCTCATTGAACTAATGCTATTTCAAGATGATCATTTCAGAAAGTTCGATGATTGGGCATGGCATGGATTTGGAATGTGGACCCCTCAAAATGCTAAGGACTGATACGTCTCCAACGTATCTATAATTTTTGATTGCTCCATGCTATATTATCTACGGTTTTGGACATTATTGGGCTTTATTATCCACTTTTATATTATTTTTGGGACTAACCTATTAACCGGAGGCCCAGCCCAGAATTGCTGTTTTTTGCCTGTTTTAGGGTTTCGAAGAAAAGGAATATCAAACGGAGTCCAAACAGAATGAAACCTTTGGGAACATGATTTTCTCACCGAATACAACTTAGGAGACTTGGACCCTACGTCAAGCCAGCTAATAGGAGCCCACGAGGTAGGGGGCACGCCTACCCCCCAGGCGCGCCCTCCACCCTCGTGGGGCCCCTGTTGCTCCACCGACATACTTCTTCCTCCTATATATATCCACGTACCCCCAAACAATCAGAACAGGAGCCAAAACCCTAATTCCACCACCGTAACTTTCTGTATCCACGAGATCCCATCTTGGGGCCTGTTCCGGAGCTCCGCCGGAGGGGGCATCGATCATAGAGGGCTTCTACATCAACACCATAGCCTCTCCGATGAAGTGTGAGTAGTTTACTTCAGACCTACGGGTCCACAGTTAGTAGCTAGATGGCTTCTTCTCGCTTTTTGGATCTCAATACAATGTTCTCCCCCTCTCTTGTGGAGATCTATTCGATGTAATCTTCTTTTTGCGGTGTGTTTGTTGAGACCGATGAATTGTGGGTTTATTACCAAGTCTATCTATGAATAATATTTGAATCTTCTCTGAATTATTTTATGTATGATTGGTTATCTTTGCAAGTCTCTTCGAGTTATCAGTTTGGTTTGGCCTACTAGATTGATCTTTCTTGCAATGGGAGAAGTGCTTAGCTTTGGGTTCAATCTTGCGGTGTCCTTTCCCGGTGACAGTAAGGGCAGCAAGGCACATATTGTATTGTTGCCATCGAGGATAACAACATGGGGTTTTCTTCATATTGCATGAGTCTATCCCTCTACATCATGTCATCTTGCTTAAGGCGTTACTCTGTTTTTAACTTAATACTCTAGATGCATGCTGGATAGCGGTCGATGAGTGGAGTAATACTAGTAGATGCAGGCAGGAGTCGGTCTACTTGTCTCAGACGTGATGCCTATATACATGATTATACCTAGATATTCTCATAAATATGCTCAATTCTGTCAATTGCTCAAAAGTAATTTGTTCACCCACCATAGAATACTTATGCTCTCGAGAGAAGCCACTAGTGAAACCTATGGCCCCTGGGTCTATCTTAATCATATCAATCTCCTACTACTTAGTTATTTACTTTTGCTATTTACTTTGCTTTTATTTTACTTTGCATCTTTATCTTAAAAATACCAAAATTATTGTCTTATCATATCTATCAGATCTCACTCTCGTAAGTGGCCCTATAGGGATTGACAACCCCTATTTGCGTTGGTTGCGAGGATTTATTTGTTTTGTGTAGGTACGAGGGACTTGCGCGTAGCCTCCTACTGGATTGATACCTTGGTTCTCAAAAACTAAGGGAAATACTTACGCTACTTTGCTGCATCATCCTTTCCTCTTCGGGGAAAACCAACACAGTGCTAAAAGAGGTCTACGCAAAAGTCAACATACCAAGTACCCATCACATACCCTTATCTCCTGCATTACATTATTTGCCATTTGCCTCTCGTTTTCCTCTCCCCCCCAATTCACCCTTGCCGTTTTATTCGCCCTCTCTCCCTATCCTCCCTCTCTATTCGCCCCTTTTTGTCCGCTTGCTTTTTGTTTGCTTGTGTGTTAGTTTGCTTGTTTGTCGCGATGGCTCAAGATAATACTAAATTGTGTGACTTCACCAATACCAACAACAATGATTTTATTAGCACTCCGATTACTCCTCTTACCGATGCTGAATCTTGTGAAATTAATACTGCTTTGCTGAATCTTGTCATGAAAGATCCGTTCTCTGGCCTTCCTAGTGAAGATGCCGCTACCCATCTTAATAGCTTCGTTGATTTGTGTGACATGCAAAAGAAGAAAGATGTGGATAATGATATTGTTAAATTGAAGCTATTTCCTTTTTCGCTTAGAGATCGTGCTAAAGCTTGGTTTTTATCTTTGCCTAAAAATAGTATTGATTCATGAAACAAGTGCAAAGATGCTTTTATTTCTAAGTATTTTCCTCCTGCTAAGATCATCTCTCTTAGAAATGATATTATGAACTTTAAGCAACTTGATCATGAACATGTTGCGAAAGCTTGGGATAGAATGAAATTCATGATACGTAATTGCCCTACTCATGGTTTGAACTTGTGGATGATTATACAAAAAATTTATGCCGGATTGAATTTTGCTTCTAGAAATCTTTTAGATTCGGACGCGGGAGGCACTTTTATGGAAATCACCTTAGGAGAAGCTACTAAACTCCTAGACAATATTATGGTTAATTATTCTCAATGGCATAAAGAAAGATCTACTAATAAAAAGGTGCATGCGATAGAAGAAATTAATGTTTTGAGTGGAAAGATGGATGAACTTATGAAATTATTTGCTAATAAGAGTGTTTCTTCTGATTCTAATGATATGCCCTTGTCTACTTTGATTGAGAATAATAATGAATCTATGGATGTGAATTTTGTTGGTAGGAACAATTTTGGTAACAACGCGTATAGAGGAAATTTCAATCCTAGGCCTTATCCTAGTAATCCCTCTAATAATTATGGTAATTCCTACAAAAATTCTTATGGAAATTATAATAAGATGCCCTCAGATTTTGATTCTAATATGAAAGAATTTATTACTTCGGAAAAGAATTTTAATGCTATGATTGAATAAAAATTGCTTAAGATTGATGATTTGGCTAGGAACGTTGATAGAATTGCTCTTGATGTTGATTCTTTGAAACTTAGATCTATTCTTCCTAAGCATGATATCGATGAGTCTCTCAAAGCCATGAGAATTTCCATTGATGAGTGCAAAGAAAGAACCGCTAGGATGCGTGCTAAGAAAGATGCCTTTATAAAATTGTGTTCTTCTAGTTCCTATGAAAATAATGATGAAGATCTAAAAGTTATTGATGTGTGCCCTATTAAATGTTTGTTTTGCAATATGAATCTTGATAATGATGGGACTGAATATGATCCACCTTTACCTAGAAGGCGTTCCAAGAATTCTGAATGTTTTGATCTTGATGCTAAATTTGATAAAAGTGGGATTGAAGAAATTAAAACCCTAGATGTTGCTAAACCCACTATTATGGATTTCAAGGAATTTAACTATGAATTGATCTTTGATTGATTGTATTTCCTTGTTGCAATCCGTGCTAAATTCTCCTCATGCTTATAGTCAAAATAAAGCATTTACTAAACATATCGTTGATGCCTTGATGCAATCTTATGAAGAAAAACTTGAATTAGAAGTTTATATACCTAGAAAACTTTATGATGAGTGGGAACCAACTATTAAAATTAAAATTAAATATCAGGAATGCTATGCTTTATGTGATTTGGGTGCTAGTGTTTCCACGATTCCAAAGACTTTGTGTGATTTGTTAGGTTTCCGTGATTTTGATGATTGCTTTCTAAACTTGCACCTTGCGAATTACACTATTAATAAACCTATGGGAAGAATTAATGATGTTATTATTGTTGCAAATAGGAATTATGTGCCCGTAGATTTTGTTGTTCTTAACATAGATTGCAATCCTTCATGTCCTATTATTCTTGGTAGACCATTCCTTAGAACGATTTGTGCAATTATCGATATGAAGGAAGGAAATATTAGATTCCAATTTCTGTTAAGGAAAGACATGAAACACTTTCCTAGAAATAAAATTAAATTACCTTATGAATATATTATGAGAGCCACTTATGGATCGCCTATCAAAGATGGCGATACCTAGATCTATTCGTGCTTGTTATGCCTAGCTGGGGGCGTTAAACGATAGCGCTTGTTGGGAGGCAACCCAATTTTATTTTTATTCCTTGATTTTTGCTCCTGATTAGTAATAAATAAATTATTTAGCCTCTTTTTTGGTTGTGTTTTTTGTGTTTAATTAGTGTTTGTGCCAGGTAGAACCATTGGGAAGACTTGGGGAAAGTCTTGTTGAACTTGCTGTAAAAAACAGAAACTTTAGCGCTCACGAGAACTGCTGTCATTTTTATTTGGAGAGTGATATTTAGTTAATTCTTTTTGAATATGATTAATAGATAAATTCCTCACTTCCAGAAATTTATTTTAGAATTTTTGGGGTTCCAGATCTTGCGCTAGATACAGATTACTACAGACTGTTCTGTTTTTGACAGATTCTGGTTTGCGTGTGTTGTTTGCTTATTTTGATGAATCTATGGCTAGTAAAATAGTTTATGAACCATAGAGAAGTTGTAATACAGTATTTATAACACCCATATAAATAAATAATGATTTCATTACAGTACCTTTAGGTGGTCTTTTGTTTTCTTTCGCTAACGGAGCTCATGAGTTTTCTACTTTAAGTTTTGTGTTGTGAAGTTTTCAAGTTTTGGGTAAAGATTTGATGGATTATGGAACAAGGAGTGGAAAGAGCATAAGATTGTGGGTGCCCATGGCACCCCAAGATAATCTAAGGACACCTAAAAACCAAAGCTTGTGGATGCCCCGGAAGGCATCCCCTCTTTCGTCTACTTCTATCGGTAACTTTACTTGGAGCTATATTTTTATTTACCACATGGTATGTGTTTTACTTGGAGCGTCTTGTATGATTTGAGTCTTTGGTTGTTAGTTTACCACAATCATCCTTGCTGTACACACCTTTTGAGAGAGCCATACATGATTTGGAATTTGTTAGAATACTCTATGTGCTTCGCTTATATCTTTTGATTTATATAATTTTGCTCTAGTGCTTCACTTATATCTTTTAGAGCACGGCAGTGGATTTGTTTTATAGAAACTATTGATCTCTCATGCTTCACTTAGATTATTTTGAGAGTCTTAATAGCATGTTAATTTACTTAAAATCCTAATATGCTTGGTATGCAAGATTAATAATAAAACTTTCTTATGAGTGTGTTGAATACTAAGAGAAGTTTGATGCTTGATGATTGTTTTGAGACATGGAGGTAATAATATCAAAGTCGTGCTAGTTGAGTAGTTGTGAAATTGATAAATATTTGTGTTGAGGTTTGCAAGTCCCTTAGCATGCACGTATGGTAAACGTTATGCAACAAATCTGAAACATGAGGTGTTATTTGATTGTCTTCCTTATGAGTGGCGGTCGGGGACGAGCGATGGTCTTTTCCTACCAATCTATCCCCCTAGGAGCATGCGTGTAGTACCGAGGTTTTTGATGACTTGTAGATTTTTTCAATAAGTATGTGAGTTCTTTATGACTAATGTTGAGTCCATGGATTATACGCACTCTCACCCTTCCATCCTTGCTAGCCTCTTCGGTACCGTGCATTGCCCTTTCTCACATTGAGAGTTGGCGCAAACTTCGCCGGTGCATCCAAACCCCGTGATATGATACGCTCTTTCACACATAAACCTCCTTATATCTTCCTCAAAACAGCCACCATACCTACCTATTATGGCATTTCCATAGCCATTCCGAGATATATTGCCATGCAACTTTCCATCATTCCCTTCATCATTGTCATATTGCTTAGCATGATCATGTAGTTGACATAGTATTTGTGGCAAAGCCATCGTTCATAATTCTTTCATACATGTCACTCTTGGTTCATTGCATATCCTGGTACACCATCGGAGGCATTCATATAGACTCCTCTTTGTTCTAGTATCGAGTTGTAATCATTGAGTTGTAAATAAATAGAAGTGTGATGATTATCATTTTCTAGAGCATTGTCCCAAGTGAGGAATATAAAAAAGGGAAAGGCCATAAAAAAAGAGAAGGCCCCCAAAGAAAGAGAATGGCCATAAAAAAAGAAAAGGCCCAAAAAATGAGAGAAAAAGAGAGAAGGGACAATGTTACTATCATTTGCCACACTTGTGCTTCAAAGTAGCACCATGATCTTCATAGTAGAGAGTCTCTCATGTTATCACTTTCATATACTAGCGTGAATTATTCATTATAGAAGTTGGCTTGTATATTCCAACAATGGGCCTCCTCAAGTGCCCTAGGTCTTCGTGAGCAAGCAAGTTGGATGCACACCCACTAGTTTCTTTTGTTGAGCTTTCATACATTTATAGCTCTAGTGCATCCGTTGCATGGCAATCCCTACTCCTTGCATTAACATCAATCGGTGGGAATCTCCATAGCCCATTGATTAGCCTCGTTGATGTGAGACTTTCTCCTTTTTTTGTCTTCTCCACATAACGCCCCCCTCATTATATTCTATTCCACTTATAGTGCTATGTCCATGGCTCGCGCTCATATATTGCATGAAAGTTTATAGGTTTGAGATTACTAAAGTATGAAACAATTGCTTGGCTTGTCATCGGGGTTGTGCATGATGATAGCATTCTTGTGTGATGAAAATGAAACATGACTAAACCATATGATTTTGTAGGGATGAACTTTCTTTGGCCATGTTATTTTGAGAAGACATAATTGCTTAGTTAGTATGCTTGAAGTATTATCATTTTATGTCAATATGAACTTTTGTCTTGAATCTTTCGGATCTGAATATTCATACCAAAATTAAGAAGAATTACATTAAAATTATGCCAAGTAGCACTCCGCATCAAAAATTATGTTTTTATCATTTACCTACTCGAGGACGAGCAGGAATTAAGCTTGGGGATGCTTGATACGTCTCCAACGTATCTATAATTTTTCATTGCTCCATGCTATATTATCTGCTGTTTTGGACATTATTGGGCTTTATTATCCACTTTTATATTATTTTTGGGACTAATCTATTAACCGGAGGCCCAGCCCAGAATTGCTGTTTTTTTGCCTGTTTTAGGGTTTTGAAGAAAAGGAATATCAAATGGAGTCCAAACGGAATGAAACCTTCGGGAACGTGGTTTTCTCACTGAATACAACTCAGGAGATTTGGACCCTACGTCAAGCCATCTAACAGGAGCCCACGAGGTAGGGGGGCGCGCCTACCCCCCCAGGAGCGCCCTCCACCCTCGTGGGGCCCCTGTTGCTCCACCGACGTACTTCTTCCTCCTATATATATCCACGTACCCCCAAACGATCAGAACAGGAGCCGAAACCCTAATTCCACCGCTGTAACTTTCTGTATCCACGAGATCCCATCTTGGGGCCTGTTCCGGAGCTCCGCCGGAGGGGGCATCGATCACGGAGGGCTTCTACATCAACACCATAGCCTCTCCGATGAAGTGTGAGTAGTTTACTTCAGACCTACGGGTCCATAGTTAGTAGCTAGATGGCTTCTTCTCTCTTTTTGGATCTCAATACAATGTTCTCCCCCTCTCTTGTGGAGATCTATTCGATGTAATCTTGTTTTTGTGGTGTGTTTGTTGAGACCGATGAATTGTGGGTTTATGATCAAGTCTATCTATGAATAATATTTGAATCTTCTTTCAATTCTTTTATGTATGATTGGTTATCTTTGCAAATCTCTTCGAATTATCAGTTTGGTTGATCTTTCTTGCAATGGGAGAAGTGCTTAGCTTTGGGTTCAATCTTGCGGTGTCCTTTCCCGGTGACAGTAAGGGCAGCAAGGCACGTATTGTATTGTTGCCATCGAGGATAACAAGATGGGGTTTTCTTCATATTGCATGATTCTATACCTCTACATCATGTCATCTTGCTTAAGGTGTTACTCTGTTTTTAACTTAATACTCTAGATGCATGATGGATAGCGGTCGATGAGTGGAGTAATAGTAGTAGATGCAGGCAAGAGTCGGTCTACTTGTCTCGGACGTGATGCCTATATATATGATCGTACCTAGATATTCTCATAACTATGCTCAATTCTGTCAATTGCTCAACAGTAATTTGTTCACCCACCGTAGAATACTTATGCTCTTGAGAGAAGTCACTAGTGAAACCTATGGCCCCCGGGTCTATCTTTATCATATCAATCTCCTACTACTTAGTTATTTACTTTTCTTTTATTTTACTTTGCATCTTTATCATAAAAATACGAAAAATATTATGTTATCATATCTATCAGATCTCACTCTCTTAAGTGGCCCTATAGGGATTGACAACCCCTATTTGCGTTGGTTGCGAGGATTTATTTGTTTTGTGCAGGTACGAGGGACTTGCGCATAGCCTCCTACTGGATTGATACCTTGGTTCTCAAAAACTGAGGGAAATACTTACGCTACTTTGCTGCATCATCCCTTCCTCTTCGGGGAAAACCAACTCAGTTCTAAAAGAGGTAGCAAGGACACATATTGGCTCAAGCTCAAGACTCTACATTTTCATTTGAGTGACCCAAGATCACATTGAGTCCATAGGAAAAGCCAATACTCTTAAAAGGGGCTGAGGTGTTGCTTAATGGCTTACTTGCTCAAAATGCTTAGTGATATGCTCCAAAGCCCTCAACCACTTTCTCATATCCACATATGTCCCAAACCAAAAGTCAAACTCGGCCCCACCAAAATTATCTATCCGGCGCCACCAAGTTCACTTGACATAGCCACTGCCAGAAACCCTAGTCACTTCGGTCTCACCGAGATGGGATTGTGAACTCTTTGTTTCCCTTCGTCACATTTCGGTCCAACCGAGATGAGCGATTGGTCCCACCGAGTTCGCAATGCAAACTCTCTGTTTCCCTTTCGTAACGTTTCGGTCTCACCGGGATGAGCGAATCGGTCCCACCGAGTTTGCCTGACCAACTCTCTGGTTAGCTTATTACCAAAATCGGTCCCACCAAGTTTGTGTAATCGGTCTCACCGAGATCATGTTATGCCCTAACCCTAATGAAATCGGTTCCACCAAGTTGACATGTCGGTCCCACCGAAAAGCCTAACGTTCACATTTTGAACTAAATCGGTCTGACCGAGTTTTTTGATTCGGTCCCACCGATTTTGGTGAGTTGTGTGTAAAGGTTAGATTTTGTGTGGAGACTATATATACCCCTTCACCCACTCTTCATTCGTGGAGAGAGCCATCAGAATGTGCCTACACTTCCAGCATACATTTTCTGATAGAGAACCACCTACTCATGTGTTGAGACCAAGATATTCCATTCCAACCACAAGAATCTTGATCTCGAGCCTTCTCCAAGTTGCTTTCCACTCAAATCTTCTTTCCATCAAATCCAAATCCATGAGAGAGAGTTGAGTGTTGGGGAGACTATCATTTGAAGCACAAGTGCAAGGAGTTCATCATCAACACACCATCTATTACCTTTTGGAGAGTGGTGTCTCCTAGATTGGTTAGGTGTCACTTGGGAGCCTCCGTCAAGATTGTGGAGTTGAACCAAGGAGTTTGTACGGGAAAGGAGTTTGCCTACTTCGTGAAGATCTACCCTAGTGAGGCAAGTCCTTCGTGGGCGATGGCCATGGTGGGATAGACAAGGTTGCTTCTTCGTGGACCCCTCGTGGGTGGAGCCCTCCGTGGACTCGCGCAGTCGTTACCCTTCGTGGGTTGAAGTCTCCATCAACGTGGATGTACAATAGCACCACCTATCGGAACCACGCCCAAAATCTCCGTGTCTACATTGCGTTTTCTCCCTCCAAACACCTCCCTTTACCTTCATATGCAAATGTTTTACATTCTGCTGCTATACTCTTAGATTTGCATGTGTAGGTTGATTGCTTGACTTGTGCTAAGTTGCTAAAATCTGCCAAGACTTAAAATTGGGAAAATGCTAGATTTTTAATTGGTCAAGTAGTCTAATCACCACCTCTAGGAATACTTTCGATCCTACAAGTGGTATCAGAGCTTTGGTCTCCATTTGCCTTGATTTCCACAGCTTTTGGTGATCATAGCCTTGGTTTCACAACCTAGGAGAGTATGGCACCTAGCGAGGGAAATTACCACCGTAGAGGTCCTTACTTTGATGGTACTAATTTTGCTAGTTGGAAGCATAAGATGAAAATGCATATTCTTGGACATAACCTCACCGTTTGGGCTATTGTGTGTATTGGCTTGCAAGGTGAATTCTTTGATGGGACGGAATCGAACTGTGAAGCTACCGTTGAAGAGTTGAAGATGCTGCAATACAATGCTCAAGCTTGCGATATCCTCTTCAACGGATTGTGCCCCGATGAATTCAACAAAATCAGCCATCTTTGGAATGCAAACGAAATTTGGGATACTTTAATTGATATGCACAAGGGTACACTGACTCCGTCAAGGAATCCAAATTGGATGTACTTCAAAGTCAGCTTGACAAGTTCAAAATGAAGGATAGTGAAGGTGTCGCTGAAATGTACTCTTGGCTTGCTCTCATCACAAATGAGATTGCCGGCTTAGGAAGTGAAGAGATGACCGATAGATTCATCATCCAGAAGATCCTCAGAGCCTTGGATGGAAAATATGATACCGTGTGCACATTGATCCAAATGATGCCCAATTACAAAGATCTCAAGCCAACCGAAGTCATTGGAAGAATTGTTGCTCATGAGATGTCACTCAAGGATAAGGAAGATCTTCACAACAAGTCTAGTGGTGCTTACAAAGCCTCATGTGATGCTCCTACATCATCAAGTGAGAAATAAACCTTCAATGAGGAATTGATCCTAATGGTGAAGAACTTCAACAAGTTCTACAAGAGTAGAAGCAAGGAAAGAAGTTCCAAGTCAAGGTCCTACAATGAAAAAAGATCTTCAGGTCGTGAACGTAAGTGCTACAATTGTGGAATACCTAGACACTACTCCAATGAGTGTACAGCTCCCTACAAACGAAGAGAAGATTCACCCAAAAGGAGAAGTAGAAGATAAGAATCACCACCAAGAGAAAGAAGAGTAGAGACGATCATTATGAACGAAGAACATCATGGAGAAGCAAGGATTCGTAAAGTAAGGACAAGTCATCAAGGAGCTACACAAAACAAAGACATCAGGCTCATGTTGGTGAATGGGTATCCGGCTCCGAATCCGACAATCACTGCGAGAGAAGTTATCAATCCGACTCCGAATACACTCAAGATAAAGGTGTTGCCGGTCTAGCACTTGTGTCAACCAACTCCTATGGCATATTTGACTCACCCAATGAAGGAATTGGAAGATGCTTCATGGCTAAAGGCGCAAAGGTATCACACCCTGAGTATGTTGATTTCAATAGTGATGGAGATAATTTGCTAGGTGATGATGATTTACTTGTTGACTACTCTAGTGATGAAAACTATGATGAACTTGGTATTAATCATGTTAATCAATATAAAATGAATGATGATGATAAGAAGGAGATTGAGCGTCTAACTAAAGAGCTAAACACTCTTAAGTTAGCTCATGAAACTACCTTGGAAGATCATCGAGAACTTTTAAAGACTCATGAGAAGCTACGCTTTGAAAAGCTCAACCTTGAGCAACAGCATGGGTTCTTAAAAGCAATAAATGATGATATTCACAAGAAAAGTTCTTCTTACATTGCCAAGCGTTTACTCTTGTCTACTTACATGCCACATGTTAAATCTAGCAACAAGAGTAAGAAAGATTCTTCCTCTAGTAGTAACAACAATCATGTCAAATCCAATGTTTTTGCCTCTAGTAGTTCTCTTGATTCCACTGACGATTCTATTAGCCAAGTTACACTTGAGCAAGAAAATAGCTTATTGAAGGGGATTATAGAGAAAGGTGTTTACAAGAGTCTTGCCGGAAGCAAGCAATTTGAGGAAATTGTACGCAAGCAAGCAAGGCACCGGAAGAATCAAGGTGTTGGTTTTGAACGAAAGTTCAATGCCAATGGAGTTGAGTGGGAAGAAGATTAATACCCCAAGACGAAGTTTGTTCCTCAACAAGAGAAGTATGATCCTACTTCCTTCCAAGGGACACAAGCTCAAGATGATCTTCCAGCACAAGACCACAAGCAAAAGGGCAAGGAGAAAAGAGGAGATTGATGCATTTGAAGAAGCTCCTAAGGCCTTGGTCAAGTGGGTTCCCAAGACTACATCAAGTTCTACCTCATCAAGTACGACTACAACTCCAAGGATTCCCATCAAGATGATGTGGATCCCAAAGAAGAAGAACTAGAGAGTTCTTGAGGGTGACTCCGTGATGACCCACAAGTATAGGGGGTCTATCGTAGTCCTTTCGATGAGTAAGAGTGTCGAACCCAACGAGGAGCAGAAGGAAATGATAAGCGGTTTTCAGCAAGGTATTCTCTGCAAGCACTAACATTATAGGTAATATAGATAGTTTTGTGATAAGGTAATTTATAACAAGAAACAAGTAACAAAAGTAAATAAAGTGCAGCAAGCTGGCCCAATCCTTTTTCTAGCAAAGGACAAGCCTGGACAAATTCTTATATAGAGAAAAGCGCTCCCGAGGACACATGGGAATTGTCGTCAAGCTAGGTTTCATCACGATCATATGATTCGCATTCGGTACTTTGATAATCTGATATGTGGGTGGACCGGGGCTTGGGTGCTGTCCTTACTTGGACAAGCATCCCACTTATGATTAACCTCTATTGCAAGCATCCGCAACTACAACATAAGTATTAAGGTAAACTTAACCATAGCATGAAACTTATGGATCCAAATCAACCCCTTACGAAGCAACGCATAAACTAGGGTTTAAGCTTCTGTCACTATAGCAACCCATCATCTACTTATTACATCCCAATGCCTTCCTCTAGGCCCAAATAATGGTGAAGTGTCATGTAGTCGACGTTCACATAACACCACTAGAGGAGAGACAACATACATCTCATCAAAATATCGAACGAATACCAAATTCACATGACTACTAATAGCAAGACTTCTCCCATGTCCTCAGGAACAAACGTAACTAATCACAAAGCATATTAATGTTCATAATCAGAGGGGCATTAATATGCATATAGGATCTGAACATATGATCTTCCACCAAATAAACCAACTAGCATCAACTACAAGGAGTAATTAACACTACTAGCAACCCACAGGTACCAATCACAGACTTAGAGACAAGAATTGGATACAAGAGATGAACTAGGGTTTGAGAGGAGATGGTGTTGGTGAATATGTTGATGGAGATTGACACCCTCCCGATGAGATGACGATGGCGATGATTTCCCCCTCCCGGAGGGAAGTTTCCCCAGCAGAACAGCTCCGCCAGGGCCCTAGATTGGTTCCACCAAGGTTCCGCCTCGTGGCGGCGGAGTCTCGTCCCGAAAGCTTGCTTATGATTTTTTTCCTCAACGAAAGACTCCATATAGCAGAAGATGGGCATCGGAGGGCCACCAGGGGGCCAACGAGGCAGGGGCGTGCCCCCCACCCTCATGGGCAGGGTGTGGCCCCCCTCCGGAACTTCTTGTGCTCAGTATTTTTTTATATATTCTGAAAATGACTTCTGTGAAGTTTCAGGACTTTTGGAGCTGTGCAGAATAGGTCCATAATATTTGCTCCTTTTCCAGCCCAGAATCCCAGCTGCCGGCATTCTCCCTCTTTATGTAAACCTTGTAAAATAAGAGAGAATAGGCATAAGTATTGTGACATAATGTGTAATAACAGCCCATAATGCAATAAATATCGATATAAAAGCATGATGCAAAATGGACGTATCAACTCCCCCAAGCTTAGACCTCTCTTGTCCTCAAGCGAAAGTCGAAATCAAAAAATATGTCCACATGTTTAGAGATAGAGGTGTCGATAAAAATAAAATACGAACATGAGGGCATCATGATCATTCTTAGAACAACAACTTATATAATTTTTGTCATATGATCTCTTATGCTAGAGTAACAATTCAATCGCAATTTCAAGTAAGAATCATAAACTTCATTGAAAACTAACAAACTATAATCTCAGTCATTGGAGCAATTGCAATTTATCATAACATAGGAAAGAGTCAATATAAGAGCTTTTCAGCAAGTCCACATACTCAACAATCATATAGTCTTTTACAATTGCTAACACTCATGCAATACTTATGGGTATGGAGTTTTAATGGGACACAGAGAAAGATAGGGGCTTATAATTTTGCCTCCAAATGTTTTACCTCAAGGGTAATGTCAACAATAATAGTTCATGAAAACTCACATCCAATTAGCCATATATACCAGGATCTTTCCAACATGTTGTGCTTGCCAAAAGATAAAATGTAAAAAGGAAGGATGAGGAACACCAAGACTCTTATGTAAGGTAGGAGATAAAAGTAAAAGATAGGCCCTTCATAGAGGGAAGCAGAGGTTGTCATGCGCTTTTATGGTTGGATGCACAAAATCTTAATGTGAAAGAACGTCACTTTATATTGCCACTTGTGATATGGAGCTTTATTATGCAGTCCGTCGCTTTTATTTCTTCCATATCACACGATCGTATAAAGCTTAGTTTCTCCCACACTAATAAGTCATACATATTTAGAGAGCAATTTTTATTGCTTGCACCGATGACAACTTACTTGGAGGATCTTACTCAACCCATAGGTAGGTATGGTGGACTCTCATGGCAAAACTGGTTTAAGGGTGTTTGGAAGCACAAGTAGTGTCTCTACTTGGTGCAAAGAATTTGGCTTGCATGAAGGGGGAAAGGCAAGCTCAATCATGTTGGATGATCCATGACAATATAATTTATCTCAGATGTAAGAAAACATAACCCATTATGTTGTCTTCCTTGTCCAACGTCAACTCTTTAGCATGTCATATTTTAATGAGTGCTCACAATCATAAAAGATGTCCAAGATAGTATATTTATATGTGAACACCTCTCTTTCTTTATTACTTCCTATTAATTGCAATGATGACCAAACCTATGTTTGTCAACTCTCAACAACTTTTATTCATCATACATTTTATATGTGAGCTCATTACTCTCCATAAGATCTATATGATCTCTTTTATTTCCTTTTTATACTTTCTCTTTTATTTTATTCACTCAAGATCATGGCAAAATAATCAAGCCCTTGAATCAACACTAATCTTTATTATATATAGCTCACGGACTCGATTACATAGAAGGATCATAAAGCAAAACTCACAACTAGATCATACTAAGAACTTTTATTCTACTAGATCAAAATATTATCAAAAGGATCGAACTAAGAAAAGCGGTAGAGATAAAAGTGATGGTGATACGATAACGGGGAACTCCCCCAAGCTTGGCAGTTGCCAAGGGGAGTTCCCATACCAGATACTCAATTCTTCTTTGTTGGTGAAGAAGGTGGAGTTGTTGATGATGGATAGTCGCACACCGAGCGTAGGAGGTCTTCTAACTTGTGGATAATGCCTTTGAGTGCAATTATATGCTCCTTCAACAAAATATTTTCACGTGTGAGATACTTATTTTGTATACAAGCTAACTCAATCATCTTGAAAGCTTCAATCTCAGTTGGGGTAAGAAGATTGTGATCAACTTGAAGGATGTCTTCTGTTGTCGGAACTTGGTCCTCCGTGGCCTGCTTGATCCCTTCATCCTTGTTGATCTCCATGGGTTCTTCTCTCTTCAGCTCTATCTTCATTACCAAGTATCGTTGCCCTCATTGCCGGAGGAGGAGGGAGACGACATGATGCTTGGCTTTGACAACCCTGGCAGAGAACAGCTCGAAACAAGTACAGGAGACACTACAAAAAAACAATTCCGTGATGATACGTGTTTGTCACAGTAGGTCACGTTTTTTGTCATGCATGTACATCCATGACAAATTTATGACAGAATCAAGATAGTCATACCTGTGCTGTCGTAGAAGTGTTCCATGACATTACCAAAATTATCATCACAGAAGGGTCCACTTCCATGACGATAAATCGCGCGTCAAATAAGTGCTTTCGTCAAGGGTGACCGACACGTGGCATCCACCGTAACGAAACGCCGTTAAGCTATCGGGTCGGGTTTTGGATCCGATAACCCGTTAACAGCCCCGACCAATGGGAAATTTCCACGTGTAAAATTCTTATTGGCCGGACGAAACACGTGTCAGCTCGTCAGCGGGTCAGATAGGCGCCTATGATACGTCAACACGTGGCATGGCCCAACAGAGGCCCATTCCTGTGAAAAGGCCAGCCCGTTTGACTTGGTCAAAAGGTGGCAGGCCGGCCCATGTAAATCCTGTTAACGGCCTGTTCGCATATTGCCCATTTACAGCCCGCTAACCCAAGGCCCGTCACGCCCTATCCGAATTAGGCCCAATAGCGTCATCTGGGCCACCCAATATGATTCCAGCCCGTTTTCAATTCTGGCCCATGTATGGCCCATGACGTCTTTCGGCCCATATGAGGCCCTATGTAACTCTTGGCCTATTAACGGCCCATGGTGAAACTGGCCCGTAATGAATAGTGTATCACTTTACACCCATTAACGGCCCGTGGTGAAACTGGCCCATAATGAACAGTGTATCACTTTATACCCATTAACGGCCCGTTATTCCGTTGGGCCATTTCCAGCCCATGTTATCTTTCGGCCTTCTCAGAGCCCATTTATTCTTGGGCTCATTTCCAGCATTCGTTTACTTACGGCCCGTTACTGTCATTTTTTGCTTATGGGCCAAATTCAGCCCGTGGTTATAGTCGGCCCGTTTGTGGTCTGTTAATACGTTGGGCCGTTTTCATAGCGTCATCAAATACGGCCTATTAACGATGGCCCGTTATGGTCGGCCCATGAACGGACGATTCCAACTCTAGCCCATTTACGGCCATAATGCGGCCTGTTATTGGCCCATGTTTGGCCATCGATCATACTGCCCGTATGAGGCCCATTAATGATACAGCCCGTAGAAGGCCCATTGTTTCTACGATCCTTAGAAGGCCCATTGTTTCTATGGCCCGTAGAAGGCCCACTGTTTCTACGACCCGTAGGAGGCCCAGTGTCACTACAGTAAATATTAGCCCATGGTTATTGTGGCCTAGTTTTAAAAAATAGGTTATTGCAGCCACTAGCAAACCGCAGAAAAAGAACTGCAATGACTAGGAGCAAACAAATAAACAAAACAACAAGGAAATAAATAAGCAAGCAACTTACGCTATGCTATCACGACTATCACACATATTACATCCACTGGGCATCAAAGTTCGCCACCAGTGCAAATAAACGCGCCGACAAAAGAATATACAAAACTGAGAGCACTTCAGAAGGCACTAGGCCTGGCCAGGTCGCCCCCCCCCCCCCAAACAGCTGAAGAAGCTGAGTAGACCTTAGTTGTGTCAACGATAGATGCATCAACACTAGATTTAAGGCATGATGGTGCGCACGATAGTCCTCTGACATCTTCATTGCATCTTTGACTTCAAGTCGGAGCTGATCTGAAGCAAGCCTTTCTGCTTTAAGTTGAGACTGAAGAAGTCGAACTGATTGAGGCAGCGACTGCATAGAGGTTGTCTCACACCTGCTGGTGAGTAGCTTCAACTCACTGTCTTCATCAAGACAGGACCTTGGGGTCATCTCGCTGTCCTCAAGATGGTTTGGCTCACTATCTTCCCTAAATTTTTGCCTGGCGTAAGAGATACGAGTCTGAAAGAGAAACAAGGAGACACGTAATAGGTTTCACAATTATATAAGCAAATAAATGGATCTGTTCTGCATAAGGAACATGTTTTTACAACTACAATTTGAAACTGGTAGTTGTTGCAAACAGATGTAAACAGCAAAGCAAACAACAGTGGAGGAAATGATGCCTATCCAAATCTATACTAGAACAAAGTTTGAAGGCTTGAGAAGGATGAACTTACATTACATGTTAACACGGGCTGGACAAAGCCCTTCTCCATGTTGATGGAAGGATAATTCAATAAATTCCCCAAAGAAAATTCTTTATAAGCGTTGCCATTATTCTACATTTTGCAAAGAGTAAATATAGATCAAACAATATTGGAAGAAACAGAGGATAATGAAGCTCAGGTGCAGACTGATGATACATAATCAAATAGCAATTAATTAAGTACATCGTTACAAGGAAAAAGGGAGAGAGGTACTGACAAGAGCAATGCAGAGCCCATTATTGTTTTGAGATCGTATGATCCTTTGAGCAAGGAGATTCATCTGAAATTAGTTTTCATACAAGAGAGAAGGTAAGGTATAAGCAGAAATTTAGGAGTTCAAATTTTTAATTGATATCATAGATAGTACCTGACGCTGGGCTCCCAACAGTTCTAATAGGGGTTTGGCCACTGGAGTAGGGGTAAAGTGTGGTACAGTTGGGCCTGTGTTTTCTGTGGCTGCTGATCTATCTGATTTAACAGGTATCACTACCTTTTCCAAATACCTAGTTTGTAATCCTTGATGACCTGCACTCACCCTCTTCCTTTTGGACACCTATTACGAAAGAACAACATTTGACTGGAAAAACATAGTGTGACGGCACATGGAATAGGTACAGAAAATGGATAGGTATGGCATATACTCATATATGATGCTTAAACTAAGCAGATGGTGTAACAAAGTAGAAGAAATGCAAGAGGTCAGAAGCACAATATGTGCGACCAATACAACTTTGCGAAGTTAGAGCAAGCACCTTAATGGGTGAATAAGATAGGCCATCCTCCACCATGCCAAGTTTGTTAGGCAGTGGATATTCCACAATATTCCTCTCGTGCGCCCATTCTCATATTCATTTTGATAATGTTCAATATCTAACATGCATGAAAACATAAAAACAAGTGAGATTTTCTTTGTAATGCAGAAGTGATTCTAATCCAATACTGCCTCCCTGTAAACCCCTTTGTGCTATCTCTGCAATTCTTTTAAAAGATGCCATGCATGCTGTAATTTGTTGTGTGCATTAATATAATGTGGCCTACTACTCAAAATATGAGAGCTCCAGAAGTGATGACACTTCACAGATGATAGCTTCAACATATAGTAAAGAAGAACAAGTCGACCTGACCTGACAGATTCAAAATATACTAAGGGAGAACAACTCGACCTGACCAGTCGACCGCAAGAGAAGAGTATCATCTTAAAGAAGAGCAGAAGAGCAAGCAGATTGAAGATATTACAAGTCTTTTAATACAATGTCGGTTGGCCACCCATGATGAACCAGAGCACACAGAGAAATACTATTCTTTCCGGTCTCTCCATATGTGGCTCACATGCATTTCGAAACTAAAGTAGGAACATTTAGCTAACTAATTAAACATCTCTCAGTTTTACTAATATCAGCAATAATATCAGATATGAATTTGTACAACTAAGCTTGTTTAGCTCGATGGGTGGAGCAGTGCTATTACGACACGAACCACATAGGCTGATTGTGGTCATCATAAAATGGGGAAAACATAAGCATGATGAGTAGAGTGTTGACTGTGGCAGTGGGATGGCAGATCTGAAGCTGAAACCACGCAAAGGGTAGTTAGCAACCGATGTTTGCTTTGAAATAACAACTAAGATTTGGTATAGATAAGAAAGTATGGTCAACAAGTGACAAAGAAATGCAATTATGCTGTCTCTCTATATGTTGCGACATGCATTTGGAAACTCAAGTGGGACCTTTAGGTAATAAATTAAATGTGTCGGTTAACTAATATCAGTATCATATCACAATCATATTTGAACAACTAAGCTATCGAATTCTGAGTGTTGTTTTTTTAGCTTGAAGGGTGGAGTAATGCTAGTACGACATAAAGCACCTACGCAGATCATAGTAGAGTAGATAAAAGGGGAAAACCCTAAGCATCAAGAGAAAAATCAGGAAAGTGGAACTAGCTGGACCAGTGGGTGGCACACATGCTTTTCGAAACGAATATAGGAACATTAGGTGACCAATTAAACGTTCTCTATTTTAGTGATATGAGCATCATATCAGATTCGTATTTCAACACGTAAGCTTTGGGTTGAGGTCTTGAGGAGCAGTGCTAGCACGACACGAAAAACCTACGATGATGGTAGTGAATATAAAGGGGGGAAACCATAAGCTTTACGAGTATAGTGCCCGTGCCATGGCGGATCTGAAGGTGCAAACCGGACAAAGCTACTTCACAACCAATGTTTGCTTTCAACTAGCCACTACGATTTGGTACGGACAAGAAAAGTACAGTAAACAAATTATGATCTATTTTCCGGGTGAGATCAATAACTTAAGCACATATGGAAGAGTACCACATCTCTTGCGACGCCATGTAGGCCTATGCTGATACGTTGAGGGTGCTGCGGGTGCGATGGCTATCGGCGGCGGGCAAGAAGACTTTAGACGGTAGACGACCCGGTCGGGGGATATATCCTGTTGCCGTGGACGAGGAGGTCGTAGGAGCGGCAATGGCAAGGTGGACGACGGCGCCAATGAAGCGAGAGGAGGCGATGAAAGGATCCTGGTCTAGCGCCGTGGATAAGAGACGTCCATCTCTTGGAGTGGACGACGGGGTAGGGGTAGCGGCTCTGGCAAGGTGGAGGATGGGGTGGCGGACGGAGGAGGCTGGCCGCAGTGCGGAGGTTGTCGTGCCGCCGACGGTGTATGAATGGGGAAATGGAGGGGAGGGGGGATCTCAAACTTTGGGACGCGCTTCTCTGAAATGGAGGAAAGTAACGAACTTATCCCCCGTTTAAAATTTCAGACATCACGTCGGTTTGGGATAGGACGGTAATCTCACATCTCCCAAATATTTGCCGGTAACTATTTCAGGCGAGGAGAGGGTGTTTTGCCGCCCATGGTTGGCGCCCATGGTGTATGAACGGGGCTGATAGGTAGGGCGGTTGTGTCACGTCTGATGGAAGTTACACATCTGCCCCTATTTATATATGATTATGATTTAGAAATGCCGTGATCTTCAAATTCAGTAGGTTGGATACACTCTGAGTCAAACAGTTATTTCATCCAATACAGTATGCTCACACGACAAATAGTTCACCTTATGTCAATCATACAAGTTCTGAGGATTACCTCGCCTAAAAAATTCGAATCATTACAACACATGGAAAACATAGGGGGTCTTGAAACATAATCCATTGAAAGACATGACACAACATGCAAGTACAATAATCTAATGAAAATTTGAACTGTTATCTAAAGAAGAACCGGGATTATCTTGGGCTTTAGATAGCAGAAACAGCAGGACCTCCTCTGTCTTCAAATGCAACATTCTTACTTCCTCCAATTCTTGGGTTGCTTGCATAATGCGTGCCGCTAATTCCGTAATTTCTACCCTCAAGATAAATATTACCTCATTCATGGCAGCCACACCATCTCTTTCTGCCTCTAGTAGAGCCTCAAGCACTATAATATATGTGCTCAGTCTGCTCTCCAGCGGTGTTGCCTCTGAACTGCTACCATCTGGTAACATGGATGGCGCACTGCTTCCACAAATAGATTCTGGGGTTATACATTGTGTCCTAGTGTGAACGGCATCCTGAAAGGTTTCCGCTGGACATCAGTAAGAGATAGTTATCGTATGATCCAGGCAGTAAGCTTACATGGTAAACGATGTACGAATTATTGCCGAGCATGGCAAACTATATTTAAATGGTTCAATGCAGCATCAGCCGAAAAGAAATTAAAATGGTAAGATGAAACTAGGGATGTAAGTGGCAAATAAACGAAATCCGCCAGTCCAATCTAGTTAGTTTTTGCTACCTCCCTAGTTCATTTTCCTCAAAAAAACAAAAACTCTTTTGAACTATCATACCACTAGTGGACTTTAATCAGGATTAAACCGTACCCAGTTGACATCCCTAGTTGAAGGGGAGTGTACAACCGCTATATTTAAGTTGCCAAGGCATCTAAGCAGTTGAAATAATCTGAGAAAGCACTTAACAGTGTGGCCTCATATAAACTACGAAGACAGTCTTGTGATGAAGTTGAGAGGAAAAGTTAAGGACTCAAATGAAATAGGCATGCATTTCTTTATGATAGTACAGCAGGCACTGCTGACATATTGGCCAACTCAGGTATAGCGTAACAACAAATAAGCATTCGAATCAAGCAATATAGCAAAGCAGACAACTGAACTATTTGTAATTCGGTAGGATTACACGTTGAGGGCACAAGCCAAGAAAGCAGCCCACTCGCATTACATTTCACATGTACTAAAACACACTGGCTTACCATATGTTGCTGTGAAGCCTAGCTGCTGTTGCAATGTTCTTTGAAGATATTGTCAGCATCCCGTGGTTGCAAATGTAGTTGTTGTAGTTTATTCTACACCATCTATTTAGGTAAAATTAATTTTAATCGCATGCACTAGTCCGAATTGATCATCAATGGTTCATCTAAACTAATGAAAGAAGGGTGTGTGCATACACGACAATACTCCCTCCGATCCTTTTTACTTTGCGTATAACTTTTTCTCAGTTTTCTCATATTAGTCTGTGCGTTGCTGATTCCTAGCGCTGGTTTCATTTTCTGCCCCGCCCCATCCGCCTCTGCCCCAATTAAATGGTAAATTAGTCCAGAAAAATTAAACCAGTGCCCTCCTTGGTATGCGGGTCAAGAGTTATGCGCAGAGTAAATAGAATCGGAGGGAGCATATCTGCTTCCCTCTATTTTTATGCTTGTTCGAGGTGCCAGCCCCAAAAGAACAAATATTTTGCTTGATGGGGTTGGCAGATCCATAATTAATAGAAGCATCAAATTAGTGATGCAACTTGGGAAGATCAAGAACACACAAACAAGTAATGAACAGAGGCTCGGAGTAGTGATGTAATAGCTAGCATCAGAAAATGTAGGGTAAAACGAACAAAAAGCAGCGGAACCACATGCTAGTTTGCTGATGTGTAATTAAGCATAGAGAACATTAAGAAGTCTAATGGAACCAATAGGTGGCATCAGAACAAAACTAAAGCATATTAACGATATGTGCACTGGTATATAATTTAGCACATGTAACATGTTCACTGCCAGAAGTATGGCCCTACAGGTGCAAGCAGAATAACGCGTCTCATGAAAAACTGAATGATGCCCTGAAGAAATTCAAAGGTGCCGTGGTTATGCTAGGAAAGTGAACGTAGGCGCTGGCCGTTGGATAATAGTACCTTATTCTCGGCAGCGTATGGGTATCGTTGTCATACTTGATAGCTAAGGATCGTCGATGGTGCTCGTGTTGCGGTTGAGTTTGGGCCGGCTGTCGCCGTCGCTGAAGCGGCTCCGGTGCTACGGTTGCGGTGCCTGTCGACATACAAGAAAGCTCATCTGTGATAAATGAACAGTTGCATGATAAAGAGAAAAACCGAAGGAGTACAAATCAAAATAACCTGATGAGGCTGCGGCATCGGTAAAGCAGGGCCGGTGGAGTTGAATATGGCGTCCGTGTAGCGGGTCCGGTGTAGTGGACGAAGGCTTCGGCGGGCGCGTTTACAGTGATTTCGGTGAGGCGGATCTGTTGTGGCAGACGAGGGCTTTGTTGGTGTACTAGAGTAGGGGTACCCTGGTATCCCGAACTTGTGCACGGGCAGTCGCAGCATCCCGCGGCAAGGCTTGCCGGGTGACCGCCAGGGTCCTCCGTGGTTCCTTTGGAGCCATTCAAGAACAAAGTATCCAAGTCAAGACCCCGGCAAGAGGAGCTTGCCGGGAAGGCCACCCAAGGCATCTCGAGGAACTTGCCGCGACGCGCCATGTGTCCCGGCAAGGCCCGGTGAGCGACAAGCTCCCGGACGCGACAAGACAATGACCGCGGCAAGGCGCTTGCTGCGGCAAGCCACCACTCTGCGCCCGCGCTCCAGCATATCCACCAACGTGTCGCTCTGGGACCCTTCCAGGCGTACGTGGCGGTAGGCTGTGCAGCCAGGGGTGCGCGGTGGCAAGCGGCGCTGACAAGATCGCCATCGTGGCGAGCGGTGGCGTCCCTGACGGTCCCTTTTACACTATTTGGGCGACACAGATGGGCATTTAATGCCCTTGTCCCCTGCCGTCAGGGTTAGGTATGATACACTATAGCAGGTAGCTGCACCTACCGCAGCACCTTTCCATTTTTACCCTTGTCTACGTTGCCACCTGTCGGTGACCCCTTGAGCATATAAAAGGAGGCCCATGCGCAACGTAGAGGGGGGTTGGCCAGTTCAGAGAACAATCACGCTCGGTCTCGTTAGCTGCTGGTGTGTACTGTAGCACTCAGCGCTCCCGAGCAAGAACTCAATACAAACCACAAAGCAAGAGTAGGGTTTTACGCATCCGTGCGGCCCAAACCTGGGTAAACCGCTCGTGTGCCCCGCCTCGATCCGCTCTTTGCATGACCTCCGCTCCCGCCGAACCGAAAGGGACTCGGTCCGCCGGTCCCATAGGTGTTCGTGGATCAGTCCCCCGACATCTTTGGCGCGCCAGGTAGGGGGCGCCGAGGTTGTGTGAACCAGATCCAGCATTCAGGCGAGCTAGATCTTCATCATCTTCATCAACATGCCGCCGAAGAAGAAGGCTTCAGAGGCGGCTGCTCCGTCCGCGCCGAACCCACCACCGCCGGAGCAAACGGCTGGTGGGGTAGACGCCGGCGGAAGAACGGGCTTCGATGAGGGAGCGCACGGTGCTGCCAGGTCCAAGGACAAGGCCACGCTGCACATCGGCGGCGTAGCCGGCTCCCACAACGATTGGGCACACTCCAAGACCTCAGCGTCCGTACATGCACCGCGCCCATCTCAGGAAGCGCGGGACCGGCAGCATCATGGTATTCATGATACCATGCGTTTGCTGGACCAAGATCGAGCTGGTGGATCACGGAGTGCTCAAGACCAGCATGCACGCCAACATGCTGGCACGAGCGAGGCACGGTCGCCTGGACAGGATACTGCTCCTTCTAACATAGTTAGAAGTCCGAGCATATCCCGCTCCTCGCACCGTTCGACACCACCACCCACCACTGCAGCAGAAGCTTTGGCGCGAGCTCAACTGCTCCTAGACTACCCTCCAACAGCAGACAAGATCGACGACTGGAGGGCCACCATCCAGAGTCTCATCGGCTTCGCCAACGGCGACACTCAGCGGCAGCCGAGCACGTCGCAGCCGCGGCAAGTCAGCCAGGCATGAGCCGGTGGCGACAAGACCGATGGGGGTGCAACCACTGTGCACTCTCCGCCCCGAAGGCCAAGATCGCCGACTCACCGGATCCACCTCGATAGCGACTCCACCGCGTCATCAGATCCATGAGCTTGTCGCGATCAGCGCCAAGTTCTTCACGAACGACAGCAAGAAGACGCTCGTACTCGCATCGAGCGCCGAAGAGAAGCGCGGCGTCAATCAGACCAGCGCGCTGGGCCCTCTGTCGACATGCATGCGCCAGGGGAACTAGGCGACTTGCCGTACGCGGTAGGTTGTCCTGCGTTTACTCGTGAGCTGCGGCAAGTCCAGTGGCCCAGCATGAAGAATTTCAAGCCAGATGTACCAGAGAAGTACGACGGCAAGTCGCATCCGTCGGAGTTCCTCAGCATCTACACCATCGCGGTGCATGCAGCCGGGGGACGGGACGACAAGATCCTTGCCAACTACTTCCCGCAGGTGCTCAAACCCAACGTCAGGTCCTGGCTCATGCACTTGCCGGACAACTCCATATCCTCCTGGGCAGACCTATGCCATCAGTTTGTCGGCGCCTTTACAGGCGGCCACAAACCTCATGGCCAAGAGAGTGACCTTCACCTACTCGCTCAGAAGGAAGGAGAGCCCCTGCGTAAGTATATTCAGAGATTTAGCCGTGTGCAGCACAACATCCTAGATGTCCACCCTGCCGCGGTCATCAGCGCGTTCCATCAGAACGTGCGTAACCGCAGGATGCGGGAGGACATGGCGATGTGCAAGATCAGAGACGTCAGTGAGCTATATGCCCTGGCCGACAAGTGTGCACGTGCTGAGGAAGGGAGGAGACTCCCCGGAGAGAATATAGGAGCAGGAGGATCTGACAGCGAGGATGCTGCCCCGGCAAAGAAAAACCGGCGGCGGAACAGGAAGAAGAAAGGCAAAGATGTGCTAGTCGTTGAGCAGTCCGGCAACGAAGGTGGCGCCAAGAAAGCCAAAGTTGGCAGCTCCGGCAAGGAGATTGCCGCATGCACCAACTGCCAGGCTGTGGCGGTCGCCGACAAGCAGGATGGCACCGACAAGCAGTACTGCAAGATTCACCGCACCAAGGGCCATGACCTCCAGAGCTGCAAAAAGGTCAAGCAACTTGTCCAGCAACAAAAGGCTGAGTACGAGCGACGCGACAAGGAGAGGGCCCAAGGAGGCGCTGGAGAATCCTGCAAGAAGCGTGTTGGCCGAGGAGGACGCCGCGGCAAGGCCAAGCAGCGACAAGGAGGCAGACCTCCCCGCGGCCGCGACAAGGATGAAGACGACGACACTGGCGAAGACATGGATGATTTTGAGACCAGTGAGCAGGAGTTCCAGAAAGCCACAGAGGTCTTGTGCGTTGACGGCGGTGCTTCTCTGCATACTTCGCACCGCCAACTCAAGCAGTGGGTGCGGGAAGTCAATGCAGCGGAACCACCTGTCGAGTCACGCAAGCTTCTGAAATGGTCCAGCACGCCTATCATCTTTGATATTGAGGACCACCCTGATCGCACAACTGCGGTCGGGTGCTTGCCGATGTTGGTTTCACCAACTATCCGCAACCTCAAGGTCACTAAGATGCTAGTTGACGGCGGGGCCGGCTTGAACCTGATCTCCTCCGCTGTACTCCAGAAACTCCAGATCCCTGACAGCGAGCTCGAAGAGACCGGCACATTCCAAGGAATCAACCCGGGAAGGAGTAAGCCGAAGGGGAAGGTCACGTTGCCAGTAACGTTTGGCAGCGAGCTGAACTTCAGGACTGAGAGGGTCACTTTTGACGTTGCCGATATTCCATTGCCTTACAATGGGATACTTGGCCGTCGAGCACTCGCCAAGTTCATGGCAGCCTCTCACTACGCATACAACATGCTGAAGATGCCAGGCCCGATAACCATCATCTCTGTCCCTGGCGACAAGAAGGATGCTCTTATCTGCGCCGACAAGATCTACCGGGAAGCGGCAGCCGCAGCAGATCGCAAGTCACTTGCCGCTGAAGCTCCCGGGGGGAAGAAGACCAAGTCCGGCAAGAGTTCTGATGCCCACTCCGGCAAGCGCACCTCTTCGAAGTGCTGCGCTGCCGTCGAGGACGCACCATCGAGCTCCACCGGCAAGTGTAAGAAGGCAATGGCAGCTCTGCCAGAGACGAAGAAGGTGTCCGCCAAGGAGGACGGCACTGGTGGTACCTTCACCATCAGTGCCACTCTCGACCCTAAATAGGAAAGTGCGCTCATTGCTTTCCTGCGGGTGAACGTCGACGTGTTTGCATGGCAACCGTCTGACATCCCCGGTGTTCCCAGGAAAGTAATTGAGCACCACCTTGCCGTTTGTCCTCATGCGCGGCCCGTCAAGCAGAAGGTCAGGAAGCAAGCAGTGGAGCGCCAAGAGTTCATTGCAGAAGAGATCAAGAAGTTGGAAGCAGCAGGCCTTGTTAGAGGAGTGCTCCATCCTACGTGGTTGGCCAATCCTGTAGTCGTGCGCAAGGCGAACGGGAAATGGAGACTTTGTGTCGATTTTACTGATGTTAACAAAGCTTGTCCCAAAGACCCATTTCCTTTGTCGCGCATTGACCAGATTGTTGACTCCACAGCCGGATGTGATTTGCTTTCATTTCTTGACGCATACTCAGGATACCATCAGATCTTCATGGCAGAAGAGGATGAGGAGAAGACCGCATTTATTACTCCATGTGGCACGTACTGTTTCATACGGATGCCTTTCGGATTAAAGAATGCTGGTTCAACATTTGAAGAGTAGTCCATGTCGCTCTTGAGCCACAAATACACAGGAATGTGGAAGCCTACATGGATGACATAGTGGTCAAGAGCAAGGACAAAGCAACTCTGATCCAAGATTTATACAAGACCTTTGGAAATCTGCGCAAGATCAGCCTCAAGCTCAACCTCGAGAAGTGTGTGTTTGGAGTCCCCTCCGACAAGCTTCTCGGGTTCTTCGTATCTCAGCGGGGAGTTGAAGCCAATCCCGACAAGATCAAGGCCATTGAGCAGATTGAAGCACCAAAGCGCGTCAAGGATGTACAAAGACTTGCCGGTTGTGTGGCTGCTCTCAGCAGGTTTATCTCTAGGTCTGCTGAGCGCGCCCTGCCGTTTTTCAAATTATTGAAAAAGGCAGGTCCAATGAAATGGACTCCGGAAGTGGAGGCTGCGCTGCAAGACTTGAAGAGATACCTGTCCTCCCCTCCAATACTTGTCGCACCTAAGCCACAAGAGAAGTTGCTGCTGTATATAGCGGCAACCAATCAAGTAGTTAGTGCTGCGTTAGTAGCAGAGAGGGAGGCAGATGGTGAGCCAGCAACCACGGCAAGCGCATCCAGCGACAAGCAAGGGGCTTCCCCAGCAAGCTCTGGTCCCGACCAAGATGGATCTACGCAGATGCACGAGGAGACGCAGAAGAAGATGGTGCAGCGCCCAGTTTACTTTGTCAGTTCCCTTCTACAGGGAGCTAGGTCAAGGTACTCTGGTGTGCAGAAATTGCTTTTCGGCCTTCTCATGGCCTCGAGAAAGCTGCGCCATTACTTCCAAGCACATGAGATCACAGTTGTCACTCGCTCTCCGCTGAAGAGGATACTGCAAAATCCAGAAGCGACATGCAGGATTGTCGAGTGGGCACTGGAACTGTCAAGCTTTGGCCTCAAGTTTGAGAGTACTTCAACTATCCAAAGCAGAGCATTGGCAGAATTCATAGCAGAGTGGACGCCAACACCAGATGAAGAAATTCCAGAAACGAGCATCCCCGTCAAGGAAGCAAGCAAAGAGTGGCTGATGTACTTTGATGGTGCCTTTTCGCTGCAAGGCGCCGGCGCTGGCTTGCTGCTTGTCGCACCCACCGGAGAGCACCTCAAGTATGTAGTCCAGATGCACTTTCCCAAGGAGCAAGCAACAAACAATACTGCAGAGTATGAAGGCTTGCTTGCCGGTCTTAGGATCGCGGCAGACCTTGGGATCAAGAAGCTCATTGTCAGGGGTGACTCGCAGCTTGTCGTCCGCCAAGTGAACAAGAGCTATCAGAGTCCGTTGATGGAAGACTACGTCGACGAAGTGAGAAAGCTAGAAGAGCACTTTGATGGCCTACAGATGGAGCATGTTCCAAGAGCTCAGAACGCTATTGCTGATGGCCTGTCAAAGTGCACCGCACTTAAGTTACCTATGGAACCAAGGATCTTTGTGCTCAAGCTGACTCAACCGTCTGTAACGCCATCAACTGGACAGAGCAAAAAGAGGAAGTTGATTTCTGGTGACTATTTTCCGGCAGAGCTTCCCGAAGCCGCCGCCAAGAAGGTCCCCAAGATCAACACCAAGAATGCTGAGGAGCAGTCTGCTCCGGCAAGCCCTAGGGTTTGTTCCGTTGAAGCAGAAGCTCCCGATAAGTTTTGCTCCGGCAAGCTTGTCGGGGAACGTCAAGCTCCGGCAGAGATGCAGCTTCTCGCCGTAGAAGCGGATGTTCCCGCTGCAGCCGAGACCAACGCCAAGAGTGCTGAGGAGCAGTCTGCTCCGGCAAGCCCTAAGGTTTGTTCCGTTGAAGCAGAGGCTCCCGACAGGTTTTCCTCCGGCAAGCTTGCCGGGGAACGTCAAGCTCTGGCAGAGCCGCAGGTTCTCGCCGTAGAAGCGGGTGTTCCCGCAGCAGCAGATATGCCTTTAGTCCTTGTTGTTGAGCCGCAAGCTCCAGCATGGGCATAGCAGATCGTCCGTTTCCTTCAAACAGGAGAACTTCCCGAAGAGCAAGAAGAAGCGGAAAGAGTAGCCCGGCAGTCAAGTATGTACCAGTTTGTCGACAAGACACTGTACAGAAGAAGACTCAACGGCGTGAAATTGAAGTGTATTCACCGGGAAGACGGACAAAAGCTGTTGGCAGAGATACATGGAGGCATATGTGGTCACCACATTGGCGCAAGAGCACTTGTCGGAAAAGCATTCCGGCAAGGATTCTTTTGGCCGACAGCCCTCCAGGATGCAACTGCACAAGTAACCAAGTGTGAAGCGTGCTAGTTCCATTCCAAGCAGATACACCAGCCAGCTCAAGCTCTCCAGACGATCCCTTTATCCTGGCCATTTTCGGTCTGGGGGCTCGACATCCTCGGCCCCTTTCCCCGAGCAGTCGGGGGCTTTGAGTACTTGTACGTTGCAATCGACAAGTTCACAAAGTGGCCGGAAGTGGAACCAGTGAGGAAGGTGACAGCACAGTCAGCAGTCAAGTTCTTCAGGTCGATTGTTTGCCGCTTCAGGATCCCTAACAGGATCATCACCGACAACGGTACGCAATTCACGAGCCGCACCTTCATGCAGTACGTCCAAGATCTTGGTGCCAAGGTCTGCTTCGCTTCTGTTGCTCACCCGAGAAGCAACGGTCAAGCGGAGAGGGCAAACGCTGAAGTGCTGCGAGCGCTCAAGACCAGGACTTTCGACAGGCTGCACAAGTGCGGAAGAAACTGGATTGAGGAGCTGCCGGTGGCTCTTTGGTCGATCAGGACGACGCCAAATCGAGCCACTGGCCAGACACCTTTCGCTCTAGTCTATGGAGCAGAGGTAGTTATCCCCACGGAACTCGTATACGGGTCACCTCGAGTGCTCGCTTATGATGAGCTTGAGCAAGAGCAGCTGCGACAAGATGACACGCTGCTCCTTGAGGAAGACCGTCTTCAGGCTGCTGTGCGAGCTGCTCGCTACCAGCAAGCTTTGCGCCGCTACCATAGCCGCAAAGTTAACGCCAGAAGTCTCGAGGAAGGCGACCTTGTTCTTCGGCGTGTTCAGTCTGCCAAGAATTCCAACAAGTTGACGCCGAAGTGGGAAGGCCCTTACCGGGTGAAACGAGTCACTAGGCCTGGCGCTGTCCGGCTTGAGACCGAAGATGGCATTCCGGTGAGCAACTCCTGGAACATTGAGCATCTTCGTAAGTTCTACCCGTAAGGCGCGGTTGCCGGAACCTGTTCCGGCAACCACCTTTTGTACAAGTCTTGCCGCTGTTGCATGTAATCCTTTGTACAAAGCCGGGCGCAGACCCCGTGCATAAGTAAAGCTCATGTGCTCCACACATCTTGTCAATTTCATGCTTTCTATTTTTTGCATGTGTTATCTGACACTTTGTGCAGCACCTACCCCCGGTAAGCAACAACGAGCCATAAGGCTCCATATCTTTATTTTCTCTTCTTGTCAAGGAAAGGAAGGTTCCCCCGCGCACAAGTTTGCCGAGGGGGGAAGGAGAAGATAATAGTATGGACCAGGCGTCGTTCAAGAAAGTTTCGCCTTGTCGGGAAGCAAACAACAGAAAAGATAAGTTGCCAAAGTTTGAGCAATCAGATTTTTTAAATTTTTAAGTTATCTTCCTTGAACGACCGTGCTTTGTATGGAAACCTGTGCGCGGAGGAACCAACTCGTAGCTAGTTGCGCCCTTACTTTGTTTCGAGTCCGCTCAACAACTTAAGTGAGCTGCAATAGTTGCGCCCTTACTTTGTTTCGAGTCCGCTCAACAACTTAAGTGAGCAGCGACTAGTTGCGACAAGGTTTCTTGTCGGCAGCGGCACCGCCAGCAGGCTGCTGATGTCCCGCACTCAGCGCTCGCGGCAAAGGTGCCCGCGCCGACAAGTTCCCTAAAAGCGTAGGGCAAAAACATACAAAGGAAGGAATCAAGTAAAGGAGATAATATTGCAATCGTTAACCAGAATAAAGTTATATTACAAGATAACTTGCCACGGCTCTAATAGATTGTTCTCATGACATGACTATCAGCGACAAGATAAGAAGAAACGGGCAGCCTAATCTGCGCGATCGCCCTCGATCCTCTTGATCCTGCTCACCTTGTCCACAATGGGTGCGACAAGGGCCTTGAGCGCCTGCAGATCAGCATCCAACGGCAAGGTCTTGAGGACGTTGGTGAGGTTGAGGCCCGGATTGCGGAAGGCCACCTTCACCAACACTTCCTGAAGGGCTCCCGCGCAGATCTTGCGCGACTCGTCGGCCAGCTGCTTTGGAATCCTCTCCCGGAGTCGCTGGAGGGCCGTCGCCACAACCTTGAAGAACAAGACGAGCTTGGCGCTGGGTTGGAGGTTCTCGTCGGAGGGATATCCGAGATCCTCCATCCCCAGCTGCGCCAACTCCCTGTCGATGTCTGTGGCAGCATTCACAAGACTCTCCGTCCAGTGCTCCACAGTCTCCCTGAAGGTGTTCTGGGCGGCAGCAGCACTCGCCAGCAGCGCCTTGCCGGCCTTGACCTCCTCCTTCAAGGCCGCCTCTTGCTCCTTGGCGCCGTCCAGCGTCTTGGTCAAAGTGGTCAGCTTTAACTCAAGATCCGCGTTGGAGTCCCTGGCGGCGCTGAGCTCTTTGCCCTCCTCGGCAAGATCGGCCTCCAGCTGCGCCACCTTCGTCTCCAGCTCCTTCTTGGCGGCCTCGGCGGCGGCGGCAGCATCCACTGCTTGCTTGAGGGCTCCGCCAAGTTTTTCCTCGCGCGCGGCAAGCTCCTCCTCGTGGGTGTCAAGATTGACCTTCTGCTGCGCCAGCTCGCCCTCCTCCGTGGATAGCTTCACAGCGGCAAGCCGCTGTTGCTCTTCGACTTCAGCCTTCTCGAGGAGGAAGGCCTTCTGTGCTTCGGCGAGCTGCTCCCGCTCCTCCGCCAGGGACCGGAGGGCTTCCTGGTGGAAACCCCCGAGCTCTTCCGCGCGCTTCTCTATATCTGCTCCCGCCTTCGCGACAAGCGCCTCGCGGGATTCCAGCTTGGCTTGGCGCGCGCGGTAGAGCGACAACAACTTCCGCAGCAGCCGCTCTTCCTCGGGCTCGTTGCTGCTGCTGCTCGGCGCGTCAACCAGCGTCAGCCCAACGGAGGCAAGCACCTCCTCGTCGAAGATCTCTCCCTCGACCGGCGCCCTGGAGCTTGATGCCCAGGGAAGGTTGATGAAGACGTCGTCGCCGGCCTTCAAGTAGACGCCTGGCTGGGGCTCTTCGGAGCCTGGCGCTGCGGCAGCGGCGGACGGGTCGGCGGTCGGTGTAGCGCCTGGCGCTCCTGCGGCCTCAGGGCCGTCAGTGCGATCGCCAGACCCCGCGCCAGTTGCTGCGGCGGTAGCCTTGGTTGCCTCTGCGCCGACGGGATCGCCAGCACCGGCTGCTTCGTCGGCGGCAACCTCGGTCTCCATCTGCTCTGCAGCAGATGGGTCTAACGGCCGGAAAAGGGAGAAGAGTCAAGCAAGTATTCAACAAGAAGAAGATCACAAGCAGAAGAACCCAAGGGAAGTTTCGAAGCAAGAGGATTACCTGTACCGGGTCCTCCAGTCGTGCTCTCCGCCGTCGGGGGGCCGCTGGTGCTGTCCCTTGCCGGAGAATCCTCCCTTGCCGGAGACTTCTCCCTTACCATGAAGCCCTCCCTTGCCGGAGAGTTCTCCCTTGTCGGGGGATTCTCCCTTGGCTCCTGGTGAGGCTGCTCTGCTCCTACACAGACCAGCAGTCAAATATTAGCAAAGACAGAGTATCCATGTGCGCCTCACAGCGGAAAGCAAACTAGATATTTACGCTGGGGGCTGCTGTGGAGAAAAGTTGCCGGGTCCGGCAAGGTTGTCTCGGATGCACCCCCCGCTGTTGCCGTGGGTTCATCATCGATGATAATCACCGGGGCCTTGGCCCTCTTTGCTGCTCTCTGGGCCAGAGTCCTAAAAAGGAACAAGTTCAGGGTCAAGCAAATGAGATGCAAGACAAAACAACAAGAATCGAAGAACTACAAGTATAACAAGGGAATCTTACTCTTCTTCTTCTTCCTCGTCGGAGCTGAACGTGGAGAAGTCGAAGTCCGCCTCACGTCCGGCGCGAGGAGGAGGAGGAGTAGCTTCCCTTGGCCGCTTGGCGGGAGCAGTGGCGGTGGTCTGAGACGACCCCGCTCCGGCTGGAGTAGAAGCGGTGGTCCAGAAGGGCCCCGCTCCAGTTGCCGTTGCAGCGTGAGATGCTCCCGCGGCAACAGTGCTTGCCGCGGTGGAGCGTGTCGCGTGGCGCGGCGGCTGTTCACTCGCCTGCCGCTCCACTACCTCCCCGGCCTTGCGGAGGCGCCTTCTTGGTGGAGATGGAGGCTCTGCTTGCGGCAAGCTGTCCGAAGATGAGGTGGAAGACGAGTTGATCTCCAGCGAGCCGCTCGTATCCTTGGCGGGCTCGCTCGACCCGGCGCCATGTCCGGCAAGTTGTTTCTCGCCGGTGGGCTCCCTTCGCTCGGCATGGCTTGCCGCCTCCGCTGCATCTTCCTCCTCCACGGTGAACCCAAATTCGCCCGCTGCTGCGGCTGCCGCCGCCTCTTCCAACCTAGCGACGATGAGTGCCATCTCCGCATCCGTGGTGTCGCGGGTGAGGCTATCCTTCTTGTCGGAGCGGATCGGCACCTCTACCAAGTCATCGAAGTACTGCTGCACGATGTCATCTGCAGGCTCCTGCCAAGTTGGCACAATTCCATGCGAGTCGCACAGCGGCATCATTGCCCGGATGCGGTCGAGCACAGAATTGTTGCACAACGGAACGATGCCCCCCGGCAACCTGAAAACTTCGGGATGTTGGGGTCATACTTGAAGAGCTCTTGGAGCATCGCGTTGAGCTCCAGAACAGTGAAGTTGAAGTTGAGGCCCGGCCGCAGCCTCATGATATCCGCCGCATTCTTGAACTCCCAAGTGGGTCTCCCCAGTTCCTGCAGGGGGGCGATGCGGCGGCAAAGAAAGTCTGCGCCAACAGCGCCTAAAGTGAGCCCGGCAAGCCTGAGGCGCAAGATCCGGGTGACAGCAATCTTCAGCCTGTCGTCTTCCGGGGCCACGTCACTCCAATCGCTGCCGCGCGCTACTGGGGTTTGGCGCTGGGTGGTGAATGGCTGCGGGTTCTCCTCGTCAATCCAGCACCAGTCTTCTCTCCACTCCTCCCACTTGCCGCGGAATTCTCCCTCCAGATAAGTTTCCTTCTTGCCGGCCCTTGAGATCCAGGCGATTCCGCTGGATAAAGGCTCTCCTCTCTCTACCCGGGGTATAAAGAAATGGCGAAAGAGGGCTACGTTGGGATGGACTCCGACAAAGTTTTCGCAGAGATGTGCGAAAACTGCCATGGTCAGAATGGCATTTGGAGTGAAGTCAAGGAGGTGGAATCCGTAGGTATTCATGATGTCGCAAAAAAATTCAGAGAAAGGCGGGCAGAGTCTGCAGTAGAAGAACAAGGCAAAGAAAGGGTATCCGTTCGGAGCCTTCTTCCAAGCGGCGGCGGGAAGTACCTGCGTGCGCGGGTGCGCCCGCGTCTCCGCCGACCAGAAGAGGTAGTAGTTCTCCCTCAGCTCCTTCGCGGCGAGCCTAGGGGGGGAAGACCGCCCGCTCCTTTCGTAGCGCCGCAAGCCGCTGCGCCTCGGTCGTCTTCACAGCCTTCCCCTTGTCGGCTTTCGGAGCCATGGCGGAAGTGGTGGAGGAGATCGACGGCGTTGGTGGTGCTGGTGGCGATGGGGGGCGGGGCGCTGCTCTCTTTCGGCTTTGGGAAGACGAGGGAGCGGCGGAGATTTCCGAGGTTGAAGCAGCAACCAGCGAATGGGCGAACTACCCCTGTTTCCCCTGCTTATAAAGAGGGAGGGGGCGGACGTTCCGCATTTCCGAATAAAGAAACCCCCCACGATCTCTCCCACGACGCCGCATTCAACGCGTGCCGTTCGGGGAGGGCGCGGTGGATACGGAGAGAGATACGGCGTAACCTAGGCCGTGCGTGCCCGTGCCCTGTTTTGGGCCTGGCCCAACAGCGCTCGGCACCGTGTATGGCCCAGGCCCGAGGGCTCCTGTCGGTGTACTAGAGCAGGGGTACCCTAGTATCCCGAACTTGTGCACGGGCAGTCGCAGCATCCCGCGGCAAGGCTTGCCGGGTCACCGCCAGGGTCCTCCGTGGTTCCTTTGGAGCCATTCAAGAACAAAGTATCCAAGTGAAGACCCCGGCAAGAGGAGCTTGCCGGGAAGGCCACCCAAGGCATCTCGAGGAAATTGCCGCGACGCGCCATGTGTCCCGGCAAGGCCCGGTGAGCGACAAGCTCCTGGACGCGACAAGACAATGACCGCGGCAAGGCGCTTGCCGTGGCAAGCCACCACTCTGCGCCCGCGCTCCAGCACATCCACCAACGTGTTGCTCTGGGACCCTTCCAGGTGTACGTGGCGGTAGGCTGTGCAGCTAGGGGTGCGCGGTGGCAAGCGGCGCTGACAAGATCGCCATCGTGGCGAGCGGTGGCGTCCCTGACGGTCCCTTTTACACTATTTGGGCGACACAAACGGGCATTTAATGCCCTTGTCCCCTGCCGTCAGGGTTAGGTATGATACACTGTAGGTGGTAGCTGCACCTACCGCATCACCTTTCCATTTTTACCCTTGTCTACGTTGCCACCTGTCGGTGACCCCTTGAGCATATAAAAGGAGGCCCATGCGCAACTTAGAGGGGGGTTGGCCAGTTCAGAGAACACTCATGCTCGGTCTCGTTAGCTGCTGGTGTGTACTGTAGCACTCAGCGCTCCCGAGCAAGAACTCAATACAAACCACAAAGCAGGAGTAGGGTTTTACGCATCCGTGCGGCCCGAACCTGGGTAAACCGCTCGTGTGCCCCGCCTCGATCCGCTCTTTTCACGACCTCCGCTCCCGCCGAACCGAAAGGGACTCGGTCCGCCGGTCCCATGGGTGTTCGTGGATCAGTCCCCCGACAGGCTTGTATGAAGGGCCAGCGAAGGGGCGGACAAGGGAGTCAGTGAAGGGCCTACGCTGTGGTGGACGAGGGCGTCGGTTAAGCAGATCCGGTGCGGTGGACCATGATGGCCGTCAAGGAGATCTGGAGCGGTGGACAAGCCAGTCGCTGAAGCGGCTTTGGTGAAGTGGTGAGTTGGCAGTTGGGGGTTCCAAGGTGCGGAAGGTAGATCCGGCTGGGTGTGAGGTCCACCGCTGCGGCGGAGGACTAGATTTGGCGGCTTGCCGTGGTTGGGGGGTCGGGGAGGGGAAGGGGATGTGCTCTGGGGAAGAATGTTGGGGGCAAAGAGGGGAAAACAATGGAGTTACCAAAGCAGCCCTTTTCCGTTCATGTGGCAGGGGTAAAACAGGAATATCGCAGGGCTAAACTTTCGGGCGCGTGATATTTCGATGTGAGCGGGAAGTTTGAAAGCTTTTGGCGCCTAAAATTATAAGTATTCTGCTCTCGTACGGCCGACTATGATATCATGGCCGACAATTTGTTTGTTTTGCATGCAAAAAAGTGTGCAAGTTTTGAAAATCAATGTCTCCAACTCGAAACTTAGATTGTCCATTCAATTCAAATATGGATCATTGAGCTACTACAAGCAAATACCATCATACGGTCCAATTCAAATGAAATTCCAAATGTGTTTATCCTAAATATGATGACAAAAGCAAAAATGTGTATGTGTATGAATAAAGTGGATGATTATAAAGTTTGAACATGCCCGTATGTGTATATCTCTAGGTTTGATACATGAATTTGAAATCACGAAATCCCGGCTTAAAAAATGTACCTCCATTTAAATGAATTACAAAAGCTAATGATGGAGTCGAATTCCAAAATTCCAATCTTAGGTTTGTAATTCTGGTACATCAAGGTATATCACGCATGTTCAAAAGTATCGTTATCTCATAGTACAAACTGTGAAACAAATTGATCAACCATGAGTGCACAATATCTCAATTATGCTAAAGTGCCTAAAATGTAGACACCTCACTCTTTATCTGAAGTCAACCCCCCCACCACACACACACACACAGAAGTCGTTCTCTCCCCCAAACACCAACACACGGGCACATTAACACCACTCTCTCTTGTAAAGTCTGGACCCCAACATAGGTCTCTATCACTTTGTCTCTCGGGCATGCACACATCTCTTCCCTCACTCTCTAGGTCTCCCGCTATCTCTCTTACCCAAGCACACGCACTATGTAGTGTCGCCCCAAACGTCTATCTCCCTAGTTATGTGGTTCTCGCGCACTCACTTCACACACCACCCCCACTGCAAACAAGCACACTTTGTCTCCTTGTGCACCACTCTCCTCTTTCTATCTCTCCCACATGCGGACCCGCCCCAGCTCCTTCCCTGTATACATATATGTCGTGACTCTTTGCATAGCTCCCTAATGTATAATCGTTCTCGATTTCGCACATTGTTCTCTACACCATCTATTCTAGCTCTCTCATGAAGTCCCTATCACACACACGATGACTCGCTTCCCTTGCGTCTCCGTTCATAAGCCAATTTCGGACAACATCAACATTGTCTCCCTATCTATACGCCATTTATGGACACAAACGACCCCTCTTGCCCCCTCTCTTCCTCTCTCTCTCTCTCTCTCTCTCTCTCTCTCCGTCGCTAGCTCTCTCTTTCTCTCGCTCTCACACCCCTCTCCCACAAACACACTCGATGTCTCTTCCAAATAGTCTGCTCCCCCCGCCCGCACCCATGCTATCTCGCTACTACACATGTCACACCATTCCCCCTTCCCTTATACTAGGTTTACATCATCAGTGGTCTCTCTACTCCACATACACTCTCTCCCTCTCACACACAAACGCATGCACAAACACACACAGACACGCACAAACACCCATTTACCTGGATCCTCATCTCTCCTCATGTCTGCATGTGTATCTCACACACTCACTCTCTAATTATGTATATGTGTCTCCACGTTACACAACACAAAGCCCCATGTACATGTCTCTCTCTATCCTCCACACACATAGACACAAAGAATCTGTTATCATTGCCTCAGTCACTAACATATCACACACGCACACACACACACACACACTCTCTCTCTCTCTCGCAAACACGCTCAACAAGGGTTTCCCCGTGAATAACTTATCGTCTATTCATGAATAGTCGTGGCAGTACGGCGAACACGAGACATGAAAATGAATAAATCTACATGTGCTTAGACCACCTAGTATGACTACTAGGACTAGAGCAAGCCAAACAGCGTGCTGCCGTCACCCCCTCCTTGTCGGCGACGGGAAAATCTTCGTTTTACACAGTCGAGAAGTCATTGTGCTAAGGCCCCACATGCCGAGGTGTTGAATAGAACGTAGATGCTAGTTTACAGAAGCAAGTATCGATAATAATTTTGTATCTCCATACTTAGATTTCTTCTCTTATAAAAACCGAGTTGGTGATGATGGTACGTGTGCCATCTTGCAATATAGACCGTCCGATCTATATCTGACGGATGGAAATTAAACTAAAAGATACCCGCACCCCTCTCCACATTTGCAGACAAGACCTTCCCTCGTTCATCCTTATCTCCAACAAACCTCATTGTTGAGCAATTAAGAAAGGAAGCCTCTGGAACAAACTGGCCTGGTGGCCGCTGCCGGCGTCGTCAATCCCCATGCCTCCGCTCAGTTTGACCACCAACCACCACCACACCCCACTCCTCTTCACCTTATCTCATATTTCTTGAGATATCATTAGTTTTTACACATGGGATTACTCCCGCAAGGGTCGATCACAACAAGTGTTTTATAAAAAAAATGCATCTTGATGTTCCGTGCAATGCACAGATCTAGCTAGTACTACTACAGAAGACTAAGTTGGTGATGCTGGTGTGTCTGCCATCCGTCATTTCTGACCATTAGATCTACATCTAACGATTGTGAGGTAAGTTGTTGCCTTTTCTCACCAACATCCCACTTGTCTACCAATTTGCAGAAAAACCCATAATTAGTATCTCAAAACCAACCACATCCCTCCCTGACCTCACCAAAACAGCCCAAGGAATATATTCTAATTGAAACATAATATATCTCTAGTGACATATGTATATCAAGATTAGAGTGTTTTGTACCAAGTTTGTGAATAAGTATTATTCTAATTATGATTCGTTGCAACGGACATGAACATTGCTAGTATTTCCAACCATGCATTTCTTTTCCTAGTATTCCATAGTTTCGAGTTTTCGATCAAGATATTAGTCACTCATGGTTGACATTTACTTTCAATCATGTACACATATGCACTATGTAACTAGCCTTTCTTATTGGCTTCCAAAGCTTAACTTTCACTCCTACTTACAATATGTAGAGTATTTAACAAAAAACTACCACTTTCAACCAGCCCTAGGAGGAATCTATTGTACAAAAAATAGCAAAAACATACCCAAAATTTCTTAATCCACGCCAAAAACTACCTAGTACTCCTACCGATTAGGTTCGTTTAAACCCATTTATGACAGGGTTGGCCCACATGTCCGTGCTGACGAGGCAGCTTAAACAAACACATTTTGTTTGACCGTTGACACGAGGGACCCACATCTGACCTTCTATCCTGTTATTCCCCCTCAAATCATTATTTTTCCTGAACATTACATCAAACAATACCGATGCATGTTTGTCGGTGGTGCCGGTGATGAGCGAGTTGGCCGCCGCTCCGCCGGACGGGCCGGACGCCGCGCTGGCCTCCTCACGGGTTGGCAGCCTGGCCCGAGCGTGACTCACGAGTGAGCGAGCCGCCGCACTGGCCTTCGCTCGAGCCAGATGGCTGGCCTTAGCGCGGCGCGCGCGAGCAAGCCGCCGCGCTGCCTTGCCAATCTAGCTAGCAAACCTTGCAGACAAGCAGCTGGACGGAGCTATCTTGGCGAGCTAGCGGCCGCGAGCGCCGGACGGAGCTGGCATCTGGGCTGCCGCAACATGCGCTCCACACCGCCGGCGGTTTTGACCTCGCCTTCTGCTGGCGGCGGTAGCTGCGTCCAATGGCCGAGGATGACTAGGTGGACGGGCCGGAGGTAGGAGGTCATTCGAGGATTTTTGTTGGTAAGAGCATGTACAATGGTTGATAAGGTAGTCTTATCTTAAGTCTGCCACGTATGCAAGTGGTAGTAGTTTCTTGGCATTTTAGTGGTTTCTTGCATTATTAGAGCAAGTACAATAGAGCTGAGTCAGCGGGCTATAAGAAATAATCTACTACTACATGTTGGCTATAAGATGGGATGTAGATGACATGGCACTGGCTTATAGCCAGCAGCTGGCTATACTATTAACCATGCTCTTCGGGGTTTCTTGTAAGGAACAATGTATGTACTACTAGCGACAAAAGGCGATTCTAGGTTGCGTTGTACTCCAACAAGTACTACTAGTGGTCGCGGGAGTGTATACCTCGTTTTGTGGGTTCGATCCCGTTCGAACGCACGGCGGCCTTTAAAAAAAATAGTACTACTACACTTCGCTGCGAGCCAATATTTTACACGGGTAGTTTGAGTTTTGAAGTCAAACGGACGTGCGGCCCCACAATCTAGGTGCACTGGACAGCCTAGCCATGTGAACGGGTTTTCCTCCCCAGCATCCCGTGGCTCGCGTGCTCGCCCTAGCCGCACCCCGCTTGCAGCTTCCAGCTAGCAGCATATTTAAACTAGCGCCTCCCAATTAAGCCTGAGGAGCCGGAAAAGCCTGGCGGGGCATTGGGAATGGTGCAATATGGCTCTGTACGTAAAGTGCTCTACTACTACTCTATAGCTTGTGGTGTTGCATGCATGGACTTCACTCCATTATCGTCTCTACTATAAAAGAAATTCCTCTTGCCGTGTTTTTTTTGAAACGGAGGCAAAAGCTTTGCTTCATCTCATTCATAAAGAAGGAACTACTAATAAAGTTCGACGAGATCCATTACACCTCCACGAATGGGAGTGAAAAGCCTAATCTCATTGTATCAAATAACTCAAATGTTCTGCCCCCGCAGTAACCGTCGCTGATAAACAGGTTGCTAGTGTGTGCGTGAGAGGAGCGGCTGAGTAGGCCAGCTACATGAGAGGAGCGGTTGAATAGAGCACCGAGAGTACCCACTAGGCCACTACGCAGGTGTACTTCCCCTGCATTGATAGTACAGCGATGGTTCTAGAGAACAGTAGTACCCTCTACTTCCAACTGTAGCTCCTTGGCCCTGAGACTCAAGAGTTTAAAACTGGTGCACTATACTAGACTAGACTAGAAGTACAGTACATTACACTACTAGTTGAGAAAAGTAGTACTAGTACTGCTACAGTACGAGTACATACTCCTCCGTCACATAATGTAAGACGTTTTTTGACACTAGTTGGCGTGTACAAAAAATGGCAAAAACATACCCAAAATTTCTTAATCCACGCCAAAAACTACTACCTAGTGTCAAAAATTTCTTACTAGTGCTATTATTTACAGTATAATGCAATCCCATAACGTTCCATAATCCCTTTCTTTCAAAAAAATCTCTTCTGGAGAGAAGATTGCTATCTCCACGCGAGCTTCTCATAGGCTAGCGCCACCGCATGTAGTCATGTGAGAGAGAGGGAGACATCCATGCAGCATGCAGAGAGAGGAGAACGTGGGCGGACAGCCAATGGGCTGCATGGGGCATTTATAGCTGCTAACTCCTCCCATCCATGCTCCAGGGGTATTTCCGTCCAGAAAGCATGCAGCAAGCCCCTGCCTGGGTATCCGGGTCTGCTCTTATGTGCAGATTAAAAAGAATCGGAGGGAGTACTAGTAGTAAATAATAGCCTCACCCCTTCACTGAGGAACGATCTATAATTGGAAGGGACGAGGCCCTACAGTTACTACGCTCTTATCTCCTCCTCACCAGTTCCCCTCCCCCCGAAGAGAAGGCAGTTCGTCGCTGCTCCCATGGATTCGCCAGGCGGTTCTCCTCCTCGTCGGGGCTGGGAGACCTTGGATGATGATCCTGTGGGAGAAATCGCACGCCGCTCCGACGTCCTCACCGCCGCAAGACTCAGAGCTTCCTGCACCAACTTTTTCAAGACGCTGCTTAAACATGCCATGCTTGTTGGTCTTCCATGCATCCTCGAGGAGAAGGTTCTTCTATGGGACAATCCTTCGAACAGTCCACCGCTCCCTGGCCATGGTTGCACGTTGACTCCGCTAGAGTTGCCGACGTTGAGAGGTAGTCGGATTTTGTCCGATGAGCAGGTCAGTAATGGAGTTTGATCATGTAGTACTTAGTTATTCCATTTCCATCCCGTAATTTCTCCGCTGCCCACTGTGGGAGTCCTGGATTAGGGGGTCTCCGGATAGCCGGACTATATCCTTTGGCCGGACTGTTAGACTATGAAGATACAAGATTGAAGACTTCGTCTCGTGTCCGGATGGGACTCTACTTGGCGTGGAAGGCAAGCTAGGCAATACGGATATGTATATCTCCTCTTTTGTAACCGACCTTGTGTAACCCTAGCCCTTTCCGGTGTCTATATAAACCGGAGGGTTTTAGTCCGTAGGACAACAAACAATCATACCATAGGCTAGCTTCTCGGGTTTAGCCTCTCCGATCTCATGGTAGATCAACTCTTGTAATACTCATATCATCAAGGATAAATCAAGCAGGACGTAGGGTTTTACCTCCATCAAGAGGGCCTGAACCTGGGTAAAACATTGTGTCCCCTGCCTCCTGTTACCATCTGCCTTAGACGCACAGTTCGGGACCCCCTACCCGAGATCCGCCGGTTTTGACACCGACATTGGTGCTTTCATTGAGAGTTCCTCTGTGTCGTCGCCGTTCGGCTTGATGGCTCCTACGATCATCGATAGCGATGCAGTCCTGGGTGAGACTTTTCTCCCCGGACAGATCTTTGTGTTCGGCGGCTTCGCACTGTGGGCCAACTCGCTTGGCCATCTGGAGCAGATCGAAAGTTATGCCCCTGGCCACCAGGTCAGGTTTGGAAGCTTAAACTACATGGCTGATATCCGCGGAGACTTGATCTTCGACGGATTCGATCCCCTGCTTTACGCGCCGCATGGTTACGATGAGTACGATTTAGCTCTACCATCGGACCGTATTCAGGAGATCGCGCCGGCAACCGCTCTGACCCTCAATTCGGAGCCAGTTTCGCCATCCATGGACAGGTGGATGGACCCCGTCACGGAGGCCGTACCCTCAGCAGCGATCGAGCCGAATATCGACCTTACCCTTCACAAGAGCCGTGTTGCCAAACTGCCGGATCCTTCTCCGGTCACGGACTCCGAACAGCCTGCACCCGTTCCTATCGAATCGTATTGGGCGCCGATCATGGAGTTTACCTCCATGGATATTTTTCAGCACTCGCCTTTCGGCGACATACTGAACTCATTAAGGTCTCTCTCCATGTCAGGAGGATCCTAGCCAAACTACGTCCGACAGGATTGGGATGCGGATGACGAAGACTTTCGCCACCCACCCACCACCCACTTAGTAGCCACTGTCGATGACTTAACCGACATGCTCGACTTCGACTCCGAAGACATCGACGGTATGGACGACGATGCGGGAGTCAAAGAGGAATCACTGCCCAGAGGGCACTCGACATCCACCTCATCATACGATATATACATGGTGGATACACCCAAAGAAGGCAATGGCAACGCGACAACGGAGCATGACCCCTCCAAGAAGTAACCCAAGCGCCGGCGTCAGCGGCGCCGCTCTAAGTCCCGCCAAGGCAAAAGTGGTGATACCGGCACCGGAGATAATAGCACTCTGGACAGTGCCGAGGACAACAACAATCCCCTCCAGCAAGATTTAGAGCAGGAGGGAGGAGCCAGCTCTCCTGAGAGAGCGGCGGAGGGAGAGGCGGAGGATGATAATTACATTCCTCCCTCTGAAGACGAGGCAAGCCTTGGCGATGACGAATTCGTCGTGCCAGAGGATCCCGTCGAACAAGAGCGCTTCAAGCGCCGGCTTATAGCCACGACAAATAGCCTCAAGAAAAAGCAGCAGCAGTTTCAAGCTGATCAAGATTTGCTAGCTGACAGATGGACTGAAGTCCTGGCGGCCGAGGAGTATAAACTCGAACGCCCCTCCAAGAGTTACCCAAAGTGCAGGTTGCTACCCCGACTGGAGGTGGAAGCACCGAAACCTACATTCCCGGCGTATGACGTGGCTGATCGGCCACCTCGTGGCCACGGCAGAGAGACATTCTAGCCAAAAGCTCAACCCGCACCCCGACATCATTCAAATAAAAAGGTAGGGGGAAATACGCCATGGCAAAAAGTATGTCCGGCTGGGCCAAACACAGCGGACAAGACTCATTCGAGCTGCATCGTGATATAGCCCAGTATAGACGTGCCGCACACCCCTTATGCTTCACAGACGAAGTAATGGATCATCAAATCCCAGAGGGCTTCAAACCCGTAAATATAGAATCATATGACGGCACAACAGATCCTCCGGTGTGGATCGAGGATTTCCTCCTGCACATTCACATGGCCCGCGGTGATGACCTACACGCCATCAAATACCTCCCACTCAAACTCAAAGGACCAGCTCGGCATTGGCTCAATAGCTTGCCAGCAGAGTCCATTGGCTGTTGGGAAGATCTGGAAGCCGCATTCCTCGACAACTTTCAGGGCACTTATGTACGACCACCAGATGCCGATGACTTGAGCCACATAATTCAGCAGCCAAAGGAATCGGCCATCCAATTCTGGACATGGTTCCTAACAAAGAAAAATCAAATCATCGACTGTCCGGATGTGGAGGCCCTAGCAGCTTTCAAGCACAACATCCGCGATGAGTGGCTAGCCCGGCACCTTGGTCAGGAAAAGCCGAAATCTACGGTAGCCCTCACGACACTCATGACCTGCTTTTGCATGGGAGAAGACAGCTGGCTGGCTCGCAGTAATAACATGTCAAAGAACCATGGTACTTCGGATACCAAGGACGGCAATGGCAGTTCACGTCGCAACAAACATAAGCGCCACATTAACAGCGACAATACCAAGGATACGGCAGTCAATACCAGATTCTAAGGCTCTAAACCCGGTCAGCGGAAAAAGCCATTCAAAAGAAGCACTCCGGGCCCGTCCAGTTTGGACCATATACTCGATCGCTCGTGTCGAATACACGACACCCCCGACAAGCCAGCCAACCACACCAATAGGGACTGTTGGGTGTTCAAGCAGGCCGGCAAGTTAAATGCCGAAAACAAAGATAAGGGGTCACATAGAGATGACGAGGAGGAGCCCCAGCAGCCGAACACCGGAGGACAGAAGAGGTTCCCCCCACAAGTGCGGACGGTGAACATGATATACGCAACCCACATCCCCAAGAGGGAGCGGAAGCGTGCGCTCAGGGACGTATATGCGTTGGAGCCAGTCGCCCCCAAGTTCAACCCATGGTCCTCCTGTCCGATCACCTTCGATCGCAGGGACCACCCCACTAGCATCCGTCATGGCGGAATTGCCGCAGTGGTCCTGGACCCAATCATTGACGGATTTCACCTCACTCGAGTCCTAATGGACGGCGGCAGCAGCCTGAACCTGCTTTATCATGACATAGTGTGCAAAATGGGTATAGACCCCTCAAGGATCAAACCCACTAAAACAACCTTTAAAGGCGTCATACCAGGTGTAGAGGCTCATTGCACAGGCTCAGTCACACTGGAAGTGGTCTTCAGATCTCCGGATAACTTCCGAAGCGAAGAGTTAATCTTCGACATAGTCTTGTTCCGCAGTGGCTACCATGCACTGCTCGGGCGAACCGCATTTGCAAGATTCAATGCGGTACCGCATTACGCATATCTCAAGATCAAGATGCCAGGGCCTCGGGGGGTCATCACAGTCAATGGAAACACAAAGCGCTCTCTCCGCACGGAGGAGCACACTGCGGCCCTCGCAACAGAAGCGCAAAGCAGCCTCTTAAGGCAATCCACTAGTTCGGCGATTAAGGACCCGGACAACTTCAAGCGGGCCTGGAGTAATGGGCAACTGGACCGCCTGGCACGTCCCGAGCTCGCATAGCAATGCGGCACCCACCTCGGCCCCAGCCAAACGGTGAAATCCGTGCCACGCGTACATAATTACGCATTAAAAATACCATGGGCACAGGTGGGGAGTGGGGCACGACGGCGACACGCCCCAAGTCGCGGCTTAAACCGCACTAGGGGCTTCCCGCTTTGTTATTTTTCCCTTTCAGGACTTTAATCTCCGGAAACCCTGTCCGACAGCATGATTAATGAACACATGATGCAGCAACCAAGGAGGCAGAAAGCTAGGTCACACCACAGAACTCCCAGGTGGATTACGATAACGAGTGAAATATTTGTTTTAATACTATTCCTCAGCTTGCCCTTGGAAGGGACATGTCAAACAGTCCTACTTTTTGCTTATCGCACTACTTTTATCATTCTTCTTTAACGCACCTTTTTGAATAAAAAATGCATAGCATTAAGACTATTATTGCATTCTTCTATTATATCTATATATATATGTTCATTCATGGCATCCAACACCCGTACACTCTGGTACAGCCAATACGCTAGGGGCTTAAGCATACCCCATAATACGGCGTGAGAAGTCTGAACACATTCGACAGTGCGGCACCCCGAACTTATAGCATTATATGCATCAGCTCCGAATCATGTCTTGGGTCAATAGTTGAGTTTGCCCGGCTCCCATGTTTTGGTACCTTACGTTCCGCTATATCAACTAAGGTAGCACTGGGAGAACTACTGCGATTGTGCCCCGGATCTGCTGGGCTAAGCACCTCAGTAGAGAAAGCTAAAACTGACTGTCATGACAAGGCGAGAGACTAGTTGCTGTTTGAGAGGTTTTCGAGTCCCCAAAGACTTATGCCGCTTAGAGTGAGGAGTCGGCCCTGTCCGTCTTAAGGCGTGTATCGCGCCCTGAATTCGGCCTTCCGAATACTAGGGGCTTCGCCGAAATTTAAAATTATAGAATTCTATAGCTAAGTGAGAGTGATAATGCATTATAGTCCGATTGCCTTGTTCGTTGTGCTGAGCACCTCCCTCGAAGGACCCAACAATGGGAACAAGAGTGCTCAGGTTTATCCCGAACACCCCAGCACTCGTGGCGTGGGGGGCAGAAGCCGACGACTAGCCATCTCTCAGATTTGATAAATAGCCGAACAGAAGGTAATATTTTAAATTCAAACAAGCGTTGCATAGTGCATATGAACACGTTTTCATAAATACAAGATTACATGAGCGAGTTCACTTGAATATTATATCTTTTGTACACTCATCCGCTACGAGACGAGCACCCTTCTGGACACCCTCATAGTACATCTCGAGGTGGCGATGCTCCTTGCCCTGCGGCGGCCCTTCCTTCACCAGCTTCACAGCGTCCATCTTGGCCCATTGCACCTTCACACGGATGAAAGCCCGGTGTGCACCTTCGATGCAGACGAACCGCTTGATGACTTCAAGCAGTGGGCAGGCATCCACAAGCGGCCTCACCAGGCCAAAGTAGCTGTTGGGAAGGGCGTCGCCAGGCCACATCCGGACTATAAAGCCCTTCATGGCCTGTTCGGCCGCCTTGTGCAGCTCGACCTGTTGCTTCAGCTGGTCGCTTAGAGGCATCGGGTGTTCGGTCCCAGTATACTGAGACCAGAACAGCTTCTCCTCTGAGCTTCCCTCCTCGGCCTGGTGAAACTGTGCGGCATCCGACACGCTGCGGGGCAAATCTGCGAATGCTCTTGGAGAGCTCCGGATTCGGGTATGTAACAAGTAATTCACTTTCACATGCTTGCTTTGCATATAGAATGCCTTACCCACCACTATCTTCTTCATCGCATCAATCTCCTAGAGGGCCTTTTGGGCTTCGGCCTTGGCACTCTTTGCGCTCTCGAGGGCCGAGGCAAGCTCGGACTCTAGAGTCATCAAGTCAAGCTCCAACGCCTCGTGCTTCGTCACGAGAGCGTGGAGCTCTTGCTGCACTTCGCCCACCCGAGCCTCATGCCTCTCCCGCTCGGTGCGCTCCTTGGCCGCTTTGTTTTCGGCCTCGGATAGTGCTTGCTTCAGGGTCGCCACCTCGGTCGTGGCTCCTGGCAAATTTACGATGATCCTGTCATCTTGCAATCACATTCTTTTTATACATATCCATGGACTAGGTACTACTTACCTTTCTTCTCCTCGAGCTGCCTCTTGGCAAGGCCGAGCTCGTCCTTGGAACCTTTAAGGTCCTCCTTCAGTGCGGCGACCTCCTCAGTCAGTGAGGCAGAGGCCAACACGGAAGCCTCCATACACATATAGACATACTTATATTAGACTCCTGCGATATTGTTTGATCCTCTATTTGGCTTTTCTTTTTGAACACAGAACAGAGCATCAGGGGCTACTGTCTATGAGGTAATATTTTTCCTATATTTCAAAAACTTACCTCAAAGCCTGTTAGAAGGCTGGCACAGGCTTCAGTCAGTCCGCTCTTGGCGGACTGAACCATCTGGACCACCGCACTCATAATAGTGCGGTGCTCTTCATCGATGGAAGCGTTGCAAAGCGCTCCCAGCAGATTGTCCGGTGCCTCTGGATGGACAGAGGTCACCGGCACAGGCGTTTTGCCCCTTTGGAAGGAGGCCGCCTGCCCGAGTCCGGAACCACT